>NC_080790.1:134113083-134459333 GCF_028018385.1 Neofelis nebulosa | reverse complement strand
TGTTCGTATATTAAATTATATATGTAAAATATACATTTACATATATTAAATGCACAAAGCATATTTTATAATATGACACTTTGTGCATTTAATTGCAACTTTTGTTGAAATCACCCTGTCAAAAGCTATAATGAGAACATTTGTTTGTACTCGGGTTCCCAGCATCAATACGTTGCTCTGTTTATCTTATAATAAATTGTTACTGCCCCTCAATAGATTTATCATTAATGAGAACTTTACTAGGAATTAAGTTCCTTAACAAATGATTTTTACCTTTTCCTTATGAGTTAATTTCCTACATGTGTTTGAAAGATGGCTATGGCTTTTGTCCCTCTGGAGGAATTTAATGATTAAGAGTAATTTTACAAAGTAAAAGGAGAGATGAGTCTAACCCAGAAAAGCCTTAATGTGTGTGCTGATAATCTTTTAACAGATCAATCAAGTTCTATTTTCATTCTTATCTTTTTAGATATTGTCTCTCTTTTCATGCCAAGTTCCTGATGGAGATGATGTCGAACAGTCACGGTGCATGTTGATTTCCACGCGCTGGTGTCTTTGAGGCTTAAAACCGCGTACAACCAAAAAAACCCAAATCAAGTGGCTCTTTATTACAGAGGCAGCCATCTAAAAATAATGTGATAAAAGCCCCACATCCAATCTTCTGAGAGACAGACGCTCTAGCTTTTTAGAACTTCAGATTCTAACCTTTCGTACTGATCCTTTTTATGTCACAAAGGTGGGAAAAGATGGATGCAGACGGTACCTTAACAAGGGGGTGAAGGGGGAGAAGTGGGATCACTTTTGCCAGGAGAATGAGCCTTCCCTTGGTGAAAATGGTCTCTTCAAATTGGAAGAGTGAGGGCAACAGTTGCATAAGTGTATACACCTTTAAAAGACTCACTGCAAGGTGGTCTTGGCAGGAGTGCCTGGGTAAGGACAAGGCAGGCAGGTGGCACTTCAGTCTTCTTGGTGCCGGGTGACAGCGTATCAGTCGGGATTCAGTCAGAGAAACAGGAACCCTAGACGGGATATGTGCATAGGGCCGCCTGGTAATTGCAGAAGCTGGATATGTAGTCTCTCTAAGGCTGCTGTCTCCGTCTCTGATGTTGGAGCTCAAATCTGCTGGACAGGAGGTTGGGGTTGGCAGGGGAGACTGATACACAGTGTGGGGAAGTGAGGATACGCTGAACACACAAGAAGGGGCAGATGGCTCCCTCGGATCTTGTCTCCTCCACTCATAATGAGCCGAGCGTCCTACACCCCGGGCCCTTCATCACAGAGCTGAACACACACCCAGCCCAGGAGTGGGAGAAGCCGAAAGTGGAACCAGCAAAAGGGGATCATTAGCTGACCTGGACATCGCCTCAGGCAAATGAGGCGAACCAGCAGATGAGCGACAACGGGCCTAAGCCACAAAAGCGCTGGGGCTTCACCCCCCGCCCCCCCCGCCCCCCCCCCCCCCCACCAAAGCTCACACCAGAATCCCCCTGACCACACACCTCCAGAGAAGGGGATTCTGAGAAGGCCTAGCTCAGCCTGGCCACATGGGCCCACACAAGGCCACCGCAGGTACCCCGAGGCCGAACTTCCGCACCGGAAATATTTCAAGAAATTCAAATATATAAACCAACTTGAGGTAAGGCGTAAATCTCCTTTAGCATAAGTTCTATGTTGTTTTTTTCCTGGCTTTAAAAATAGTACAAAGATCACTCAATAGTACTGAGATCAGTCAATTAGGATAAAATAATGAAAGGCCTTATAAATTCTATCACCAGATAGTATCAGTTCTCCAGCTTGAGTTACACAATAGGGGCCCAGTTTACTTATAGACAGATGGTCTCTCACTTAAAATGGTACAACTTCTGATTTTTCAACCTTTACAATGGGGCAAAAGCAATATTCATTCGGGAGAAACAGTACTTGGAATTTGGAATTGGATTCTTTCCCCAGGCTAGTGATATGTGGTCTAACCCTCTCTTGTGATGCCGGAAGGGGTAGTTCCCAGTCAGCCAAGTGATCATGGGGGTCAACAACAAATACACTGACAACAATCCTACCCATCGAGACGTTCTGCCTCACTTTCAGTAGAGTATTCAGTACTTTACATGAGATACTCAACACTTTATTATCACATAGGTTTTATGTTAGATGAGTTTGCCTAACTGTAGGCTAATGGAAGTGTTCTGAGCAGGGGTGAGACAGGCGAGGTGAAGCTATGATGGTCGGTAGGTGTATTAAATGCATTTTCCACTTAAAGTATTTTCAACTTGGGGCACCTGAGTGGCTCAGTCGGTTAAGCGTCCGACTCTTGGTATCGGCTCAGGTCATGATCTCACACATCATGAGATTAAGCCCCACGTCGGGCTCTGCACTGCCAGCATGGAGCCTGCTTGGGATTCTCTCTCTCCCTCCCTCTCTCTCTGCCCCTCCCCCACTCTCTCTCACTCTCTCTCTCAAAATAAACTTTAAAAACATCAAAAAATTAAAAAATAAATGTTTAAAATATTTTCAACTTACAAATGGTTAACCGAGAGGTAGGTAACCCCAACTTAAGTCAAGGAAGATCTGTACTCAGATTAAATGCCTTTTGAGCCATCCTCTCACTGATCTAGGTAATTCCACTCTTTCTCAAGGACTCACTCTTAGGACCCAGCAGCTTTGGTGTGCTAATGGTGGTCACAGAAGGGAGGTGAGATTCCATTCTCCACTGCTGCTGCTACTGCCTCTGTGTGTCATTGTTCCCCATCAGGCAGGCCAGCCATCTAGTTTCAGATATAAAACAGATGACACATCGGTCTTCTCCCAACCACACTCAATGTGCCTGAGTAACTGGGATGGGAAGAGAACAAGTATAACTCACCTGTTGTATGTCCTGACAGGAAAACTTATAGGTTGGTGTCTTTTCTGGGACATTCAGTCTAGTTCATTATGGCTAGAACCCTTTAGGGATTTGTGTTTTGTCTCCTGCCAGTGGGTCCTAGTCATAGTTCCTTCTGACATGTTTAATAACATGGAAACTCAAGGGAAGAAAATCTGGATCATTATCCTTTCCCTGGGCTCCATACACAAATTTGTCTACTTTCTCCTTAAACTATAAGGTGGGAAAAAAGAAATTTTACACCAAGATAAATGGATGGTACTATCTCTAGAAATGGAAATAAACAAGGACTTTTTAAGTGTAAGTTCTTTGATAGAGAGATAGGTAGGTAGGTAGGTAGGTAGGTAGATAGAAAAAGGAAAGAAAGGAAGAGAGGGAGGGAAGGAAGGAAGAAAGGGAGGGAGGGAGGGAGGGAGGGAGAAAGGAAGGAGAAAGGAAGAAAAGAGAAAAGAGAAGAAAAGAAAAAAGAGCAAAGTTCTGTCTCACTGGGCATCATGCTTCAAATGATACCAGAAAAGAAAAAAAGACATCACTTGAAAAGGTTATTTTGTTAGTAATTCCAGCTGAGCATTTTGTAGTTAAGGTTTATTGCAAGCAAGAACAACTGAAGTGGGAAGAAAATTACTCATTGCAGGCAGGAATTATAAAATACCTTTCTGTTAGCACATATATAACACGCCCTCACCTATCATTATCAGATCTGGGCACTGCCAGAGATATCTAAATTTAACATGACAAACAACAGATGGAGAGAAACATCACCACACTTAGGCTCCCCTGGTGTGAACCATGATTCACTGAGGGGAAATTAAGGGTCATAAACAAATTGGTAGCATAGTACCAGGCTGTGCCAAAGATGGACAGATGGATAGAAGGAAGGAAGGAAGGAAGGAAGGAAGGAAGGAAGGAAGGAAGGAAGGAACGTAGGTAGGCAGGTTGGTTATCAAAATCACCAATGTGCTGTTATTAAGAAAGACATAAAATAATTTTGTAAGATGAGAATCAGGATGATATGGAGATAGGCATTGAATGAAGAAAACTGAAATAAGATTTCTCCTTGCAAAATTCTTACTCATTTGGGGGGCTATTCTTAACACATACAGGATTAAAGTGGCCTCAGGGACAGTACGGAAGAAAGGAAAAAGATGGTTTGTTATTCCAGGTCTTTTTTTTTTTTTTAATTTGTCCATTCAATTGACAGAAAACTGGGAGATGTGTTTAGAAAAATTTATGGAATCTTCTCTCACTACTTATCTTTGCAGACAGTGTGGAGACTGTGGGGCAATCTTTTTTGCATTTAAAATTTTCCTATTCTTGATCAGATCATATTTTATAACAGTTCATATCCAATTCTATTCTTTTTATTTTCCTTTGTTTCAGCAAAAAAAAATTGCAGTAACTTAATATCTTGAAAATTAGCTCAGAAAATGTTGCTATAACTCAGAAGTACTTATTATACTTTTTAGCAGTTTAATTCACTACCACTGGGACCACTGAAGAAAAATTCTCCCCGTACTTTCACATATAATGTGGTATTGGGTTTGTATCACCACTGGCAATTCAAGAAGAGAAAATGATTCAAGCAAACATTAACAGTGGTTTTAATATACCGGAAGCATAATTAAATGATTATGACTGTTCCTCACACATATCTGTGGAAATTTCTTTGGAATTGTAAATTAATTTAAGGGGAATCTTACATGTTTCTCTTGTTTATTTAAGTAAAACTGATATAACTGATAAATCATGGCTCTTCAAATTATAATTTCTCAGTAATCTCTGAGTCTTGAGACTGTGATAATCTACAACAAAATGGTTATGAGATACAGTGATTTTATTAACTTTGGGGAAATCAACAGTCAGAATGATTCTCCAGTGTGAATGAGAGAAAATCTAATCAAGATTATGACTCTGGCTAGTTTCTCACCATGAGTCCAGAAATCTGGAACCACAAGCAAGTTGTTGGGGGTGGGGAGAAGGTGTCCCACCTTCACCCACCAACTTACCAACTTGACTATTAAGGGATCTGTTTATTTTCTTTATATTTTCCACTAGAAACCAGACATAGTATGGAGCATATTTGGGTGTGAACATCTGTGCAGTCAGAAAATCCACAGAGTCCATTCATTTACCAAATTCAATAAATATTTATTAACAACTTACTTTGTAACAGATATTATGCAAAAGAATACAAGGAAGGCGGGATGCCCATCCTCGTGGTATTTACCCATTTAATGGTAACAACAGGCATGTAAATGATCAGTTGCATGTTCTGTAGAATATGCAGCGTCACAGTATCACTGGGCATCTGATCCAGACTAGGGGTTCAAGAACAGTTTCTAGGAGGAAAGAATATCTATACTGAGACTTCTACCAAGAAGAGGAGGTAGACGGTAAGAAAAGCATGTTCCAGAAATAAAGGAATAGCCAGAGGTAAGAGAATTAGATTAGCGAGGTACATGGTGGCCAGACCACAAAGAACCTGGTAAGGCCTGTAATAGACTTTGGGCTTTATTGAGGGTTTTAAGTAATAATAATAATAATAATAATAATAATAATAATAATAAAAAAGAATTAACGTCTATATAGTTCTTAAATAGTATGCTTTTCAAGTATTAACTCATTCAATCTCATAACAGCTACATGAGGTAGGTATGATTATCATTACCCCCATTTTACAGAAAAGAAAATTGATGCATGGAGAGGTTAACTAACTTCCTCAAGGTCATGACAGCCAGGATCACACCCAAGTAGTCTGTCTCCATAGTCCCTGCCATAAACCCCATGCCATACCAGGAACAAGGGAATGGCATGTTCAGATTTTCATCTTCTTTTAATGTTTATGTATTTATTTTTGAGAGAGAGAGAGAGAGAGCGCATGCGCGAGCATACACGAGCTGGGGAGGGGCAGAGAGGTAGGGAGAGAGAGGATTCCAAGCAGGCTCCGCACCATTAGCACAGACTCTGATGCTGGGCCCAATCTGATGAACCATGAGTTCACAACCTGAGCCAAAATCAAGAGTCAGACACTTAACCGACTGAGCCACCCAGGCACCCCAGATTTTCATTTTTGAATATTCACTTGCTTTACAGCATGGAGCTAGGTTTGGACAAGTGGACAAGAAAAAATAGAAACCTCTTTAGAAAGCTGGTGGACTGATTCCTGAAGATAGATGCCAGAGACTGTATATTAGTGGCAAAGGCAGTGGGGAAAAGGATAAATATTGGAGAAACATATAGAACGTGGTCAGTAGGTATTGGTGATTAATTGGCTACATGGAATGAGAAATCGTCAAATGCTGGCCACAGGATGGCTGATGGTGTTCTTCAATGAAAAGAGAAACATGGAATGTGAAATTGGTCTTTCCTTCCTCCTTCCCTTCTCCCTTCCTTTCCCTCCCCTTTCCCCCCTTATCTCTCTCCCTCTTTCACTGTCTTCGAATTCTTTCTTTACCAAATTTATAACGTATGTTTTGCAGAGAGGTGACTGAGTTCATTTCTGGACTTGTTGAATTCTAGACACTAGTAACATTTCTGAACGAAGAAATGGTTAGAGTCAAGGAGCTGGAGCACCAAGAAGACAAATGGGGGGGGGGGTAGGATTTGAAATCAAGTGGCATGTATATAACAACATGGCCCATGGACCTGAGTGAGGTCACCCAGGGAAAGCAGAGACAGGGAGATTAGGGACTAGACTGGAATCTTGATGTCCAACAACTCAAATGTGAAAAGCTAAAGCTTAATGTTAAATGCCATTATTAACAGCTTCTATTTTATCGGTAGGAATTTTTCAACTCATTGAGCTGTCTTCTTAAGAATACAAAGCTGTGGAGGACAAAAATCATAGGATTAACTAGATTTAATAACTTTGGCTCCTTGGTGTGCATTTTATTCTCCCTTCCATGTTTAAAAATAATATTGTGTCAGGAAGAATAAAAGGTAAAGAGGTTAATATCAAGTAATTCTTAAGCTTATGAGAGAATGGCAATCAAGTGAGTTTGATAAAATATTTTTTAATGTTTATTTATTTTTGAGAGAGAGAGAGAGAGAGAGACAGAGAGCAAGCAGGGGAGGGGCAGAGAGAGAGGGAGACACAGAATCTGAAGCAGGCTCCAGGTTCTGAGCTTTCAGCACAGAGCCCAACTTGGGGGCTCGAACTCATGAACTGAGAGATCATGACCTGAGACAAAGTTAGATGCTTAACCAACTGAGCCACCCAGGCGCTCCTATTAAAATATTTTAAATGGCGAATATACAAACACAGGACATGGGGTCAAAATGATGTAAGTTCAAATCCTGATTTCACCTCTTAGTATATGAGTGATTTTTTGCAGGTATTTTCACCCACTGAGCCACAATTGTCTGAACTGAGTTCCAACACAGGATAAATGAGGTAATGTCTGTGAATTGCTGTTTTTCTTTTCTTTCTTCCCTAATTAATTAATAAATTTTAGTGCTCCTGATATTTTATTAATTCTGCCTTTTCTGGTATTTCAAAAGAAGATTTTTCCTGTCATCATCTGGAAAAAAAACCCCGCAATGCATCCTCCTGGGAATGCCATAAAGAGTTGCTTAGGGTCATAATTTGAACCCAAGAAACCTATACACTTGGAATTGCTTAACTTTATAAAGAAAAACATCACCTTTGCCAATCCTCTGTTTTTCAAGAAGTCGAGAACACATCTCTCCTTCATTCCATGCCCACAGGCCTTGGAAAACAGCAATCTATGTCTATAAAACACTCCTAAATTTGATGAGCTCATTTATCTTGGAATACTAGTCACTTAGATGTATAAGCAGGTACTGAGAACCAGTCTAAATCATAAACTCAGTCTCTGTACAGCCTAGTGGTCAAGGGCCCCAGCTTCCTCATTTGCAAAGTGATGGCAGAAGAGAGTGTGGCTAATACTGTAAATCCACAGGTTACTGGGAAATGAAGCAGTAGAGGTTATCGCCTGGCACTTAGTGTGATTATTCTAAATAAAGGTTAATAAAAAACATATTTTGGCACATTTAAGGGCGAACTTTATATTATCGTGAAAATTCATTTAGGCAAAATAACTCTTTCTCACGTATATAATAATTCTGAGTAAATGTTTATTTCAAATATTTCATTATGTCTATTAACATTTCTATGAAGTCTATCATTCTAGCAATATTTACTTTTAGCTTTTCCTAGAGAACATAGTAATATAGGATAAATGGAATGAATACCCACAGCAGGTTGCCCTCTATTTTCATACCAAAGACAAATGGGAATAATAACTAATCTTGGGTGTGAAGTGTGGCCTTTCAACAGAATACATGAATTCTAAAGACATCTGAAATCCAGGAGTACCACAAAATGTAAACATAACTCTCATCCTCTCTGTGGACAACAGTACTGAATTTCAGGATGGTCTATAAAATGTCTTATTTGGAATTAAATAATAATGTCTTAAGTATAATACTTTTCTATCCATTTTTAGATTCAAATTTACAGAGTGAAATACACACATCTTCAGCGTGTAATTCTGAGATTTTGAACCCACTTCCAACAAGTTGATATGGGGAGGCAGACTCCCGCTAATGCTGGCTATGGCCAGGGGTCTCCATTCCTCTTCAAGTGGGCTTTTCATGGGCCATGTTAATGTCTTTATAGTATGCGGCTGGCTGGGTGCCCTACAATTCAATTCTATCACCAGCTGGGTGTCCTACAATTCAATTCAACTCTAACACTGTCTACCAGAGGTAGCATCAGTCCTATAACACTGACCCCCCCCCCCACCCCCCGCTCCTTCTCTTAAGACACCAGACATCACTTCAAGTCCAGGTTATCACCTGTGTTTCTGGCCAACCAGCTACATAGATCAGATGTCCTGATGACCCTCCCCTTGGGTATGATTACTTTGCTAGAGTAGCAGCTCATGGAACTCAGAGAAACATTTTACTCACTCTATTACCAGTTTATAATAAAAGCAAATAGCCCAGAAAAGCCAGATGGAGGAGAAACATAAGGCAAAGTAAGGGGAAAGGGCACAGTGCTGCCATACTGTCTCCATGCCTGCCACTGTCCCCAAATCTCCAAGTGTTTACCAACACAGAAACCCTCTGACTCTGGTCCTTTTGGGTTTAGAGGGAGGCTTCATTGCATAGGCATGATTGATTAAGTCACTGGTCTTTGGTGATTGATTGAACTTTTACCCCCCCTCTTCTCCACAGAGGCTCTGAGGTGGTACTGAAAAGTGACGAAAAGGGGGGCTGAAAGTGACTTCTCTAGCAACCAGCCTCCATCCTTAGGTGCAATCCAAAGCTATCATTAACACAACAAAAGACACTTTGATTGCTCCCAACCACTCAGGATATTCCAAAGGTTTGAGGAGCTCTGTGTCAGAACTAGGACAAAGACCATAACTCACAGTACCACAAATTCAGTAAGAGTTGATAAATGCATATACTATGTAATGCATATCTCTATAGAGATACAGAACATTTTTGTCATCCTGAAGGATTCCCTTGTGCCTTTCCAGTCCATTCTTGATCATTAATTCAGAAGCAGCCATTGTTCTAATTTTTACAAAAGTGGACTAATATTTAACTATTCTAGTACTTTATATACTGGGATTATCCAGCATGTATTCACTTGGATCTGGCATTTCTCATTCAACACTCTATTTGGTGGTGGGGGGCGGGGGGTATATCCATGTTGTAACGTATATTACTTTGCTCCTTTTATTGCTAAGTAGCATGGATATGACACTTAAAAATAATTCCATTCTTCTGATGATGGATGTATGGAGTATTTCCAATCTGGGGATATAAGCAAAATTGCTATGAACATTCTTGAATATTCACTAGGTGAAATTATTTACTCAGGTAAATACCTAAGCGTGGAGTTGCAAGGTCACAGAATTGGTGTACGGTTTATTTATAAGAAAGTGCCAACTGTTCTCAAGACGGTTGTACATTTTTACACTCCTTCCAAAAATGTATGAGAGTTTCAGTTGCTTTGGACCCTTGCCAACATCTAGTGGTTAGATTGGTGGGTCAGTCTATCAAGTGCATATACAGTGGTGTCTCATTGTAGCTTTAGTTTGCATTTTTCCCTGATGGCTGATGACATGAGCATGTTTTTCATGTACATACTGACCATTGTTCTTGTCTTCCTTTGTGAAATACCTGATATTGTATTTATTATTGGGTTTTTTCCTTCTTTATTATTGTTGTAGGATTTCTTCATTTGTTTTGCATATGTTCTCCTAGCCATGGCATGTGTGTTAATTTTCTTAATAATGTCTAATGAACAGAAGTCAAATTTATCAGATTTTTGCCTGGATGCTCAGTGTTTCTGTGTCCTAAGAAATTTTTGCCTAAACCAAGGTCATAAAGATATTTATTATGCTTTATTCTAAAAGTGTTACAGTTTTAGCTCATATATATATATATATATATATATATATGAGTTTATATATATATATATAAAGTTCATATATATGAGTTTATATATATATATAAAGTTCATATATATGAGTTTATATATATATATAAAGTTCATATATATGAGTTTATATATATATATAAAGTTCATATATATGAGTTTATATATATAAAGTTATATATATAACTTATAAATAACTTATATGTAACTTATAAAGTTATATATATAAAGTTATATATATATATAAAGTTTATGTATATGAGTTTTTATATATATATATTTCAGCTCATATATATATATATATATATATATATATATATATATGAGTTTTAGCTCATATATTAAGTCTATGTTTATCTTGACTTAAATTTTGCATAGGAAGTGAAGAAAGCATCAAGGTTGATCTTTTGTTCCATCTATATCTCCAATTGTCACAGCATCATTCATTGAACAGATGCTCTTTTCCGCATTGGAATATTTTGGTAGTTTTGCTAAAATAATCGATTAACCATACACACATATCTATTTCTGGTTTCTCTATTCAGATCTCTTGATTCATTTATCTATTTTTGTACCAATGCCACGCTAAGTTAATTACTGTAGAATTATGGCAAGTCTTAAAATCAGGTAAGGGAAAGTCTTTGCTATTTTTTTAAGTTTATTTTGAGAGAGAGCGCACACATGCGTGAGAGAGAACACGGGCAGGGTAGGGACAGAGACAGAAAGGGAGAGAGAGAATCCCAAGCAGGCTCCACACTTAATGTGGAGCCGGATGCAGGATTCAATCACGCAACCATGAGATCATGACCTAAGCCAAAACCGAGTTGATTGCTTAACTGACTGAGCCATCCAGGCCCCAATCTTTGCTATGTTTATAATTTTTTTTTTTTTGGTCTCAGTCTAGGTTAAGGTCTAGACCTTAAGCATTTCTATATAAATTTTAGAATCTGATGGGGCGCCTGGGTGGCTCAATCGGTTGAGCATCCGACTTCAGCTCAGGTCATGATATCACAGCTCGTGAGGTTCGAGCCCCATGTGGGGCTCTGTGCTGACAGCTCAGAGCCTGGAGTCTGCTTCAGATTCTGTGTCTCCCTCTCTTCTGCCCCTAATCCTCTCGCATTCTGTCTCTCTCTCAAAAATAAATAAACATCAATTTTTTTTTAAATTTTAGAATCTGTCAAATTAACAACCACCATAAAAATACTGAGATTATGATTAGGATTGCATTTATTCTCTAGATAAAGCTGACAGTTAACAATACCGGGTCTTAAAAAACATACAGATATGTCTATTTACTTAGATATTAATTTTATTCTTAGCAATACTTTGTAGTTTTCAGTAGAGGAGTCTTGCACATCTTTCATAAAATTTATCACTAATTATTTTATGTATATTGATGCTACTGTAATTAGTATTTAAAAATAAATTCCAATTTTGGGCAAGTATATAGAAATACGTTTTCTTTTCATATATTAACACTGGATCTTGCAATCTTGTTAAATCCCCTTATTAGATTCGGTAGCCTTAGAAATATCTACATAAAAAATTACTATTTATTTTAAAGTAATCTCTACACCCAACATGAGCCTAGCATTCACAACCCTGAGATCAAGAGTCACATCCTCTTCTGACTGAGCCAGTCTGGTGCCCCTACATAAACAATTATGTCATCCGTAAATAAAGATAATTTAAAAATTTCTTTTAATGTTTTATTTATTTTTGAGAGACAGAGCAGGAGTGAGGGAGGGGAAGAGAGAGAGGAAGACACAGAATCTGAAGCAGGTTCCAGGCTGTGCGCTGTCAGCATAGAGCCCGATGTGGGGCTTGAACCCATAAACGGTGAGATCATGACTTGAGCTGAAGTCAGACACTTAACCAACTGAGCCACCCAGGTGCCCCAATTTTACTTATTTTTAATGTTTATAGCTTTCCTTTCTTTTATTACTTTTTTTCACGTATTTGCATATGTATTTATTTACTTAGGCATTATCACACTTACTGGTACCTCCAGTAGCAAGATGAATAAAATTGGGTGTTCTCAATATTACGGAAAACTTGTTCTGTCTTTCATGATAGATCTTTGAGAGAGATCTTTACAATGGTGCTTGTGTATTTTTCATATATCCCCCTCAGGAAATGTAACAGATTGAGGAAGTCTCTGATTTTGTTCAATGCTTTTGATGATTCTATGTCAATGGCTGAATTGAATTGAAGCCCTCACATATTTTATCCAGTTTTATTGTTCCGTTTGGTGGGGAAAGGGGGATGAGACACATTATTCTGTTATGGTTGAATCAGAAATCTGTTACCCACTCTTCTGAGTGAAATATAATGTTTATGATTAAATTGGTGAACATTTAATAATAAAAATAACCATGACAATAATAGAACCAAAAGCACATGGAGTACCTACTACGTATGCGCTCCACATTCTCTAATGCAATACTAACAACAGTCCCACAAGACAAGTCTTGGTGGAGACGTGAACCCTGAGATTGTCTACAGAGTAAGTATCTGGCTCAAAGAAACATAGCTTGGAAAATGAATAGTCTGAATTACCTTATTCTCAAGACACACTTGTTTCAATACTATGTAATATTATTGTTTGTTACCTTTGACACCGAAGTTCTTTTAATGGCTACCTACTACGCGTAAGACATTGTTGAGTTATGGACATTCTTTCTGAAGGTACCTTTGAACTGCTGCTATGTCTACTTCACTCTGGGTACATTAATTCTCTTTGTCGACAGCCTTTGTGTCAAAACGTCTAGCCAAATTCTGAGTTTGACAGCACAACCTTCATTTTTCATTTCTAAAACTCGGATTATAGAGAATATGAAATATGCATGGATACTTTACACAACCCAGCCATGGCTCTATAGAAGTAGATGCCTTCTATCAAAAATATATTGTCTCACTCAGAGAGATACAAAACCTATACATGACAGACTAGAGCTCCCCTTTTACCCTGAAGCTTCTCATTCACAGAATGTTCAAATTTGATGCAAACAATAATGGTTTAATTCAGAGGGCCTTTTGAAGATCATCATCTAATTGAGAATAAATATGAAAGGACATAGCATGTATGGGCTACAGATCCCTGGAAATCAGCAGGTAAATGGTTCAGCTGAGTAATTCATCAATTATGAGTACCAGCTTCTTTCATTAGTTTAAGAAGTATTTATTGATGGTCTACTGAGTGCAAAATTGATGGCCTCCTATGGCCCAGACTGGAAAAAACGGTGATGAATGACAGATGTGGTCCCAATCACCCCCAAACAATCTAGATTTGCAAGTACCATGTGCAAAACCCTCTGTGATAGATTCTATAGGTTGATGTCCATAGCGAGGGTTGATAAAAATCACTAACATTTCAAGTGTTTATTGGGTTTGAGGCTATGAGGTATCTCAGGAAAGCCTCATTTTAGAGACTGGGAAACTGAAGCTTAAATATGAGGAACTTGCCCAAGGCCACGCTCTTTTACATGACAGACATGAGGTTAATATCTGGTCCCCCGATTCTGCATCCTTTGCTTTTAGCTGCTGTGTTTTACAACCTCCACCAATGATGTATGTTAGATCCGTGCAGGCAACTGAATTGTTTGAAAAATTATTTGTAACAATTTGTAAGGTTAAATATCCCTAGAAACGAGTCCTCTCCTTGGAATTTTCATTTTTTACCCCCCCCCCTTAGGCTCTCTTATTTTCCTTTCCTTCACCTGAAGACCATCCAAATGCCTTTCATTACATGACACATTTAATCCAACCTGTGTCAAATGAGCCCCGCCCCAAGTCTTTCATAATATCACTAATTCTCAATTAGTTACATGCTAGTCTACATGTGCTCCCTGGACAAAAGTCACAATGGACTTGTATCTGTCCTCCTGAGTCCCAAGCTCTTTCCCTCTTAGCACTAGCTGCCCCCACCCAAGCCTGGTACACCTTGCTTCCTGATCTTAGCATTGATGGTTTCTCCTCACCAGGTCTTGGCTCAGAAGTCGCCTCGTTAGAGGATTAAGACTTCAACATACCTTTTTTTGGGCAATGCAGTGTGCAACCCATAACATGCTCATTCATTTGATCCCTGTCTTATATATGAGAAAATAGAGAATTGGATAGAATAATTTGCCTAAAATTGTATGCACAGCATGAAAGGCAGCCTAAATTCCAATCCCGTGGATTTGACTGAAGGGTCTCTTCCCGCACAATGAGGCTTGCAACTTGCATAGAAATCACATGAAATTGGGTAGGAAGTGGAGGGAACACACAACCAGCCTAAAACCTCCTAACATAGGTCATCGACTCTTGGCAATTCTCGACTGGGGTGGTATCACCCTCTAGAGAGCACATTAGAAGATGTCCATATCTCCTTGTTATAATGACTGGGTGTTAGTCACGGTCACGAAGAAACAGAATAAATGGGCAAAAATTGCTGGGCCAACGTGTCGAAGGGCATCTATGGCCTGTGTACAATTGTCTTTGCTGAGAATGGGTGTTTCTGCCATTGGCGTTAGGGTTCACAGGTACACAAAGCTCTAGTAACGCCTGGAATGTTTCTCCTTAACAGAGGATTGTCCCTCCCAAGATGCCAGTTGAATCTCTGTTGGCAGGTGGTCGTTACACCTCTCTGTTCCAGGGAGATCGGCATCTTTGATGCCTTCTACCTGTACTCACCTTTTCTCCTTGTGCCCTCATTCAGTGTATTTGTCACTTTGCCCCTCACCAGAATGCCCCTCCTTGTTTTTTAGCTGAGTCTACTCATCCTTGATAATTCAACTGAAGTCCCATTTCTCCTCCATGAAATCCTGAAGCAGGGTTCATAGCACACAATTTAACATATTGCTATATATTGTTTCATTTTGTTTTGATCGTATCCTGTGTCTAGGTCTTATTTCCTTCCCCCAATTAGACTCTGAACTTTTTCCTGGGTCTCCACAGTACCCAAGACAATTCTGGGCACAGAGATAGCGATTTTTAGGAACAGGCAGTATCTAGAGCAGCTTGTTCAGAGAACAGTTAATTCCTCTCAGGCCAGGCACCTCGTGTGTTTAGTTTTCAGAAACCTCATTATGCACAATTTAGAGTTAGGAAAGGACTTTCTGCGGAGTGTTTGGCCTACTCTGCTCTTTATTATGTCGTCTGTAAACTAACAACCGAACTTTGTATTATAAACGTATTGCACATCATAAAGTATAATGAAGCATAAGAAGAAAACACAAATAGTCTGCAATCCTGCCACCTAGTATAGCCACAATTTTTGTATATACCTCAAGATATATATTTTTGCATAGTGTAGAACGGGAATAAATTAGCCCTACCTTTGTAATCGGCTTTTTTTTTTCACTTAATATTTCACGAGCACCCAACCGTATTAATAAACATTGACACCTTCACTTTGAAACAGCTGGATAGTATTCTCTTTCATGAACGGAGCATCATTTGGGTCGAATGTTTCAATTGTTCATGTCTTTCCCAAATATTTCCTGACTTCTTGCTACATAGCAGACACTGTTCTAAGGGCCGGGGATATGGTCTAGACAAAACAGACAAACCCCTTGCCCACCAGACGCTATTGTTCTAGTGAGGAAGTCTTTCTAGTCCATGTTTCTTGTGAAGACTACGTCAGCGATTCTCAGGGTGGTCTGCCCTCCAAGAGTGATGTGTCTTGCAGCGGACATTTGGCAAGGGCCGGAAAGATTTTTTGTGGTCACAACTTACCAGGGGGCAGCTAGGATTGCTACTGATAGCCAGTGGGTACAGGCCAGGGGTGCTGCTGATGTCCTCTCAGGTACAGGGTAGCCTCCCAAGACAAAAAAAGGATCTGGTCCAAAATGTCAATAGTGCCAAGGTTTAGACACATGGCTCTACTTTGAGACAATGTACTTCTGGCGAAAACGAATACACTTTTAATTTAGTCTCCCTGTGTAGGAGCCTTAATATGCTTCGTCACTTTGCTAAGAACTCTGTTCCCCTTTGCTACTTCCGCCAAGATTTCAGGTCCAGAGGCTGCCAGTTAGAACCTCTTCTTTGACTGAAAGTCAGAATATTAAATAAGAGAACGTCAGGCACCAAAGAATAAATTGGGAAGGTGACTGAGCACGGGGATGTAAGAAGAACTCCACTTATCTTAATACCCATCACTTGATTTGCAGTTAGCACCCCAGATTATGATCCTGATAGTGGGGGTGCGGTTTGAAGATTATGGGGGCTAAATGCAGTTTCATTGCAGGAAAACTAGCTGCAGACCGCTTTCTCCTTACTGCTGTGGCTTTTTAAAAATTTCCTTCAGAAAAAGAGCAAGTATTGACCTGAATGTAAAAATCAATGTTTTAAATTTTTCTTTTTTTTTATGAAGAAAGCTTATTTCATATCCACTTTGAAAATATTTTTTGTTTGACCTAGAAAGGGGATGGATAATTTACAGAGGACATAGTGAAAATTAAGCAGCTGGATGTGAACTGCACCCACATGCTATGAACACAGACAGGATACCGAAAGTGAACCATTTATTAATACATGGCCTGGTAGACATATGTACCCAAATCTCAGCCCGAAAATTACTTTTTGGAAGGAAGGGGGGGGGGGGAGGGTAAGAATACAAAAACACAACCCAAAACAAGTTTGCTACAATCTCTTACATTTACACTTGGAGGAATTTAATCATTTTTATTTATTTTGCTGTCACCGTGGTCATTATTCATTTTAAAACACTTTATCATACACAATCTAGATACGTGAATTGTTAAAAAGTGACTATTATGGACATAGGAAGTCACCATCAAAATGCATTAATGGGCTATATTAGGGGGTGGGAGCAGTTGCCGTATTATGTTCTTTTGTGTTAAATAAAGCAGATTTTAAATGGTAAATGATACCCCTTCATTATGGGCTTGAATACACAGGATTCACAAACACACATGTAGACAGCCAATTTGAATATTTTGTAGAGTGGAATAGTCAAGTAATATGCTCTATTTTCTACTTCACTTTGTGTATAAGACTGCTATGATGGAATTCTTATATGCAACATATAACAATAGAGTCTTTCTGACTCTTTAAACCTGAAAACTTCAGTGTTTGAAATGGAAATTCCTAATATTCAACTATTTCTTCTGTTTCCTAGAAAAATAGAAATATTTGTATAGTCCATTTTGTAACGAAAAGAACAGCCCATATATATCCTCCAAAACTGAGTATCTTCTTGAACATTTACACTTGATATGTTGCTTGGAATTATGTCCTACGAACTTAGAAAGTTGTTTATATACTGTAAGACTATTTTTTCTAAATGTGCAAGAAAGGAAAATGTGAAAGATAATATCAATTTTTCCAGCTTATTGCAATTTATATAAATTAGACAAAAGCAAAATGGCTTAGCACAGACTGGTATACAGACAGCTGGTACAGAGATATTAATGACTCTCTTTTCTATCAAAGAAGTCATAGATTGTTTGAATTAAAGCTACATATATTAAGATGAATAAGTCTTGGAAACACTATGTTGAGTCAAGAACAAGGGCAGGGAGATGGTATAGTTGGACAGGACAACCCAAGGTGATTCTATCCATGTGGGTAATGAGGTGGGATGGTAGAACCTATAAGTACTGTTGTATTATTCTTTATAATTTGTTGCCTGCCTTTATTAAAAATATAATTGAGGGGCGCCTGGGTGGCTCAGTCGGTTAAGCAGCCGACTTCGGCTCGGGTCACGATCTCGCGGTCCGTGAGTTCAAGCCCCGCGTCGGGCTCTGTGCCGACAGCTCAGAGCCTGGAGCCTGTTTCAGATTCTGTGTCTCCCTCTCTCTGACCCTCCCCTGTTCATGCTCTGTCTCTCTCTGTCTCAAAAATAAACATTAAAAAAAAATTTAAAAAAAAATAAAAAATAAAAAAATATATATATAATTGAGTATAAAATTGAGCCTGTTCCCTATTTAGTGATCATCAGAAAATGTGGTTAATATTGGCCACACTGCATGGCACCTCTCTATCCTCATCTATCCCCCAGTGAGCAAAATTTGAGCTCAGTATTTCTGTAGCACAGAAGCTTGGACTATTATTCATATATTGTTCTCTGTGTGTACTTACTCAGTGGTTTTTATACCCAATAAGATGGTTTTCTTTGTTGACTGCCATTATAAGGTTTTCTTCCTCTCTACAAATCTCTATACCCAGGTGCTTATCTATTTATGTTTTGTAGCTCCTCACAAAAGCTCATGTCAAACAAAATAAATACTATGTATTTTTAATATAGCTAGGAAGAATAGTGAGATTTGATGTTAGTCACCCAACAATTGATGGGATGTTTCTGGGATTCTAAGCCCATATGTTACCTCCAATTCACATATGCTTGAAACCTTCACTGGACCGTGGTTAGGAGTTTCAGAAAGGTCTGTCTTAGGCTTGCTATGGTACTGGTAAAAAAATGTAAGATTTTTGCATTATTTAAGTATAATGCTCATAATAAAAGAAAGACCTGACTTAGTATTTTTAATCTCTTTTTTTTCTAACGCGATCCTCAAATAAACACTTGACTGATTGACAGTTAGTAGGTGTTACCTTCTAATTTGAAAATGAATTTTAATTCAACCTTCACACTGTTGAAGAAAAGTATTACTATTCACTCAATAATTAGGCTTAATTGGTCTGAGGATTTAAAAGCTGCCTTAACACCAAACATTTCAAACTGTGTCTATTTCACAACTTTAAGTGGACTCCTAAGACTACAACTACAAGATAGAGTTTATCAGCCTGTGGTATATTTCCATAAGCGAGCAAATGTAAATGCCCAATTGCTGATATTTGAAAATAAAAATCAGAACTGAAATAGAAATAATGTATTTTCTGATTTCTGGACTGCATAGGATACTGATTTTTATTTTTTCATATCAAAGATGGACTATATTGCTTTCTTATCTGCCTTTTAATCTGCATAATCATTAAATATCTACCAATCAATAGGACACCAAAACCACAAGCAACAAAAGCAAAATTAGACAAGTGTGACAACATTAAAAAGCTTCTGGGCAGCAAAGAAAACCATCAACAGAGTGAAAGGCAACCTACAGCCTGAGAGAAAATAGTTGCCAACCATACATCTGATTAACATCCAAAATATATAAGGAAACTCCTACAACTCAAGAGAAAAAAAAAATCCAATCACCATTAAAAACTGGGCAACGGATATTTCTCCAAAGAAGGAATACAAATGGCCAAGAGGTATATATGCAAAGGTCCTCAGTATAGCTAATCTCTGGAGAAACCCATATCAAAACCACAAAGAGCTATCATCTCCCATGTTAGAATGGCTATTTTCAAAGCAAAACAAAACCAAATAAAACACAAAACCTGTTGGTGAGGATGTGGGAGAAACTGGAACCCTCATGCACGGTGGGTAGGAATGCAAACTGGTGCAGCCACTCTGGAAAACTGTCTGGAGGTTCCACACAAAATTAAAAATAGACCACATGAGCCAGCAATCCTGCTTCTGAGCATATATCCAAAAAACTCTGAAATCAGCATTTAGAGGAAACATATGCACTCTGATGTTCATTGCAAGCATTGTTCACGCTAGCCGAGATACAGAAACAACCTAAATGCTCGCTGGCAGATAAAGAAAGAAAATACAGTATATACGTAAGTAATTATTCAGGCTTAAAACAAAGGAAATTCTGACAATTAGGATAAACCTGGAAGACGCTGTGCTAAGTAAAATAGGCAGACACAGAATAACAAATACTGTATAAGTTACTTATACGAGGTCTTTAAAATAGGCGAGCTTATAGAAACAGCAGAATGGTGGTTACCAGGGATGAAGGAGAGGGAAAAAGGGAGCTGTTGTTCAAAGGGCATCACATCTCAGTCATGTGAGATGAATAAATTCTCGAGATCTACTACTCGACATTGTGCCAATGGTAAATAATACTGTATTGTGTACTTAGAGATATGTCAAGAGGGTAGATCTCATGTTAAGTGTTCTTACCACAATAAAAGTATTTAAAAAGTATATCTATCAATCATATTATCTGCCATTAAACATCTCCCATATTTCAAATATTCGGTCAGACTTTTTACATGCATTAAAAAGAAGCCTCATGACAGTTTATGAGATAAATTATTGTTTCTATTTTAAAATAAGCAAGTGAATTCCAAGAAAGTGTGATAAATGTTGCTTTTGTCTGACTAATAGAGTTTTGCCACCCCTCACCTTGAAGATGGGGACATGGCCCATGCTGGGAACATTGTAACATCTACAGGAGTGATTTTGTAATGATCACAAGATCAATCAGGGGCGCCTGGGTGGCGCAGTCGGTTAAGCGTCCGACTTCAGCCAGGTCACGATCTCGCGGTCCGTGAGTTCGAGGCCCGCGTCGGGCTCTGGGCTGATGGCTCGGAGCCTGGAGCCTGTTTCCGATTCTGTGTCTCCCTCTCTCTCTGCCCCTCCCCCCGTTCATGCTCTGTCTCTCTCTGTCCCAAAAATAAATAAAAAACGTTGAAAAAAAAAAATTTAAGATCAATCGAACTTGGACCAATCCAATGAATTCTCTGGTATTTTTCCGATTGAAACTGGTAAGGAAGACTTTTCTTCTAATCAGGTCATAGAATTGGACGTAAGTGAATGTGATGTAGACAGCAGCCATATTTCCTGCTATTCAGACAAAGAGAAAACCTAGCTTTGATCGAAGACATGAGGGGAGAATACTAAAGAATTCCTAATGACTTGGAGTGTCTGGACCTAATTATACTCAGAGTTTCTCAATTTTGGCACCACTGACATTTTGGGCTAAATATTTCCTCATTGGGGGAAGAGTCTCAGCCTCTTGTGCTGACCTCTACCTGGCACTAGATGCCAGAAGCACCCACTTTCCTGCAGTTGGGACAAGGATGCCTTCAGACTTTGCCAAATTTCTCCTGGGGAGTGGGATGAGGAAGGGCAAAATCAGCCTCTACTGAGAACCACCGAGTTACGATGAAGACTATCATTACCACTGTGCTTGCCAATTATTCGAGCTATAATCTTCATTTGCTTAAACTAATCTGAATTTGGTTTCTGTAAATTATAACCTAAGGAATCTTGACTAATTTGAAAATGATCAGTAACTTGGCCGACGTCATAGAACACTTTGCTAAGGGAGGTGAACGTATGCCGTAAGTAAAACAAAAGAACTTACTGAATTTTATACATTTGCATAATACATTACACAATATATATACATTTTTTTTCATTTTATTGTTTATTTTTGAGAGAGAGAGAGAGAGAGAGAGAGAGAGAGCGTGCAGGGGAGGGGCAGAGAGAGAGAGGGAGACACAGAATTTGAAGTAGGCTCCGGGCTCTGAGCTGTCAGCACGGAACCTGACGCGGGGCTTGGACCCACAAATTGTGAGATCATGACCTAAGCCGAAGTCAGACACTTAACTGACTGAGCCACTCAGGTGCCTCTATCTATCTATCTATCTATCTATCTATTTATATCTAGATATCTATATCTGGGCCTGGGGTGGAAAAGGATGTGATGTGTTGCGGGATCTAGAGCTGGGCAGACAGCAAGTGGGATCGAGGAGACCTTGAAGCAGCACTTGGAGGACACAGTGTAGAATCTATCCATTGTTGGAGTCTTGTACACAGATTCACAAGAACTTAATCTGGCCAGGGGACCCAGTCAGAGGACATGCTGGGGTGATGTCAGTTCCAGCCCATCCAGCAGCTCAGCTAACCTCAGACCCCACTGATATCCCTATGGTGTATCTAGAATCAGACAATGGGAACATCATGATCCAGAAACACGATGGCATCACAGTGGCAGTGTGCAAAATGGCCTCGACATGAGTTCTCCAGCAGCCTGTCACAGGGGCTCAAGCCTACCGATGCTAATTATCTTGCAGAACTATTAAAGTTCCAGTGGTTAGGCCAATTATTTAGTGTGCATTGGACACTTTGCTATTAATTATAGAGTAGGCTGCATTTTGACACTCAATGGACTGACTTATCAAAATATTAGTAAGAAAGGATCATGTTTTTGAAGGAGCAGATCTAGGTCATTTTGTACACAGAGTTTTGTTGTGTTCAATAAATCTGGTTGGAGGAAAAAAAAAATAAGTAAATTGTCTAGACTGTGGACCCATGAAACACACTGAGAGGTATTTCCAAAAAATGTATTCCGAGTTCAGCTATGTTTGGGAAATGACTGGTTAAACCAGCAAAATCACTTTCTTTTTTATAATAGGATATCTCAGAGACTCTAGTATGATAGTGTGCTTTAATAATCTCCATCAGTTTCTCAGGTTTCTTTGGCCAAGTCTTTTTTAACAGGCCCAGATAACATCTTTCAAGACTAACATTCTGCAGAACTCAACATGGTAAGTGCCATGGCCGACCAATAGGAAAGGCAGGCCAATTAGGGCGGACAGAAATTTAGGGATAGAGCATGACGTGTTGTCTGTACATGAAGAAGTAGAAGCCTGGCCATGTTGAAGTTCATAGATCCCTTCGCTGAGTAGGTTTATCTGCATTTGGAGAGAAGTGGGAGTTACGACAGAGCCTCTCATCTACAACAGAGAGTTTGGACACTACCCTCCAAAGGCAATTAGAGAGAGTTACTGAGAATAACCTGACTGCCTGTGACTTTGGGAAATCTCTCTGTCATGTGGTGGAGGGCATGCGTAGGGTAAGACAGCAGGCAAGCCAATCATTTAGGATCCACTAGAGTCAATAATGGAAGTGGTGAGGGCTTCAACTAAATCAGTGGCAACGAAAATGGGTGAAATAGAGTGATTTGAGAAATATTAATGCAAGTTACTGCATATTGCTAATCTTCAATTATACAATGGCATTTTTAACCACTTTGACAGGCCATCTTAATTTCAAAGACTCCATTTTTTCACAGCAGTGAGGAGAATTCTATAGGAAGGCGATAAACATAAGTATTGTGGCTGGCTTAGAATCTGGCCTCACTAGAAGAGGAATTTTTTAAAGAAATGTTTCTAGAAGCCAGTTCTATGAGCTCTATAGGAGACTCCATTTTTATCCATAAAACATAAAAATACTAATGTATCCTATTCTGATATTCCAATACACAGGTGTCATGTCTGCTTTGAGCCCCTTGTGTGTAGTTTTCTTTGTAAATTTGCAAGTGGAAGACATCAAGTCTTCCCCCCCCTTACCCCCTTCATGTGTTAAAACCATTGGGGTTGTAATGGGCATCTTTGGATCTGATCCCTTCTGGCTCTTGCTGTTTCTGTTGCCTGCATGCTGGAAGATAAGGATTTGGCCAACCAGCAAGGGCTTGCAGAGGGGAGCTCGCAGGGTCTCACTCATGCCTGGCAGCATGTGAACACTCAATGTCATTATGCAAGTTATCATCAATCAGCAGGCAGCTGCTTTCAGGACTTCCAGCCGGCAAGGCAAACATTTGTGCTCATGGCTTCCTCCCTGAGCGTGCTGGACCCAGGGCCCATCAGACAAGAGTGCTGTATACACAATCACTGCCCGCTGCTCTGGACCACTTGAGCAGATGTTCCAGGCTGGGGTCAGGATGCTCACCTGGAAGCCCTGTTGGAGCTCAGAGGAAGATGTGCAGATTAGAGACTGTCTGCTCGACACAAAGGACTTTCTATGAAAGGGCTGGGCAGGAAGAGGCAAAGCTGAGGATAAATCTAACAAAACATTTTTCGATAAAATAGCCTGGATGATGTAGACACAGGAGCGTGGGAACAGCCTAAAACAAAATGCAAAAGACAACAAAACCTTTGGATTCTGATGTAATGACAGGGAGGCTGGCCAGCTGTGTGAAAGGAAGAAGAAGAAAGAACATTGGTTCCATAACCAATAAATACTTCTGAGGCACACACACGTGCCCAGCGATCTGAGGGATACGAGATGAGAAGCTAGGACCTACCAAGTCCGAGAATTTGCAAGCTCCTTGGGCAGAGAAGACAAACCGATGGGAACAAAGTGGGTATGAACAGAGCTTGCTGTCAAAATCTTGACTTTACTCTATGGAATACATAGGAGGAGTGTGTTCTAACTCCGGAAGTTTCTGTGAGAGAAGTCCTTTATGCCTCTCAGCGGATACAGCCCTGAAACACCTCTCATTTAAGAGGGAGGGGTCAAAGCGAGTCCAAATAAACAGGAAATGCCCTGGGGTTTAGGGTGTATATACCAGAATCTCCCAGGAGCTCTTAAGATTTCACTGCACAGAATCACACACATGTAGTTCTTAAAAAGCAGAGACCTGGACTCCACATTAGAGTGACTTTTTTTTTTTTATAGATCGCAGATAGAGCCCTAGGAATCTGCATTTTAAGCAAACATCTCAGGTGTTTCTAATGCAATTGACCCAAGCCCTTACTTTGAGAAACATTGCTTTAAAGGTAAAAACAAGGGGCACCTGGTGGCTCAGTTGGTTAAGTGTCCTACCTCAGCTCAGGTCATGATCTGACGGTTCATGGGTTCAAGCCGCAGGTTGGGCTCTGTGCTGACAGCTCAGAGCCTGGAGCCTGCTTCAGATTCTGTGTCTCCCTCTCTCTCTCTCTACCCCACCCTCACTCACACTCTGTCTCTGTCTCTCTCAAAAATAAACAAAAAAATTAAAAAAAAAGGTAAAAACGAATGAAAGGAGTTTAGACTAAAGTTTTCCTAGATTATTAACCTGCCCCCATTATAGGGACTTCTGGGAGATCTCTCTGAAACTGCATTCAAGAATTTGTGTATTCGTTTATGGGCATTATACTCTTGAGGGAGAAAGTCTATAAATTTCATTACATTCTTCCAAGGGTCTGCCCACAACTTCATCTACAGCCATTAATCTCTGAGGATATTTCTATTTGTTTTGAAAACAAATCCCTTGTCTAATTCTTCTATTTCCCGGCAAGACCTGGAAATCTCATTCTCTTTCACTTCTGTGGTTTCCAACATCAAGAAGTCCTCTCCCAAACTGAAGGTGGCAAATCCCTCCAGTGATTGAGCTTCCTGATCCTTGATATCTACCTGTCTTATTGGACGCATCACACTACATCATGGTTATTTACTTAATGTATGTTTTCCAGTGGAGATTTGAGGCAGGGGCCATGCCATCGAATTGCTCTAGACAATGTGCATAAATGATACCTAAGAGGTATCTGGTGCACAGAAAGAGTTCAATTCATAATTTCTAATAATTGAACGAATATGTGTGTAGATGTTGAATGTTGGGAGAAACAGAGAATAGAGGAAATGTATTCCTGCTTTTAATTCTTACTTGAAGCTGTAATAGAGGAACAGTCTGGTATTGAAGACAATCCGAGATAAAGAGATTGCTAAGGTCTTTATGTCCCTGGATATTGGATCAGAATCTTGGCACTGCTGGTTCCAATGGTGTGTGGTTCAGCTTTTCAACGAGTCAGGGAGAACAGAGTCCTTACATCCAATATGATACGATTATCAGTTATAGCCAAATTCAACCAAGACAGGTCTGTTTCCGCAGTGGCATAACGAATGCCATTTCACATTTAGAGAAAAGCTAAATCTTAATGCTCCCAGCCTTGCCTGATTTCTGCCCAGGACCTCCCTGGTTTGAGGAACGATTGCTAGTTATCACTCCCTGTGCCTTCGCCAGGCCTGCAAGCCATGCTCCCTGCCACAAGTCCTGCCTAGACTTCTCTCAAAACACACTTATTTTCAGCTGTGGAAGACATTTACTTTCCTTCAAACGGAGAACTGTTTCTGGCCAGAGGCTTTTAGCAGATGAGCAAGGGCTATAAACAACTCTTCGTCCCCTTCTGCCTGTAATCTGGAATTTTCAATCACTCGACCTCAGCATCCGTAGACTTCAGCCTGGCAGGAGCAGCAACTCCAAACTCATGTTTGCTGCTGTTTGAGCAATTACAAACAGTAATGAGGCTGTTTGTGAAGCTGACAAGAATAGACTTTATTGGCACCACTTCTGTGTGCCTGAGATTGCATTCACACCTCTGGAAACAAAAAAAGATACCATCTTGGAAGCGCTGGGGCCCCTTGTGAGAACACGGTTAATCTTACTGTTGGAAGACGAAGGGCTGTAATCATTCCTCTGTGTGTCACAGATAAGTCTACTAGAAGCCTGTGGTGGGAGAGAGTTACTCTGGATGGAAGAAACAGCTAAATGGATCATCTGAGAAAAGCTAGTGGTGGCGGAAAGAGTTGAAGATGCCCCTCAGTCCAGGAAAAGCTTGGGTCTGGCAACAGGAAAAGCAAATATTAATTAAATTAAATAAAATCAGTGGCTATCGATCTTTGGTGTTTGATGATTTTTTGGGGGGTGTGCGTTTATCTGCAGTAGTTAGCTAAAACACTTTCAATTGGTTTTTGCTTGTTTTGTTTGATTGGCTTCATTGCTTGTTGTTGTGTATTAGCCAGCCAGTGACACAGAAGAAGTTGTCTCAAGGTTAAGGATCTGGGAGTGCCCATCTATCTCAGGTTACTGTTCTTTTATTAATTATTTCATTAAAAAAAAGCCAACACACACTTATCGACCCCTTATTCTGTGGTGGTGGGGGTCTCTCCTCTAGATACTGGAGATTATAGATAGGAACAAGATGGGTATGACTTCACCCCCAAAGGTAGCACATTCCAGTTAGTACAGGCAGACAACATGTAAATTATCATGGTAATCATTAGGAGAAAAGTAAATCCGGATTCATGATAGTGACTAGAGTTGAAAGGGCACTTTAGACTGGGTGTCAATGAAGGTGTCTCTTAGAAGAGCTGAGGTCTGAAAGATAAGGAGGCAGCCATGCAATGACCTAAGGGAAAGATTTACAATCAGAGACAATCAGAGCAAATTCAAAGTCTGTAAGATGGTTAGGAACACGAAAAACTCAAGTAAAGTGCCCAGTGTAGTTGGAACGGAATGATCTAAAAAATAAGTAGTATGTGGGTGTTCTTTTGTACTATTCTTCAATTTTTCTGTTTATTTCATAATTAAAAAACTGGTATGGAATAAGGTGGAGAGCTAGGGGGAAGCCAGATCTTACGAGCTTTATGGGTCATGACAAAAGGCTCGAGTTGTGTAATGAGTATAAGGAAATGAAAAACCAATGAAACATTTTATGCAGGAAAGTTGCACAAATTTAAATTACCATACAATTAGTCTTACAACTTTGTGGGAAAGGACTATAGAAGGACAGAGCAGGAAAGCAGGTAGATCACTGAAGACACCCCTGCAGTCATCCATAGTGGATATGATGGTGGCTTGAACAAGAATGGGTGGTGCAGATGCAGAAAAGAAGGTTGATTCAGAATATATTTAAGGGTATAACCAAAGGACTTGCTGATGGATTTGATGTTGAGCATGAGGGAGAAGAATCAAGGATAAATTTTATATTTCCGAATTTTTAGATTTAGCAAACTTACTCTTTTCCTGGTCAACATATCTAGGCTGCTCTTCAGTATGTTTAGGGGTGATTTTGGTGATCACAATTATTTCAGATATACACAAGTTACTCATGTGAAGAAGAGGAGTGGCATAAACAGATGGATAACTCACGTGGGTAGAGTTGGCATGAAGTTAAATAAATCAAAACGTAGGTGTAAATAGAGATTGAGAGAAAATGGATTCTACATAATCAACTTTGGAGACAATGGTCAACTTTGAAGACAATATACTTCTGGGTCCATTCGCTGAAAACCATAAACTAGTGATTGTGAGATCTTCTCCACCTTGAATAGTTCATGATTTCATGAACACTGAAAAGAGTGTCGTGAAGTAGTCATGCAGGGCAAGAGTTTGTAAGTTAGTTGGGGTGTGTTCAACTGCATATTGGAAATTCAAAATACCAGTAGCTTAAGCAAGAGACTGTTTCTCTCACATATAATGATACAGAAAAAGATGATATGGTCTCCCTGTCAGAGAACCAGGCTCCTTCTATCTTAGGGTCTTACGGTCATGCCCATAATCCAAAATGATGCACCTCTATGTCCACATTCCAGAACATAAGAAGAGAATACTTTTTCCCTTTGAAAGAACGCCTGATCATTTTGACTGATACCCTGACCATCAAAACTTAGTCACTTGGCCACACCTAAATACAAATGATACTAAGGCTAGTGTATCTATTTTTATTCTAGTCAAGTCTTTTGCTTAGGGGGAAAAAAAGTATTCTCTACAAGGAATCAAGCAAAAGATTAAAGGGTTTAGCAGGACTCTCCTTTTAGAGATAAAATAGGGGCAAATTCCTTTCCCAGGAGGCAAATTCGCCCTGATCAGTCTGTTTATTATTTACATGTTAATATCTCTTTCTTCCATTAAAATGTTTCTGTATCTCCATCCCTTTGGGCAGTGTGTGCTCATACTATACACTCAATAAAATTTTTATTGAAAATACAGATGGATGGATAATTATCCAGTCCATGAAAGATCATAATAAGAATGGAAAATAACTGATGATTTATTTGTTCATATATTCTTTTCTTTTGTCTTTGTTTTCTTTCCCTCTTTTCCCACAAAATAGAACCCAATCCTCAGGCTAGATGAAGGAGGGTGGAGAAGGTATACTCCTATGTGTAGAATATCTGGGAGACAAGTTATTCTTCCTTAAGGAAAGGTTGGAGGCAAGGGTTATAGTACTTCGTAGAAACTCAAGACATGTTTGTTGAATGTTTAAGGGAGCGAAATAGTATACAAAAAGAAACTGAAGGACAGAAGGGACGTCCCTGGCCCTCTAGGATAAGGCAGATATAAAAAGCCTTCCTCCTTAGCTAGGGGTATCTCAGAGTTTGGCGGGTTCAAGAGCATGAGCTTCTCCTTGTGAGGTAAAAGTTTGTATTGTCAGCAGCAGTGGGCCTTCAGACACTTTCACCTCAGCCACCACCACTGCAGAGGGAAGAGCCCTCCAGAAGAGGCACCAACAGGCACAGCAAATCCAGGAGAAATTACAACTTATGGTGAAGTGCTGTCAAGTCAAAACTTTTGCCAAAAAAGTTTCCATGGAAGAAATACGTCATGATAATTATCTCTGGGAAGATACAAACATTACTCTGCTAGTTTATAGGTGCTGTTTATGGAGATGGAAGAAAAATTTCAAGGGTTTGGTACCAGAATGCCAATCAACAGTTATGGATCAGGCTGGGTTGTAGTCCTACCACTTTTCATCAATTTGTATCCTGCTTTCAGTCCTGGTGGATGATGAGTCAGTATAAAGAATATCTAGGTCTCTTAGAAATCTGTGGACCAGATCCTTAATTGTCTCCAATGGCAGACTGATGGAGATGCCCTGTCCCGAAACAGATTTATATCTTATTCAAAGTTCACAAACTCAAGAATCATCGGTGGTTTTTTTGGTTGTTTCTGGCCATGAGATCGATACCAATCAGTCAAGTAACATTTGGACGTTTGTAATCTTCTGGCCACCTTATGGTGCTGATAGGAAGCCTCTTACCCCCTGGTAACACACACACTTACTCACTTGGTAGCTACCGTGTGGTTTCATTGAGAGCCATGAGATTTTCTCTTGCATTCCCAAGGATTCCCATCACTTTTGTTGTCATCCCAGGTGACTGGACATGGTATACCTGATCATAGACATGGGCTGGGGCTACAATAGCACCCTTAATCTCTCTTGCTATTCTTTAAATATTTGCCTTTATCTCCTCCACAGTGGATGTTCCACGTTCACGAATACTAAGATGAATACATCCCTGCTTTCAATGAGTACACAGTCTAATGAGCAGAGAGGAATACAGAAATAAGCACTTAGAGTGGCTGGTCAAGTAGATATTAAGAAATCAGAATCCACCAGATCTGATAACAACATTCTCCAGGACCTATATCTGAGCTTTATCTGGTTCATGATACAAATAGAATTAAGGAGAGGTGATAAAAAGGAAACTACTAATCAAGCATCTTTGTGCCAGACTCCAACTGTATCAACAAAATAAACATATCCTCATAAAAAACTTAGTCTGTATTATTTTTCTAACCCCGATGTGAAGCAAGGTTCACCCTAGAATTCTTCAAACATGAGTATTAACAGGAGATGCTCTCTCTCCTCTTTCTTATCATTTTCTACTGGAGCAATTTCCCTAAAACACACATTAAATCCTAAATGAGGAATGACAAACTGCTCTTGCTTTGAACAGGAAGGAAATCCGCCCACTCTCGCTCTAATCCTGCAAACAGCCAACAGGTGGGTGGCATAGGTGCGTGCCAGATAAGGTCCATTATTATAACAGCATGTCTAATACTGACACTTGTGTCCCAGCACAATGCTAAGACTTTACATTCAATGGGCACTTGGATTCCTCTCACTACTTTTTGGTTAATGGTTATCTGATGATCCTCTGTGTCTAAAGATCCAAGAAGTAAATTCCAGCTACTGGGAAAAATTGCTTCCCTACCTGCATTTGGCTGCATATCCTATAGTGCTATAGGCAATGTTAACACACAGACTCTTTCTTTTCTACTCCCTTTCAAAGACAAGGTGCAGACTCTCTACCAGTGTAGTTCTTTGTCATTATGATCACGATCATTAGTAATAATAGGTTGGTGTTGTAGAGTGCTTTTCTTACCAGCTGAAAGCACTTCCCTTTGATAATAACTCAATTACTCTCCCAAACTATTATTCCTCCTCCTCCTCCTCCTCCTCCTCCTCCTCCTCCTCCTTCTTCTTCTTCTTCTTTTATGAAAAGATACTCTAATGATGGGGTGGGTAGGGGCAGAAATGTAAGATTCATATAGGTTCCTTAAAATTTTGAAATTACATTATTTACAGTAAAATCCATTCTTCCTTTTGCATTGCTACCGCATAGCCAATTTTCTATTTCAATTTGATTCTATTCCTTTCTTTATACGTCACATTTCAAGAACTCTTAATGTAAAATGTAAGTATGAAAATAAATATTCCTACCTTGGTCCAATTGTACCTATTTTTCTGCCACTTCTTCATAAGTGGGGATTATCTTCTTTATACTTAATAGTCTCAATTTCAGAAATGATCTTTTGTGATAATGCTTTCTCTAGGTTTGCTGTACATCTAAAATGATTATTTTCACGTATCCTTTTTAACCATAAGAGATGCAACAGAAATCTCATTAAGACCATTTTAGCCTTTATCCCAGTCTTCACTGTTAATGTTTTTCCTTGTTTTCTTAAGATTCACAGTCACCATGGCTCTATCCTGTAATTTAACCCCAATCAATCTCAATTAATATTCTTTTCTGTACTCCTCTGCCCTTCTGTTTCTGCGTGACTTACTGTCTTTTCCCCTTACTAAAAGATTCTCTGTCTCCCGATTCCTAACTTGTTTATTCATCTTTGAAGACCCAATCAAAAGTCAGCCTTTCTCTTTAATTCTTTCTAGATGCCTACAGTCATTGAAAAAACATAATTCTTTAATGAACATCTGTATCACTTTACTTGTAGTTGTGATATATTTGGACATTCACTTATATTTATGGATATGTACACAACTATACTCAAATAAAATATACCTTGAGGGTGGGAAATAGTCCTGGTCCTTGTTGTATCTAACACATAATGATGATCAATTGATACTTGTTGAATGTATTAATGTCACACATGTATTACTTACTCAATAGATACATGCTGAATATGAGGTAAGGGAATGAATGGCTTAATGAGAAAAGGCCTCAAAATTAAATGTTGTCCAGAAATATGTTAGTTGACAAGGAAAGAAAATGACATTGTGGAGAGGGGTAGCTGAGTCTTGCCTTATTCCCCCCAACTTTTGTTTCTGACATTTCATCATCTCTTTGTGGATATACCACCCTATGCTGGCTCATGGTGGCACTATTCCAGTCCAAATTTAGAACCATATGAATCTCTTTAGCTTCAATATGAGGCTGGGCCATATCATCAAACCACTGTGAAAGCCTCTATTATTACACATGCATAGCTTCTCCAATTGCCAACATCACCCATCAAAATGGGTATTTGTTACAACTGATGAAACTACATTGACATATCATTATCGCCCAAAGTCCATAGTTTACATTAGAGTTCACTCCTTGTGTTGTCCATTCTATGGGTTTGAACAAATGTCTAATGACACGTATCCTTCACCAAAGCATCATACAGATAGTTTCACTGCCCTAAAAATCCTCTCTGGTCACCCTACTCATCCTTCTCTCCTTCCCTAATCCCTGGTGACCATTGACCTTTTTGTGACAACCAGTGACCTATGATGACCATTGTCTCCACAGTTTTGCCTTTTCCAGAATGTTATATAGATGGAATAATATAGTATATAGATGTTTAAAATTGGCTTCTTTTACTTGGTAATATCCATTAAAGTTTCTTCCATGTTGTTTTGGCTTGATAGCTGATTTCCTTTTAGTGTTCAGTAATCTTCCATTGGCTGGATACACTATAGACTATTCACTTACTGAAGAACAATATGGTTGCTTCCAAATTTTGGCAATTATGAGTAAAGTTGTTATAAACATCCACTTTTTGTATAGATAAAAGTTTTCAGCTCCTTTGGCTAAATATCTAGGAGCATGATTGCTGATCATATGGTAAGATATGCTTAGTTTTATAAAACAAAAACACCCATCTCTTCTAAAGTAGCTATGCCATTTACATCCCCCCAGCAATGAATAAGAGATCTTACTGTGACACATCCTTGCCAGCATTTGGAGCTGTCAGTATTTGGGATTTTGACCATTAAATTAGGTATGTAGTATTTTCCTAATGATATATGATACGGAGCATTTTCTCATATGTTGACTTGCCATCTCTACATATTATTTGATGAGGTGTCTATTATGGGGTTTGGCCCATTTTTAAACTGGATTGTTTTCTTTATTGTTAAGTCTTAAGAATTCCTTGTATATTTTGGATAAGAGCTCTTTACCTGATAAGTCTTTTGCAAATATTCTCTCCTAATTTATGTCTTCTTTATTCCCCTGGTATTGTTTTTTGCAGAACTGAAGCTTTTAATTTTAATAAAGTACACCACCTCTTCAATTATTTACTTTATGAACTGTGCCTTTGGCAATATATATAAAAAGTCATTGCAATACCCAAGGCCATCTACATTTTCTCTTATGTTTATCTTCTATGAGTTTTATAGTTTTGCATTTTATGTTTAGATCTGTAATCAATTCTGATTTAATTTTTGTGAGTAGTGTAAGGTCTGTCTATAGATTTTTTTTTACATGTGGATATCCAGTTATTCTAGCACTGTTTATCCAAAAAACGATCTCTGCTGCATTACACTGTCTTTTCTCCTTTGTCAAAGATCAACTGACTGTATTTAAATAGATCAATCTCTGGGTTCTCTATTTTGTCTCATTGATCTACTGGTCTATCATTTTGCTAATATCATTTGTCTTGATTACTGTAGCTTTCAGGTATGTGTTGAATTTGGGGGCCATCAGTCCTCCAACTTTGTTTTTCTCCTTCAACATTGTGTTGGCTATGCTAGGTTTTTTGACTCTCCATATAAATTTTAGAATCAGTTTATTGATATCTATAAAATAACTTGCTTAGATTTTGATTAGGATTGCATTAAATCTACAGAGCAAGTTGGTATGAACAGACAACTTGGCAATATTGAATATTCCTATCCATCAACATGGAATATTTCTCCATTTCATTTAGCTCTTTGATTTCTTTCATCAGAGTTTTGTAGTTCTCTTCATATAGATCTTTTAAAAAAATGTATTTGTTTATTTGTTTATTTGTTTTTGAGAGAGAGAGAGTGAGAAAGTTCAGAAAGAGAGGGGGAGAGAGAATCCCAAGCAGGATCCACATTGTCAGCGCAGAGCCCAGTGGGGAACTCGAACCCACAAACCGTCAGATCATGACCTGACCTGAAATCAAGAGTCGGACATTTAACTGATTGAGCCACCCTCATATAGCCCCTCCTCATGTAGATCTTGTACATATTTTGTTGGATTACTATCTAAGTATTTCATTTTGGGGGTGGGTAGTATAAATGGTATTATGTTTTTAAATTTAAATTCCACTAGTTCATTGCTGGTATATAGTGAAGTAATTGACCTTCATGTATTCACTCCAAATCCTGCGACTTGATATGATTGCTTATTAGTTCCAGGAGTTTTTGCTGTTGATTCTTTCTGATTTTCTATACAGATGATTGTGTAATCTATGAACAAATATGGTTTTATCTCTTCCTCCTCAAACAGCACACTTTTAATTTTCTTTTCTTATCCTATTGCATTAGCTAAGACTTCCAGTACACTGTTGAATAGGAGTGGTAACAGGGGACATCCATCCCTTGTTCCTGATTTTAGTGGATGCTTCTAGTTTCTCACCATTAAATATGATTACAGCTATAGGGTTTGCTTGTGTTTTTTGCAGAGATTCCTAATCAAGTTGAAAAAGGTTCTCTTTATTCCTAATTTACTGAAAGTTTTTATCCTGAATGGGTATTAGATTTTATCAAATGCTTTTGTTCTGCCTCTATCGACATGATCAGGCGCTTTTTCCTTTTTTACTCTATTGACGCGATGGATCAAATCAACTGATTCTGAATATAATTCAGCCTTGCATACCTGGAATAAATCCTACCTAATCATGATATATGCATACCTGGAATAAATCCTACCTAATCATGATATCATGATATATACTTTTTTATTTTTTTTTAATTTTTTTTTAATGTTTTTTATTTATTTTTGGGACAGAGAGAGACAGAGCATGAACGGGGGAGGGGCAGAGAGAGAGGGAGACACAGAATCGGAAACAGGCTCCGGGCTCCGAGCCGTCAGCCCAGAGCCTGACGCGGGGCTCGAACTCACGGACCGCGAGATCGTGACCTGGCTGAAGTCGGACGCTTAACCGACTGCGCCACCCAGGCGCCCCGATATATACTTTTTTAAAAACACTGTGGATTCAACTGGTTAAGATTTTGTTGGGGCGCCTGGGTGGCTCAGTCGGTTAAGCCTCTGACTTCAGCTCAGGTCATGATCTCACAGTCCGTGAGTTTGAGCCCTGAGTCAGACTCTGTGCTGAGAGCTCAGAGCCTGGAGCCTGCTTCAGGTTCTGTCTCCTTCTCTCTCTCTGCCTCTCCCCTGCTCATGCTGTCTCTGTCTCAAAAATAAATAAAAACATTAAAAAAACTAAAGAAAAAGATTTTGTTGGGGATTTTTGCATCTATGTTCATGAGAGATACTGGTCTGCAGTTTTCTTATAATAGCCTCCTCATTTTGGTATTAGGGTAATGCTGGCTTCATAGAATGAGTCAGGAAGTATTCCCTCTGCTTCTATCCTCTGAAAGAGATGATAGAGATTTGGTATAATTTCTTCCTTAGATGTTTGGTGGAGTTCACCAGTGAACCATCTGGGTCTGGTAACTCCTATTCTGTAAGGTTATTAATAGTTGATTTAATTTTAAACAGATATAGGTCTATTCAGATTATTTATATCTTCTTATGTGAGTTTTGGCAGATTGTGTCTTTTAAGGAATTGGTCCATTTCATCTAGGTCATCAAATTTGTGGGTAAAGTATTGTTCATAATATTCCTTTATATTCCTTTTAATGTCCATGGGATCTATACTGATAGCCCTTCTTTCATTTCTGATGTTAATAATTTATGTTCTCTCTCTTTATCATAGCCAGCCTGGCTAGAGGCTTATCAATTTTATTGATCTTTTCAAAGAACCTGCTTTGGTTTCATTGATTTCTCCATTGATTTCCTGTGTTCAATTTTATTGATTTCTGCTCTAACAGTTTATCTCCTTTAAGCTTGCAGTCACAGGATCCTGCCTCCCTGACAATGTCCCCACCTAAGGACATTTCTTGCTATCACTTGGGAATACTTCTCAAAGCATAGACCTATGAGAACAAAAACCACAGGGAAAAAATGGGGCTTGCATTTCAAGTTATACTGTCTACTCTGAGGACCTGACTTACCCTCCCTAGGAGACTGATAGCGGGAATTGTTCCTTCTCTGCAAGGAAGGTATCATCTACTACTCACAGGGGTGTCCAGGTTTTTATTCTAGGAAAGACAGCAAGATCATAATAAAACAACATAGTATGCATAGAAAAAAAGTCATGTATAGGAATGAAAAATTATTCAGTTTTCAACCTCAATTCAATTATTATTCAATTCAATTATAATACTGTAATTCACTTATTCATTGGAGGCATTCAGTAAACATCAGCTAACTAAAGAGATGTTTAGGGCGCCTGGGTGGCGCAGTCGGTTAAGCGTCCGACTTCAGCCAGGTCACGATCTCGCGGTCCGTGAGTTCGAGCCCCGCGTCAGGCTCTGGGCTGATGGCTCGGAGCCTGGAACCTGTTTCCGATTCTGTGTCTCCCTCTCTCTCTGCCCCTCCCCCGTTCATGCTATGTCTCTCTCTGTCCCAAAAAAAAAAAAAAAACAAACAAAAAAAAACGTTGAAGAGATGTTTAGATGATTGAGATGTTACATAGTTTTCCCATCCTTTACATAATTTGCTTTTAATGTAAACCTGACTTCTTTATCCAAGAAATCTCACCTCCTATCATTATCTCTGGCCTATTTACATAATTTTGGTTCTCTCTCTTCATCAGACACTTTAATATTGCAAACATCATCTCCATCACCTCATTTCCTCTTACCTCTCCAAGAGCATTTAGGATCTGAAGTAGCAGGAAACATTACATTCATGCAAGCAAGGTTCACTAATAAAAAAAAATAACTATCTTGGTTTACAAAGAACATTTCTAATGCTCCAGTTCAATATTCTTTTCTACCACAGAAACTATGTTGCCTTTTTTATTCTTGATGTTATATTTTCAGCTGTGAATGTCTCCACATTTGGAATTTTAATGGTATTAATGGTATCATTGTCAAATTGGTAAACCCAGTCTTAAAGTTGCTAGAAGTGGCAACTTTTAGGGGCATCAGTGGCGCCAGGTAGGTCTGGGTGGCTGAGGCCTACATTATGAAGAAGGGTAGACATACAGAGATCCAAGGAAGAGAGAAGAGTTGAAATAAGTGAATGAGGAAGGTGGAAAATATACAGAAGAAAGAAAAGTGGTTGGGGAAGGAATAATAATGTAGAAATTGATAACTATCATAGGCTCACCATGGCATTTAAGTGCTTTAGGACTTCCCTAGAATAAAGGCTTTGGCCTCACCCTGACATAGGTTTTGTATTCTGTTCATTTTCTTTTATTTCTAGAATTATAATTCTGTTCCCATTTCTAGAATATAAATGCCTCCTGAAAATTGCTCTTTCAATGCAAGGCTAGTATGGTTCTTAAATAGTTCATATCTCAATGGATGAATGAATAAATAAATGATATAAATATCATACACACACTTGTATTTATTTTTATGTACTATATTAATAGGTATTTTCTGTAGGACTCATCCAAAAGATTATTTGGTTTTTAAGGTTTCTGAATTTTATTTATTGAAATCAAACCCCATCATTTCCTAAGTTAATAGTTTCTCCCCATCTTAAGGGAAATTTCCTAATATTTTGGTATCAGTTTTAACCTTGATTGCATCTAAAAGGTATATATATACATGTTTATAGAAAAAGTTATATATATATATATATATATATATATATATATATATATATATATACTTGTTTATAGAAAATCCAAAACTAATAAGAGGAAGTTAAATGAGTTTCCAAAATGAACAGCCAGTCCTAAATCTGTATAAGATGGCTCTTTTATATATCAATATATCTATATCTATATATAGGGATACACACACACACACACACACACACACACTATATATATACATATATATACACATATATACATACATAAAAGCCCAGTGTGGGGCTCAAACCCATAAACCATGAGATCATGACCTGAGCTGAAATCAAGAGTTGGATGCTTAATGAACTGAGCCACCCAGGCACCCCAATATATTTATATTGTTAAGCCAGAAATGTTAGATCCAAATACTTTTTTTAGATTTAAATACTTTTTAAACGTAAAATAAGATATCACATCTACTTATCTCTACCTACTCCTTAGGACACAGACCATGAGACAGAAATACAAATTTATTACAGTTCCTTAGCATTTGCTATTCTAAATATAATTTTGCACATTCACTCCCTGCTCTGTCTACTCTTCCCCTTCCCCTCAACCAATGGCTCAGCCAACTTGCCATCACCTTTCTATATCTATGTCAGGTGCATCGCCACATCAACTCCAGAAAGTTTTCTTTTTTTTTTTTTTTAATTTTTTTTTTCAACATTTTTTATTTATTTTTGGGACAGAGAGAGACAGAGCATGAATGGGGGAGGGGCAGAGAGAGAGGGAGACACAGAATTGGAAACAGGCTCCAGGCTCCGAGCCATCAGCCCAGAGCCTGACGCGGGGCTCGAACTCACGCACCGCGAGATCGTGACCTGGCTGAAGTCGGACGCTTAACCGACTGCGCCACCCAGGCGCCCCTCCAGAAAGTTTTCTAAGGGATACGTGCAACCACATCCCTCATCTTAAGATTCAATAGGAGAAGAGGGGGGGGAAAGGAAAATCCATGCAATTGCTAATTTGCAGACACTGCTCTTAGAGACAAGCATGAGGAAGCGGAATTAAGGTGACATACAAACCATAAAAACAATAGGACATATTTATGGCAAGTAAACTTAGAAGAAAATGTTTAGCCTTCCAAGTTACCAGTGAAATAAAAATGAAAAGAATAAAATTTATTTTCAACTATCAAATAGACAAAATAAAATTATCCTCAGTTTTAGCTAAAGTTTTGTGTAAAGAGTACCCAATATTGCTTGGCAAAAATTAATTAGAAAACTCTGGGGGTTTTCTTGCATGTGTGTGTGTGTGTGTGTGTGTGTGTGTGTGTAAGCATAACTTTACATATTTTTTTACTGTATTGTATTAGTTTCATGTGTACAATATAGGGATTCAACACTTCCATACATTACCTAGTACTCATCACGACAAGTGCACCCCTTAATACCAACAGCACTTTTCCCAGAACTAGAATAAACAATTCCAAAATTTGTATGGAACCACAAAAGACCCCAAAGAGTTAAAGAATACTCTTTTTAAAAAAGACATTTTGCACATGTATCATGTGTCTCAAATTATGTGTACATATAGGGTCGGGTTCTTCCGCCAATGTACCCTAAGGAAATAATAAAATTCATAAATATATCTGCATTTTATGTATGTAGTTGCTAATCACACATGTGAAAAGTTAGAAAATAAGATAGGCATTGAATGATAAAAAGACTTTTTAAATGGTAGAACATTCATATCAGAACATGATCTAGAAAGATCCTATCAATGGATATCGCCCACCCATTAATATATTAAAAGAATTTTTAATAACTTAGGAAATACATGTACTCATCAGTTTAATTTAAAAAATACTGAACATAGAATGATCCAAGTTTGAAAAATAGAAACCATATCTCTAGGTACAGGGAAGGTCTGGAAGGATATAAACCATGTTTAGCAGTCAGAGGTCATATTTTTTTCATTATCTTAATTATTCCTTCCCTTAGTTATACATCTCTTTAATTATTCAAAAATATCCATTGAGCTTCTTGTTCTGTCTTCTGGAGTACAGTAGACACAATCAGTGAACAAGAAACCTATATTTTAGGCCCCCACAGAGCTTAAAAGTTTTAAAGAATTTTCAGCCCATATTTGTTTTCCTGGATATTTGGATAAGCCTTGCTGAGGCATGTCCCACTCTGTAAATAAATTGAACCATCATATGCATGTGGATTTGTGGGTATTATGTGTGATTCACAGTCACATTCACATCAATTGAAAAATAATTAAAACATTTGAAAATGTTTTAACAAAGTGATAATGCCTACTACATATCAGACCCTATTGTAAGTCAGTGAAAGAGACTCAATCCTGCATATTTGGAGTGTGTGTTTAGAACAATAAATTCTAAACATTCGTGCTTGTATGGCATTTATCTGCAAAATGGGAAAAGTAAGAAGAAATCCATATAGTTTTCAAAGATATGTATACTCAATATTTGGCACTAAAATATTTTTTGTTACCATTTACAATCACTCCTAAAAGCATAAAAGAATATTAGATATAAATCTAACAAATATGTATAGGATCTGTGTGCTGAAAACCACAAAATGCTAATGAAAGAAATCAATGAAGACCTGAATAGAGACATTCCATGTTCACAAAATGGAAGACTCAACATAGTAAAGATATCAATTCTCCCCCAAACTGATCTATAGCTTTAACATAATTACTGCCAAAATCCTAGGAGGATTCCTTGTAGCTATAGATAAGTTGATTCTAAAATTTATATGGAAAGGCAAAGGAATTAGAACTACACAATTATTTTTGAGAAAGAATAAAGTTGGAGGACTCATACTACCTGCAATTTAAGACTGATAGTATAGCTATAGTAATCAAGACAACGTGGTAATATCAAGTAATTAGACACATGGATTGATGAAACAGAATAGAGAGCTCAGAAATAGTCCCACATAAAGTATAGGTTTTGACATAGGTGCAAAAGTGATTCAACAGAGAAAGCAGAGTCATTTCAAAAAGTCGTGCTTGAACACCTAGACATTTATAGGCAAAACGAAAAAAGAACCTGGAACTGAAGCTCACACCTAAAAAATATGAACTTGAATAGACTATAGATCTAAATATGAAGAGAATTATCAAACTTGTGGAGAAAAGCAGAAGATAGTCTTCATGACCAAGGACTAAGCAGAGTTCTTAGACTTGACACCAATGTCATGATCCTTAAAAGGGAAAACTAACAAATTGGACCTCTTCACAATTAAAACGTTTTATGCAAAAGACTTTGTTACAACAAAAAAGGAAGGGCACAGAATGGGAAAAATATTTGCAAATCACACATCCTAGCATATGTAAAGAACTCTCTAAACAGTAATAAAACAAACAGCCCAGTTAGAAAATGGGCAACAGACTTGAACAGACACTTCACCAAAGGTGATATGTGGATAGCAAATACATATATGAAAAAATATATTTATTCAGCATTTGTTGATACTTCATTTTATGTGCCAACTTCATTAGTCTAAGGAATGCCCAGATAGGTGGGAAAACATTATTTCTTTCCTTCTGTGTGTGTGTGTGTGTGTGTGTGTGTGTGTGTGTGTGTATAAGAGAGAGAGAAAGAGAGAGAGAGAGAGAGAGAGTGTGTATCAGAAAGAGATTAGCATTGATAGACTGACTAAAGAAAACAGACTCACCAACATGGGTGGACATCATCCAGTTAGTTCAATGAGGGCCAATAGAACAAAAAGGTAGAGGAAGGACAAATTTGCTCTCTATTTGCATTGGGACCTCCATCTTCTTCTGTCCTTGGACATTGGCTCTTTGGGTTCTCAGACCTTCAGATTCAGACTAAGATTTATAGCATTGGCTGCTCTCATTTGCAGACCATCAGGTTTGGACTGTAACTATAGCATTAGCCTTCCTGGGCCTCCAGCTTGCAAAGAATGGATCGTGGGAATTCTCAGCCTCCATAAGCACATGAGCCAATTCTTTATAATCAGTCTATATATGTAACAGACTGGTTCTGATTCTCTGTAGAACCCTGACGAGTATACATACCTCTTACAAAATGCTCTAAGAGAATTCAAAAGTCTGAGAAGATCTGGTGTAGTGGATATCGGTTGTTCCCCGTGGATTCCCCAGTCCACTTTTCCAACCCTTGCCTTTCTGAAATGCTTGAAATGTGAAGATCCCCAAAAACTCTAATGTGATCTTAGGAAGGCAGGGGCCATATGTAGTTTTTCAAACACCTATCTTTTGATTAGTACCTGCAGCATAGTACATGCTCATTGGAATAATGAATGAACGAGTGAATGAGTTAGGGCTTATGACTTCATGTGTAATTAAGACAAAATGAGAGTCACCAAGGCAGTGTTTTCTCTCTTTGGGGATTTCCAAACCTGAGACTCTTCAGCAGACACGGCATGATGACCATAATTAATAAAACTGTATTGTGCACTTGAAATTTGCTAAGATAGATATTAAGTGTTCTTACCATCCAATAAATAAATAAATAATCAACCACATGAGGTGATGGATGTATTAATTAACTTGACTGTGGTAATCACGTCACCATGTATATGTATACGAAACCATGTTTTCTACCTTAAGAATCAATCATTTTAATTTGTCAGACCTTAAGAAAGTCATAAACAAATTAAAAAAAAAAAAAGGATCTCTGGTCAAGCACTAAGTATAACTGCTAGCAGTTTTGGATAAAACATACCAAAATGTCCTAAAAATAAAAATACTTGTAGATATTTTTTCATAAAAACTATTTAAGTATTTTTTTACCCCAAAATATTTTAGTTAAAAGAGGTTTGTTTTCCTTAACTTGTTTTCACTCTCCCCTTTTTAAATTGTCTTTCTTTTTGAAAAAAAAAATGCTAGTTCTACAATTATTTTTGCAAGAGCAGAGCACAATTCTAAACTCTCGTCAGACATGCCCCCATTTTCTCTGGTACCCTCCACCTTGTTTAGAAGGTATTTTCACCTCTACCATTCCTCCAATCATGCACACACTGTAATTAACTAATTGAAAGCATTAAGAGCATTTGAAAGTATTTGATGTTGTAGATACTCTGCTGTTAGTGTAAGACATTTCTAATATATTTTTCATAGGTATTTATATTAACATAAAAAGAGTCAATTAGGGATAGGCAGAGCTTGGGGGAAGTCATGCTGCCTTCCTGATTAGGGATCAATCTAGAATTAGGAGAGCTGTAGGTAAAACAGAGCCAACACCTCTCAAAGCGGCACAAGAAGCAGATGGAAGAAGGAAATAGAAGTAAGAGATGTGGGCTCCTGTGTTTCCAGGCTGGGCCATCCTTTTTTTTTTTTTTTTTTTTTTTTTTTACGTTTATTTATTATTGAGAGGCAGAGAGAGCATGAGCAGGGGAGGGGCAGAGAGAGGAGGAGACAGAATCGGAAGCAGGCTCCAGGCTCCGGAGCTGTCAGCACAGAGCCGGATGCGGGGCTCGAACTCACAAACCGCGAGATCATGACCTGAACCGAAGTCGGACACTCAAAGGACTGAGCCACCCAGGCGCCCCTCCAGGCTGGGCCATTCTAAGCCACATTCCAGGCTGTGCGGAGGGGACACAAGGGGTGTCTGATACTAAGCACAGGCAGTGGGTGGGCCTCATCCTCCTGACTCTTTTCCACCCAACACAACATGGCTCATCTATTCCCCAACAGCTTTCCTGTTCGAGACATGATTTACAGACTCAGAAACACTGACGTCATCTCCACATGCATTTGTCATCTGAGGTCGTGGATGGGATTCAGACAGCTGTGGCACAATTTTAAAAAATCAGATAACACAAAAATTTGAACACAGGAAATGCACAAATTGGGTGTGAATACTACAAGAGAAAAGTTAACCAGAGAGACCTGTCAAAGGATTGTCTCTAAACATGTGGCCTGTGAATCCCTCCAGCACAAATTCTTACCGTGTTTGTCTCAAAGTTCAGATTCTGGGCCTTTCTCAGAGTTGCGGGGGGAGCAGGATCTATGGGATTGAACCACAACAATCCAGTGTTTAGCATTTATCTGGAATAATTCCTCAGCCCCCTAACACTGAGCATTACTGATTTAAATAAACCAATTTCTCACCATTTCAAACATGTGATTCAATGTATCAGAACAATTTTTAGGTTTTCATCCTTGAACAAATATAAGCACAAGCACCTACCACTGCTGGGCAATTTAGTAATTATTAGGACAATATAGTGGGACTCATTCATCCCCTTGTCTGTTCTCATTTGATCTCACACAGCCCCATGGCTTTAAATGTCATTACCCAGTGACAACACAAATTTACATATCTAGACCAAACTCTTCCCTTTGGATGCTAGCTTCTTTCATCCGACTGCCCACTCGAATCTCCCTTTGTGTGCTTAACAGGTCAAATTGTAACAGACCTCAACTGAATTGAGGATGTTTCCTCCACACCTGCTCCTCCTATGGTCCTCCTCACCTCACAAGGGCGTAACTCTATTCATCCAGTACCTTAGGCCAAACTCCTAGAGGCATTGTTGATTTCCCTTATTCATAGGGGTTTTTTTTTTTTGGTTTATTTACTTTTTGTTCTGTTTTGTTTTGCTTTGTTTTTGAGAGAAAGAGAGAGTTTGAGCAGGGGATGGCCAGAGAGAGTGGGAGAGACGATCTTCAGCAGGCTCCATGCCCAGTGTGGAGCCCAAGACTCAATCCCACAACCGTGAGATCATGACCTGAGCCGAAATTAACTTGGACGCTTAACTCACCAAGCCACCCAGGCGCTCCCGCTCTTTCATATTTTTACATTCACTTGGTCAGTACACTAAACTTACACCTTAGGTTCTGCCTGTTGTCCTCACATAATTATTAACAGCAGCTACATCCCCATCACTGCTGCCTTTGTCCAGGTCCCCACCGTCTTTCATGCAGATGACAGGATAGCCTCCTGCTTCCATGTGTGCTCTATAGTCCTCACATAACATCTGAAGCAACTATGTTCATTTCCTAGGGCCAGCATAACAAATTACCACGAACTGGGTGGCATAAAACAGCAGAAATTTAGTCTCTCACAGTTCTGTAGGCTTGAACTCCAAAATCAAAGTTTTGGCAAGATTGTGGTCCCTCTGAGGGCTCCAAGAAAGAATCTAGTGGTAACCAGCAATCCTGGATGGTCCTTGGCCCCTAGATGCATCATTCCAACCCCTGCCTCATTCTTTTCGTGAATTTCTTCTCCGCTTTCAGATTTCCCTCTTCTCACAAGGACACTGGTCATATTAGATTAGGGCCCACTCTAATCTAGTATGACCTCATCTTAACTTGACTGCATCTGCAAAGACCATATTTCCAAATACTGGGGACTAGGACTTGAACATATCTTTTTGGTGACATAATTCAACACGTAAGAGTGATTCACTTAAAACAGAGGAAAGAACACGTCCTTCCTCTGCCTCAAAGTCCACAATGTCTGTCATCTCCCTAAGGATTAAGTCTCCAGCGCTGGCATTGGTCTACATAATCTGGCCCCTGACTCTTTCTTTGAACTTCTCCTTCCCATTCTCAGCCCACTTACTCGGCTCCAGCCATACTGACTTCCTTATTTTTCCTCAAACATTTCAGTCACATGACCATTTCAGGCCCTTCGTATGGTTGTTCCCCTACCTGGGACTCTCTTCTCCCAGATACCTATAACTCTCAAAACACCAGTCTTCCAGTGAATGTTCTCTGTCTTTTCATTTCAGCATATACTGGGTTTTCTCATGGCTGTATCCCTAGTGTATAGACAGAGCCTGGCAAATGCTAGGCTCATTTGAAAACAAACAAACAAATAAACCAACAAAAACAAGGGAAAAAACCTGAAGGGATAAGGAGGGGAAAGAATCTGCATTTATTGACAACTTACTATCTTATAGATACTATGTTAGTGCACGAGAAAAGAAATGCGTAATCTCAAAGAAACCTTGAAATTTGAGTAACATTATACCCCTTTAATAGAGAAAGAAGTTGAGATCCAGAAACTTTAAACAACTTTCCAAAATGACACAACCCACAAATGACAGAGTCAGCCTCCTTCCCAGGTTTACCTGTTCCTCCAAAGTTGCTCCAAATATGAGATACTATGTGTTTAAAAAACTGTTACCAAGATTTTGCACAAAAAAAAGGAAATGAGGGAAATATATAAAGAACTTGAAACAAGAAAGCAAAAACTGGGTTCTAACCCCAAATCCAGTAGGTTCTACGACAATTCAATCAACCCATTTGTTTCTGTTCATTCAGAGGTCAAATGGGCTAAGGATATATGTGTTTATTTGATACAAGTTACTGGAAGAGAGCAGATATTGGAAACAAGCTGTATATGTAATCTCAGAAAATCCTGTCGGGGCGCCTGGGTGGCTCAGTCAGTTGAGCATCTGACTTCTGCTCAGGTCATGATCCTACGGCTGGTGAGCTCGAGCCTGCGTCGGGCTCTGTGCTAACAGCTCGGAGCCTGGAGCCTGCTTTGGATTCTGTGTCTCCCTCTCTCTGCCCCTCCCCCACTCGTGCTCTGTCTCCCTCAAAAATAAATAAACATTCCAAAAAAACAAAGAAAATCCTCTCCCCAAATTACTTATTAACGACAAACTGAAAACAAAAGAAAAATAACTTCACAGTGGAGAAACCTGGTGGGCACTATCTCAACCTTGGTACCACCCCAACCAATGTTAAGGTAGGGATCAATGTTGCCATCAAAATTGGGAAAACCAACATCATGGGCATCCTAAGAAGATACAGTGAAAAGGACAAAAGACAATGCACAAAAAGTACATAATCTGAATTTAATCATGCAATAAAAAGAATAATTCAAATTGAGGAATACTCTACAAAATAACTAGTTGATATTCTGAAAAAATGTCAAGGTCAGAAGTGACAGAGAAACACGATGAAAATATACAGTGATAAAGAAGTCCAAAAATAACTAAATCCAATGCATGGTATTGTATATACTCTGAATGAAAGAAAACATAGTTTAAAAGTAACATCATTGGGGCAATTTAAAAAGAAATTAAACAAACTATTGATTTCTTAATAGCATTATTTCAATGTTAAATTTCCTGATTTTGCTCATTGCTATGTAAGAAATGTCTTTGTTTTTAGGACATACACTGTAGAACCTAGGGAAAAGGGCACAATGTCTTCAAGTTTCCTTGTAAAGAGGGAATATAGAGCTAATGAGGAAAAATATAAATAATTGATGAATCTGGCTGAAGGAGAAGGGAAAATTGCTTGCACTATTCTTGTGGTTTTATGTAAGTCTGAAATTATATCAAAATAAGGTCTCACAGAACATGATAATGTTTTATAAATTCATTCTTAACTTGTTTTAATATAAAAAAGAGAAAATATTAATTTAAAATTTTCACCAATGTGTTGTATAAAACTCCAAGAAGAAGGGTAAGATTCTGATAATATGGAAACCTGGAAATATTTCCCGCTTATCATATTGACTTTAAATAGCTTAACTTATAATAATGCTTGGCAATTATTTGGGATGTTCTTTTTTTAAATTTTTAACATTTATTTATTATTGAGAGATGGAACATGAGGATGGGAGGGGCAGAGAGGGGGAGAGACACAGAATCTGAATCAGGTTCCAGGCTCTGAGCTGTCAGCACAGAGCTGGACTCGGGCTCGAACCCATAAACCGTGAGATCAAGACCTGAGCCGAAGTCAGATGCTCAACTGACTGAGCCACCCAGGTGCCCCTGGAATGTTCTAATAAGTGTCTATTTAAACACTTGTAATAACCAATACACAGGCTGAGATTTCTGATATTCTAATTAGATCAATTAGATCAAGATACAGTAATCATTAATGGTCTGTTACTTAATCGAAAAGCAAATGAAGATAATTCTGGTAAATAAGATGTCAATGCAAGGAAATGATCCCTATGAAAATACAGTGACAGGAATCAGAATATCAGAGGGCAACATTTAGCAATAGTCACCCAGAATGCACTGTGGGTATGGAGAGGAGGGTGTACATGAGCCTATTGAATGACAGCCTTCTAAGCAGGTATACCACTACTATTGGAATGCATTTATTGAAATATCAATCTGAGAACAGAGAGAACAAACTGCACAGCTAGAGGGAGAAATGAAAAGAAAAAAAAAAAGCTAGAGGCTGCTTTGTGGAAGGTAGGAGCTGCAGAGATGTGATTTGAGGGAGAAAAGAATCCCTGGTGATACAGAAGGGAAAGAGCCCTGATCAGGGAGAGAGGAGAGAAAGAGGGAGTGAGATGGAGAGGAAGAGAGAAAGAGAGAAAGAGAAAGAGAGAGAGAGGGTGAGAACAAACAGAGCACAGGGCATTACACAAAAAAAAACCACTTTCCCGACACCATTGATGGGGCAAACAAAAGGGGTCGAGTACTGCAAACTTTTATAAGTAGTGGAACTCCGAGTCTGAAATTTTAGAAGTCTGTGCCATTGCCGGGTAGAGCCTGGTGGGCACAGAGGTGCTCCCGTGGAGAAGGCTCTGGAGCAGACAGGTGCTCTGAGGATCCCTTGGGTCACACTGGGAGAGATAGTTCCCATTCTTAGAGTGTATCTGGGAAATACACTGTCAGTATCTGTCCGTCTCTATCTGTCCTTGCCTCTCCAGGGACAAAGAGGTGGTGGACACCACTGAGAAGCCCTGTTTCTTAGCATTTGAGCAGAGCTTCCCACTGAGGGCAACTAACCTGGACACTGGCTTTTTGCTATGCTTTACCGTAAACTTCAAGCCCCTGTGCGTTCATGCAATTGCCCCTCTGGGACAAACTGGCACCTGCCACGGTGTGGTGAGACCCTCCCCGAGAGGATCAGTATGTGTCCATGCCATGCCGGTCCCTAGAATTTGGACTTTTGAAACCCAGCTAGCCTGCCTGAGATAAAACATAGGAGCACTGTACCACTGGGTGGGCAAATGACTCAGACATACACAGGGTGAAGGCAGAGATCTAAGGGAAGCCTGGAACAAATGAGGGGAGGTTGTTTGCTCTTCTGTGAGGGCTTCCTGAGCAGCAGTGGTCATGAACTCCCCTCTCTGGGGATGAGAGAGCCGACTGATGCCATTTTTGCCCTGCCCATCAGTATGGGGAGACTTCAGTGAGCAGCACAGCACCCACGGTGGAGGCTTGGGCTACTTACACCATGCCCTGTCCCCCTGCAGTCTGCAGGTGCTTCTGAACTAGGGCAAGTATGCCTGAGAGTCAGAGTAGTGGGCCCCTCCCTCAGAAGACCAGCACAAACTCCCCACATACACCAAATCTACTGACCATAGAGGGCTGCAAAGTTTCAGTTCTAGGAGAAATAGGATTTAGCCTCTTTTAACAAGCAGACCAAAACACACCTAGTTAAAACTCACTACACAGTGGGAAAGGTCCAAACATTCCCTACTGCAGGCAAGAAGAAACTCTGCAGAGGACTGACCTGAGGGAAAGAGCAGCCAAAACAAAGCAGCAGAGTGCATACAGTATACATCAGAAACACTTCCTGAAGCACCAGGCCCTGGATAGTATAGGACCTCTTCTTAATATAGCCATCATTCTCAGCAGCAGGAAACATAATGGGCTTCCCTAACACACAGAAGACAGAGACCTAGACAAAGTGCCAAGATGGAGGAATTCATGCCAAAAGAAAGAACAAGAAGAGGTCGTGGCCAGGGATCTAATCAAAACAGATGTAGGTAATATGCTCGGACCAGAATTTAAAACAACAATCATAAAGATACGAGCTGGGCTTGAGAAAAGCATAGAAGACACCAGGGAGTCCCTTTCCAGAGATAAAAGACCTAAAAACTAGCCAGGCTGAAATAAAAAATGTTATAACTGACTGAATGTAATGACCACAAGGATGGAAGAAGTAGAGGAATGAATAATATGACATAGAAGATAAAATTATGGAAAATAATGAAGCTGGAAAGAAGAGGGAAAGAAAAATACTGGATCATAAAGGGAACTTAGTGACTCTATAAAACATAATAACATTTGTATCGTAGGAGTCCCAGAAGAAGAGAGGGAAACAGGGCGGAAGGTTTATTTAAGCAAATTACAGCTGAAAACTTCCCTAATTTGGGGAAAGAAACAGACATCCAAACCCAGGAGTCACAGAGAACTTCAAAGTCAACAAAAGCAAGCCAACACTGAGACATAATGTAGTAAAATTTGAAAAAATACAGACATAAGGCAAGAATCCTGAAAGCAGCAAGGGGAAAGAAATCCCTAGTATACAAGGGAAGACAAATCAGGTTAGACAGTCTCTCCACAGAAACTTGCAGGCCAGAAGGGAGTGGCATGACATATTCAATGTGCTAAATGGGAAAAACATGCATCCAAGAACACGTTATCCAGCAAGGCTCTCACTCAGAATGGGAGAGATAAAGAGTTTCCTAGACAGCAAAAGCTAAAGGAGTCCATGACCACTAAACCAGCCCTGTAAGAAATATTAAAGGAGACTCTGAATGGAACAGAAAAACCAAAAGCAAAAAAGACTAGAAAGGAACAGAGAAAATCTCCAGAAACATGGACTTTACAGGTAACATAATGGCATTTATAGATATCTATCAATACCCTCTGAATGTAAATGGACTAAATGATCCAATAAAAATACAGAGGGTATCAGAGTAGATAAAACAAAAACAAAAACAAAAACAAGATCTATCTATATGCTGCCTACAAGAGACTCATTTTAGACTTAAACACACCCACAGATTGAAAATGAGGGAAAGGAAAACAATTTATTATGCTAATGGATATCAAAAAAAAAAGCTGGAGTAGCCATACTTATATAAGGCAAACTAGATTTTATTTTATTTTATTTTATTTTTCAATATATGAAGTTTATTGTCAAATTGGTTTCCATACAACACCCAGTGCTCATCCCAAAAGGTGCCCTCCTCAATACCCATCACCCACCCTCCCCGCCCTCCCACCCCCCATCAACCCTCAGTTTGTTCTCAGTTTTTAAGAGTCTCTTATGCTGACAAACTAGATTTTAAACCAAAGACTATAACAAGAGATGAAGAAGGGCACTATATCATAATAAAGATGTCTATCAAACAAGAAGATTTAACAATTGTAAATATTTATGCCCCCAACTTGGAAGGATACAAATATATAAATAAATTAATAACAAACATGAAATAACTCATTGATAATAATACAATAATAGTAAAGGACTTTAACACCTCATTTATAGCAATGGATAGATCATCTAAGCAGCAAATCAAAAAGGAAACAATGGCTTTGAGGGACACACTGGACCAGATGGAATTAACAGATGTATTTATAACATTTCATCCTAAAGCAGAATACACATTTTTTTCAAATGTACATGGAACATTCTCCTGAATAGATTACACACTGGGTCACAAATCAGGCCTCAACAAGTGCAAAAGCATAGGGATCATACCATGCATATTTTCAGACCACAATGCTATGAAACTTGAAGTCAACCACAAGAAAAATTTGGAAAAACCTCAAATACATGGAGGTTAAACATCCTACTAAAGAATGGAATGTGGTGGGGGCGGGGGGAGAGTGTGCTAGCTTAGTTGGTTGAGCATCTGACTTGGGATCAGGTCATTATCTTGTGGTTCATGGGTTGGAACCCCACATTGGGCTCTATGCTTATAGCTCAGAGCCTGGAGCCTGCTTCAGATTCTGTGTCTCCCTCTCTCTCTGCCCTGCTAGCACCCTATCTCTCTTTCTCAAAAATAAAAATAAACATTAAAAGAAAAAGATTTTAAGAATAGATGAGATAGCCAGAAAATTAAAGAAGAAATGAAAACAATACATGGAAGCAAATGAAAATGAAAACATCACCGCCTAAAATCTTTGGGATTCAGCAAAAGTTGTCATAAGAGGGAAATACATAGGATATAGGCTTATCTCATGAAGCATGAAAAGTTCCAAATACATAACCTAACCTTACACCTAAAGGAGCTAGAAAAGGAGCAGCAAATAAAGCCTAAAGCCAGCAGAAGAAGGGAAATAATAAAGATTAGAGTAGAAATAAGTGATTTAGAAACAAAGAAACAAACAAAACAACAGAGGAACATATCAGTGGAATTAGGAGCCGGTTCCTTGAAAAAATAAAATTGATAAACTTCTAGCCAGACTTATGAAAAAGGAAAGACAAAGGACCCAAATAAATAAAATCACAAACGACAGAGGAGAGATCACAGCCAACACCACAGAAATACAAACAATTGTAAGAGAATATTATGATAAATTATATGCCAACAAATGGGGCAATCTGGAAGAAATGTATAAATTCCTAGAAATAGGGGCACCTGGGTGGCTCAGGTCATGATCTCACAGTTTGTGAGTTTGAGCCCCATGTCGGGCTCTGTGCTGACAGCTCAGAGCCTGGAGCCTACTTCAAATTCTGTGTCTCCCCCTCTCTCTACCCCTCCCCTGCTCATGCTCTGTGTCTCTCTGTCTCTCAATAATAAATAAACGTTAAAAACATTCCTAGAAATATATAAACGATCAAAACTGAAACAAGAAGAAATAGAAAATTTGAGCAGACCCATAACCAGCAAACAAATTGAATCAGTTATCAAAAATCTCTGCAAACAAAAGTCCCTGGGAAGCCAGGAAAATTCTACCCAAAATTTAAAGAATAGTTAACACGTATTATTCTCACACTATTCAAAAACCAGAAATGAAAGGAAAACTTCTAAACTCCTTCTATGAGGCCAGCATTACCTTGATTCCAAAAGCAAAGATTCCACTAAAAAGGAGAATTACAGATTATTACCCCTGACAAACATGGATGCAAAAATTCTCAACCTGATATGTACTAGCAAATCAAATCCAACAGTACATTAAAAGAATTATTCACTATGATCAAGTGTGATTTATTCCTGGGCTACAAGGGTGGCTCAATATTTGCAAATCGATCAACATGGTATACCACAAAAATGAAAGAAAGGATAAGAATAATATGATCCTCTCAACAGACACAGAAAAAGCATTTGACAATATATGGCATCCATTCTTGGTAAAAACTCTCAACAAAGTAGGGCTAGAGGGAACATTTCTCAACATCATAAAGGCCATATAAGAGAGACCTACAGCTAATATCATCCTCAATTGGGAAAAACTGAGAGCTTTCCCCCTAAGGTCAGGAACAAGACAGGGATGTCCACTCTCACCATTGTTATTTAACATAACATACTGGAAGTCCTAGTCTTAGCAATCAGATAACAAAAATAAATAAAAATATCCAAATTGGCAAGGAAGAAGTCAAACTTTCACTATTGGCAGATGACATGACACTCTGTATAGAAAACCCAAAAGACTTCACCAAAAGATTGTTAGAACTAATAAGGCTAGAAATACACTATGACCCAGCAATTGTGCTACTAGGTATTTATCCAAAGGATACAAAATTACTGATTCAAAGGGGGCACGTGCACCCCAATGTTTATAGTAGCACTGTCAACAATAGCCACAGTATGGAGAGAGCCCAAATGCCCATCGACTGATTAATGGATAAAGCAGATGTAGTATATATATGTATATACATACACTGGCATATTACTCAACCATCAAAAATTATGAAATTTTGCCATTTGCAATGACATGAATGGAGCTGGAGAGTGTTATGCCAAGTGAAATAAGTTAGTCAGAGAAAAACAAATATCATGTTATATTTCATTCCTATGTGTAATTCAAGAAACAAAACAGATGAACATATGGGAAGGCAAAAGGAGAGAGGGAGGCAAACATAAGAGACTCTTAACTGTAGAGAACTAACTGAGGGCTGCTGGAGGGGAGGCGGGAAGGGGATGAGCTAAATGGGTGATGGGCATTAAGGAGGGTGCTTGTTGTGATGAGCACTGAGTGTTATATGTAAGTCACTGTACTCCTGTACAGTACTCCTGTACTCCTGAAACCAACTAAATTGTACTCCTGAAACCAACATTACACTATGTGTTAACTAACTAGAATTTAAATAAAAACTTTAAAAAAGGGATGCAAATATTGAGTAATAATAGTTACGAGCCACAGCATGTCCTTATATAATTAATTCCCCTGAATAAGATTTCATGTTGAACTACTACTCTATTTGGTTTTAATTCATCTTCCATGAGGTTTTATACAAGGAGCTGGTCAGCGTGGCTCAAATTTTCTAGTCAACTAAGAAGTTGTATTTCGTATGAACAATTAATAAGCGAGAGTTCTGGTTTCCGTTATCAGTCCCTATGAGTTGGGTGGGCATGAGCTATTATCCCAGAGACCAAACGCCTCCTGCTACAATAACAAATGAGATTTTTAGATGTGCAAATCTCACAGACTCTGGGCCACAGTGACTCTTTTAGGTCAAGTCACCATGAGGCCCTAATTAGGCAGCAAACGATCTTCTTTTTTTTTTTTTTCTTTTTTTTTTTTCAACGTTTTTTTTTTTTTTTTTTTAATTTATTTTTGGGACAGAGAGAGACAGAGCATGAACGGGGGAGGGGCAGAGAGAGAGGGAGACACAGAATCGGAAACAGGCTCCAGGCTCCGAGCCATCAGCCCAGAGCCTGACGCGGGGCTCGAACTCACGGACCGCGAGATCGCGACCTGGCTGAAGTCGGACGCTTCACCGACTGCGCCACCCAGGCGCCCCATCAGCAAACGATCTTCTGTCTGTATCACACGGTAGAAAACCGTGTGGGCAATTTTGGTTCTACTTTCTGATAACAACAATCAGGTTTTCCTTTGGGAAACTACTCATCTCCCATCCTTATTTTGCAGTTTAAATTGGGATGGCATAAACCCTGATGTCAAAGCTAGCCAACCCCATCATGCCTTTGAACTGGTTAAATGCATGAGCAACTACCCCACTGCAATCCGGTGAATACCTCTCCCCGCTTTCACTACAATCAATGGGACTGGCATATTCTCTTTCCCCTGGGTGCTGCCTGGAGCCGCTGGCAGCTGTCTTGCCACAACTTGAGACCAGCCTATTTGAGAATGAAGCCTGCAAATGGAAAACAGGCTGCAAGACGGTAAGTCTTGATGATATCATTTACGCACCTGGATCCAGTCATGCCAACATTGTTCAGCTATGTGAGCCAATAAAATCCCTTTGTTGGCTTATGACTGTTAGGATAGACCTCTCATTTTTGACCAAGAAATTCCTCTCTGATTCATACCTTCAAACTGCAACGTCTGAAACCAGGAGGTGCTTAAAAATAAAGCTACTTTTTGAAAAATCACACGATATCAGTTTCTGAAAGAAATTACATTCTAATTCATTTTCAACCAGCACTTCATGCTTATTCAATTTATTGAATGACAGAGCACCCAAGGTCATCTAGGACATTCTAAGAGGGGAAGAGGAATACCTGGGGCAATGCTGTGCATTTACCACATTTTACTTCTATCTCCTCCAACAGACACATTTGGACCACAGGTGGCAGAGATGGGTAGGGACCACCATGCCTGGTCTCATATCCTTCTGAGTACCTGGGAAGACTTCCTCCCAAGCCCTTGTGCAGTTAGGCAGAGTCACAGGACTATAGCCAAAATTCTTGATGTGTTTTGCTTCTCAGTTTGAGGCATTCAAACCTGGTGTGTATCTTGACGTTCTCTTTCCCTTTGGGAGTAATCATGGAATCCATAAAGCAGACAGGATGAAAGCATCCTGGATTCTAGGCCTCTCCATGGAAGCAATATACCCTAGAGAATTACTCAAGCCGTTTTTGCATTGACCCAAATGCATTAGAATTTCTGCAAATGGGAAACTTATGTCAAGAACCTGTGGATCTGGGGCACCTGGGTGGCTCAGTCGGTGAAGTGTCCAACTCTTCGTTTCGGCTCAGGTCACAATCTCATGGTTCATGAGTTCAAGCCCCACGTCAGGCTCTGTGTTGCCAGTTCAGAACCTGCTTGGGATTCTCTGTCCCTCCTCCACTTGCACTCTCTCTCTCAAATAAATATATTTTGTTTAAAAAAAGAACATATGTATCTATTCATCACCTAGTGTAACCAGTCTAGTCTAATTATTAGATACTACTTCTTAGTGTCTCTTGCAGTTAAGTGCATGGAACATGACAGACATGATACAGCCACTTCCAGGCCTCAAGCTTAAGAAATAATATGTGTGATTCCCCAAATTCATTATCTTTCATCACTGGCTTAATGGGGGGGGGGGTCTGGTAGATGACCTAGAGACCCTGGAAAATAATGCTTTTTGGTTGAAGGGCCTGGGTCTCAATGATCCTATGGAGTAGATACCACCACCCCCCCCAACACATCTTATTAACCTGTATTATCACAGTTAACATATGAATAATAATGGAACTAATTTGGTGATATTTGTTTGATCAGCTAGCACGTTATAAGTGATGAAGGCTGGAGATTCCCAGGTGTTTATGTAAGACCATTGTTTAAAAAGACTAGGGGATTCTGAAGGTTGAGGCTATGGATGGAGTTTACAGAGACTGGATTGATCCAAAAACGATGTCAATAGGTGCTGCTGCTGCTAAGACCTGAGTGATCTTATGGGGCTTTGCATCTATGGGCATCATGAATACTTAGCTACAGATGCAAGTCAATGGGCCCATCCAAGGAGTAGGAGTAGACCTAGCACCTTCCAAACAAGGATAACAAATCGATTTGATCTCTTGGGTCAATACTAATTTATTTGGCCATCTGCACCAGTATACTGGGTCAAAGGCAGGGCTAAAGGTCAGTGAGAAGGTAAACACTAAACTATTACCAATGTCTGCCATGGACAAAGGAGTAGGGATGGGAACAGCCTGGATGCATACCTGGCATTGGTCTTTTAAAGATCCCTGGGGTTTCGGGGCTCCTGGGTGGCTCAATCAGTTGGGCGTCTGACTTTGGCTCAGGTCATAATCTCGCAGTCTGTGGGTTCAAGCTCCACGTTGGGTTCTATGCTGACAGCTCAGAGCCTGAAGCCTGCTTTGGATTCTGTGTCTCCCTCTCTCTCTCTCTACCCCTCCCTCACTCATGCTGTCTCTCAAAATTAAAATAAACATTAAAAAAATTTTTTTAAAGATCCCTGGGGTTTCTTGCACAAACGGTTCTGCACTGCAGGGGTCCCACGGTACATATTGGATCATCAGGTAGAGAAAGGATTGAAAATATCTTCAAGATATATGGGCAGAGGCTTCAAAGAGCCCACACGCCTACAGAATTTGAGATACCAGTTGCAGGCTGGGCTTCAAATGGAACACTCACAACTTTATGTCTGGTCCAGAGAAAAGAAGTGGTCAGCTCTGCCTGAAAAGACCACCCTGGAGGGAGGGTTGCATTCCCCGGGATATATATGTATTCGTATATATCCCGGGGAATGCAATCCTCCCACCACACACACACACATACCCTGCTGCTTTAGGCAGGTAACCTGTTTTATCTCCATATATTTGGCATCTGTAGTATCACTATCAACAAATACAGGAATATTGGCTCTCAATGGATATTCTTTGAATAAGTGAATGAGCAAATTAAGAATGCATGGAACTCCTATAACAATGGCTAGTGTGAAATCTAAATCTACCTGCACAGATCATATTTTGAGAACAGGAAAAGATCAATGGTAGGGGTGTAAGCACATAATTAAAGACACTGATGAACACCTCTAAAGGATCTTTTGTGAGTCCTGGCGAGTTTGTGACTTCCTGGATTAGGAAGGATGGATGCAGTGGCTTCCTGCAAAGAGGCAGCAGCAGCAGAATGCCAGATGGCTCGCCTTGCCCAAGGCATTGCCGGCTGCAGCTGTAGGGCATTTAGTGCTGAAAAAGACTATTCTCTGTGTTAGTGAACCCCACCCCAGAGGCCCTTCTCTCTCTTCATTCTTGATCAAAAAATGTAGCTATTACTCTAGTTTCTGGATCAGATGACATTTTCTCATCTCTGTCTTCTAACAGCGCTGAGAAAGCGGCACCTTTAAAATGGAACCACACCATCAGAAGGGCTTTAGCCGCAATACTTTCTAATGTGGCAGGCAGAAGAGAGTGTATCTGCAGGTTTGCTGTTGCTTTATCTATCTGCTTGGCCTGGCTTTGCAAGTGTGGCTTATCAGACACGAGTAGCATTAGCTGACTTGGAAACAAGGCTATACAAACCTACATTTGCTTTACTTTAATACAGAATCTTTATCATCAAAAGGCAGATCCTGTAAAAGAAAGAGCATCCGTGGCTGTGTTTCCCAAGCCCTGGGAATACCAGGAGGTGCCACATGGATGCTACGTAAGTGAAGCTATTTCTGCATGGAAAGGGCATGACCCAACTTTGACAGTTGCACGGACAGATGTGTTTCTATACACACCAGATGTAATGTTTTTAAGCTGTACATAAAAAACGCAGTGCCTTTCAGCAGCTGATGTTTTCCTTGCTCCCTTTGAAATGATGTGATGCTGCAGTTCAAAAGAAAATTCCCAGAGGAAGGATTCAGAATAAATAAACTATTTATTGGGCTGTCTACACAAACCGGGGCTTATTTAAATAAGATATCAGTGGTGACTGAAGTCACAAAGGAAGATGTAGCTCAGGCATTTTCCTGAGATTTCCAACACTCTGGGGTCACAGGAGCGATGAAAATGACTGGGAATGGTATCCGCCAAGTGCCGAAAAGCATCACCAAGAATTATTCAGTGGCGTGTTTTTGTTTTTTGTTTTTTTGGAATGCACATTCGTGCACCTATGATTCCCCTTTCTAACCTCACAAGGCTGTGGGAGTAAATGGGGCAGAGGTTACTTCTGATAAGCAGAAAAAGGACTCGAAGAAAATTTGACTCAAGGACATATTTCAAGTGTGGGAGGGTGTATACTTGAAGATATTCATCTGGACTAAGGGCAATGTTCTGTCTGCCAAAAGACATCATAAAGCATGGTAAATAAGATTTAAAAATGCACTACTTAAAGTATAGATGCTTTCAACTTGTAAGCAAAAATAAGTCCAAAAGTTAGAATTTGAAAAAATTGCATGGTTTATATAGATGAACTGAGAAGTGTTAATTAAGAAGCCCAAAGAAAGAGGTATATAATGAGGCAGAGAACAAAAGGAAATTTTATGTTTATACCTGGGTTATAACATTGCTGTTCCAATGGGGCCACAAACAAAATGAGGGTGACCTGGGAGCTTGTTAGAAATACAGGAATTCAGCCCCACCCTATAATTACTGAATGAGATTCTATACTTTCACAAGATTCCAAGATGATTCACATGCCCATCAGAATTTACGAAGTAATGTTTTAGAACATATATAGTGCTGATTATCCTAGGATTAAAAAATGATAGGTTTGGTCAACTCAGTGATGATGGATATACAATTTGCTACAAAGGGGCTCTGGGGCAACTGATATCACCAACCCTTAAATTTAAGAATGGTGCCGCTTAGGGGCACCTGGGTGTCTCAGTTGGTTAAGCGACCGACTCTTGGTTTCAGCTCAGATCATCATCTCACAGTTTCGTGGGTTGGGGCTGCACGTTGGGCTCTGTGCAGGCAGTGCAGAGCCTGCTTGGGATTCTCTCTCTCTCTCCCTCTCTCTCTCTGATCCTTCCCCACTTGTGCTGTCTCTATCTCTCTCAAAATAAATTTAAAAAAAAGAATGGTGCTGCTTAGTCCTATTTCAATGTGGGGAGAAGATGTTGGCTGATGAAGCAGTCTCCAACTCCTTGCGCTACAGAAAACTCCAAGAAGTGAGAAAAAGAATTGAGAAACCTTGCATTGTTTGAAATTAAGTTTCTACAACCTGGCAGGAAGGGGCCTGAAAACAGAATTTTAGGCCTAAGAAAACAATACAGAGAGTTACATCTCAATTCTGACTTGGCAAATGAACAATTTCACCCATTGGAGATGGGCTTGTCTCATGTTACCATAAAAAAGAAAGGGGATGAATGGATGGCAATCAGGGATTCCAAGTTCTTGTGAATTTGTCACTCACACTCTGCCAGTTACATTTTATTTCATTCTGTGTTTTCATAAAGACTTTTTATGAAACCCCCAAACCCACGTACCATAAAATATGGTCATCAGAGGCTTCCCAGATCCCCAGTAGAAACAATTCGCAGACAAGTGATGGTTTGGCCCCATTAGGGCCTTTTGGTCCAATCAACTCTGGCAAGCAAGGGGAAATCTCTTGTTTATAATTGTAAAAGCTACTGCTGTCTGTATGTAGATAAAGACGAAAGAGACAACAAGTATCATGAAGGGAAGGCCCAAGTATACATTGGATACGTGTCCACTACACGTAGTAAGAACTCTCTTCTAGGCACTAGTTTTTTTTTTTTTTTTTTTTTTTTTTTTTTTTAATTGATGCAAGTATTGGGAATGGCAGCATGGAATTAAAAATCCAAATGAGAAATGGCTTAAATCCACATGGCTTTAGCCTGTTATATTAAAAAAAAAGTCTGGAATCAATCATGCAGAGCTGCTATGGCAATCTCTGCTTGCTAAATATCCAAGAAGCTCACAGATTTTGACCTCATCTTCATGATGGTGTGTTCCTTGTCATCAAGATCCAAGTGGCCACTAGATTCACCAAAATGTCCATGTTCCAACCAGTAGAAAAAAATACAAGGAAAAGAGAAAGGCATACACCCAACTTAGCAGAAATTGCATCCATGATGTGTGCTTATATCCTTTGGTCAAATTGAACTATAAGACAGGTTGGGTATTTATTTCTCAACAGTCATATTCCCAACTAAAACTGTGCATGTAGGGAACGTGCAGTTTTTATTAATGCAAATCGGGAGGTAGGGCAGTGGGGAAGCCTAGAAGTGTCTAAAGTAAGTGCCCCCTCCCCCAATAGATAAAATGTATTCATTTTCACATAGATCTCCCCTTCCTGACGTTGGTTTCATGGACATCTTCATTGGAAGGCACTACTGGGATATAATCCACCTAAAGGGAGAAATGTTATCACTCTATAGCAAAAGTCAATAAACGTTTTTCTGCAAAGGGCTTGAAAGTAAATCTTTTAGAGTTTGTGGGTCAGAGGGGCTCTCTTTCAACTGTTCAACTCTGCTCTTATAGCACAAAAGAAGCCACAATGAGAGAACAGATGGGTAGGGCTACATTCCAATGAAAATTTATTTACAAAAACAAGTGGCTCAGAGGCCAGATTGGCCTGAGGATCATAGTTAGTTGACCCCACCCTACATAATAATGGCATTTGTCCCTGTGTGACCTACAGGCTGACCAACCAGTTAGCAATGTCAGAAGAGCAGAGTATGCACAGAATAATGAGAAAGAAACCTAAACAATGGAATTTCTCATAAACCCATAGTTGAACAGATGGCCAAATATCGTCACTTAAATACACATAGAAAAAAATGACATTAAAGTGTCCTAAGTTCATTGTAATAGTTTATTATCTCTAGACTATAAAACTCCTCTGTTCTATAACTATCTCATTACATTTTTGGAAAAATCAAGGTCCACTCTACCCTCTACCAAAAACTGCAACAAAACACATGGAAACACACCAAACCACCACCACCAATAACCTATTTTGCTTCAGCATAAGCCCCTTTTAGTACATGTTAGAATATTGATTAAAAAGTCTCATAAAAGATTTCCAATCTCACACTGTAAGGAGCCTACTCTCTTTGACTGCCAGGCAAGGCCTTCTCTCAACACTGACAAGTTAACTGTTCTAAGTTATATTTACTATAGTAAATGCCAGTTGCAAAATGGTGTTATTATGTAGAGTGGAGAACTGTTTGGAGTTGTAGTGAGTCATTTTGTTCAAACTGTGTGCCTGAGGCAGCTGACGGGAGGTTCACTGTGAGAACAGACCGTCCAGGAGGATTATGAAAATGCTTTTTTAAAAATATATGAATCCAATGCTGAAACCACAGCATTTTACAAGTTACTATTTCATTGTCTGGAAAGGCTTGTGGATAAATGGTTGCTGACCAAAGTTTAAGTTGAATACCTTGTTTTGTCCTTTTTTCCTTTGAATTATGTTAAGGTTACCTTCAGGTTAAAAAATTTATTTACAGAAGTAAAACTCTCTGATGACCACTGAAAATCGAAATTCAGAGACTATGTTTATTTGTTCTATGAGTGTAAGCAAACTGGGTTCTGGTTTCTTATCTGAGTATGTATTTTATGTATTACCTTAGGTCCTTTGAAGCAGAAGGCCATTTAGTGATCTGACTATACAGTAGAGACAGATCGATTCTTGACATTCTTTTTCAGTCTCTTTTCCCTGTAATTAAAAGTATAATGTTGGGGCATCTGCGTGGCTCAGTCAGTTAAGCGTCCAACTGGGGCTCAGGTCATGATCACATGGTTTGTGGGTTTGAGCCCCCCATTTGGCTCTGCACTGATGGTGTGGAGCCTGCTTGGGATTCTCTTTCTCCTTCTCTCTGCCCCTCCCCTCAACCTCCCCACACCCCCTGCCTCTCTCTCTCTCTCTCTCTCTCTCTCTCTCTCTCTCTCTCACACACACACACACACACACACACACACACACAATGAACTTAAAACAATATATAACTCACTCAGGAACATACCCAGCTATGTGTTTAGTATAAAATGACCTTCACATGAAATTTTCACCATCACTGGTCATTTATATTTTTAATTTGGTGAATGAAACAAACCAAATCAGACTTATCAGAACAAACTATGCTAGATGTTGTCTCAAACAAAATTCAAATTTTTAAAATCAGTAATAGCAGAAAAAGGAAACATTTTAACAGCCTAGTGTACTTACATAGCATATTATTATTAGTGATTTTGGGTTTCTATATTTTTCACGATACAAATTACAAGTATTGACTAATATCAATATTATTCTCTAGAAGGAAACTAATTAATGTTTACTTAAAACCCGCTTAATTTAGTCAATAGAGAAAAAAGTATATATGAAATTATATAGAATTATTATTAAACACATACCATAGAACTTTCACCTAGACTACTGGGTATTGCAGATACAAACTTCCTTCAATATTGGCTGATGAGGAACTATTGCAAGGTGAGTTTATTATAGCAGCTCAGTATTTAAATAGCTGAAGAGATTTCTGTGGGAAAACTTTTTTAATAGACATTTCATAAAAAAAGGTATATGAATGACCAATGAGCATTTGAAAACGTATTCAACATCAGCACTTACTGGGAAAATGCAAATAAAACCCACAATGAAAGACCACTGCACATCCAATGAAATGGCTAAAATTGAAAATACTGATAACATCAAGTATGGGTCAGGCCGTGGAACAGTCAGAACTTTCCCACATTTTAGATGGATATGCAACATAATACAATCATTTTGGGAGAGACTCTGGTAGTTTCTTATAAAGTAAATATATACCTACCCTATGGGTCAAAAAGTCAACTGGGCATTTTCCAAAGAGAAATGAAAATACATGTTCACAGAGAAAAATGTAAGAAGGGCCTACAGCAGGTTTGTTTATTTATAATGTGAAATTTATTATCAAATTGGTTTCCATACAACACCCAGTGCTCATCCCAACAGGTGCCCTCCTCACTGCCCATCACCCACTTTCCCCTCCCTCCCATTCCTCATCAAACCTCAGCTTATTCTCAGTTTTTAAGAGTCTCTTTATGGTTTGCCTCCTTCCCTCTCTGTAACTTTTTTTTTCCCCTTCCCCTCCCCCATGGTCTTCTGTTAAGTTTCTCAGGATCCACATAAGAGTGAAAACATATGCTATCTGTCTTTCTCTGTACGACTTATTTCACTTAGCATAATACTGTCCAGTTCCATCCATGTTGCTACAAAAGGCCAGATTTCATTCTTTCTCATTGCCAAGTAGTATTCCATTGTATATATAAACCACAACTTCTTTATCCATTCATCAACTGATGGACATTTAGGCTCTTTCCATACTTTGGCTATTGTTGAAGTCCTGCTATAAACACTGGGGTCCAAGTGCCCCTATGCATCAGCACTCCTGTATCCCTTGGGTAAATTCCTAGCAGGGCTACGGCTGGGTCATAGGGTAGATCTAGTTTTAATTTTTTGAGGAACCTCCACACTGTTTTCCAGAGTGGCTGCACCAGTTTGCATTCCACCAACAGTGCCAGAGGGTTCCCATTTCTCCACATCCTCTCCAACATCTATAGCCTCCTGATTTGTTCATTTTAGTCACTCTGACCGGCATGAGGTGATATCTCAGTGTGGTTTTGATTCGTATTTCCCTGATGGGGAGTGATGTTGAGCATCTTTTCATGTGCCTGTTGGCCATCTGGAATGTCTTCTTAAGGGAAGTGTCTATTTATGTCTTCTGCCCATTTCTTCACCAGATTATTTGTTTTTCGGGTGTGGAGTTTGGCGAGATCTTTATAGATTTTGGATACTAGCCCTTTATCCGATATGTCATTCACAAATATCTTTTCCCATTCCATTGGTTGCCTTTTAGTTTTGTTGATTGTTTCCTTTGCAGTGCAGAAGCTTTTTATCTTCCTGAGGTCCCAATAGTTCATTTTTGCTTTTAATTCCCTTGCCTTTGGGGATGTGTCGAGTAAGAAATTGCTGCGGCTGAGGTCAGAGAGGTTTTTTCCTGCTTTCTCCTCTAGGGTTTTGATGGTTTCCTGTCTCACATTCAGGTCCTTCATCCATTTTGAGTTTATTTTCGTGAATGGTGTAAGAAAGTGGTCTAGTTTCATTCTTCTGCATGTTGCTGTCCAGTTCTCCCAGCACCATTAGTTAAAGAGTGTCTTTTTTCCATTGGATATTCTTTCCTGCTTTGTCAAAGATCAGTTGGCTGTACTTTTGTGGGTCCAGTTCTGGAATCTCTATTCTATTCCATTGGTCTATGTGTCTGTTTTTGTGCCAATACCATGCTGTCTTGATGATTACAGCTTTGTAGTAGAGGCTAAGGTCTGAGATTGTGATGCCTCCCGCTTTGGTCTTCTTCTTCAATATTACTTTGGCTATTTGGGGTCTTTTGTGGTTCCACACAAATTTTAGGATTGCTTATTCTAGCTTCAAGAAGAATGCTGGTGCAATTTTGATTGGGATTGCACTGAATGTGTAGATTGTCTTGGGTAGTATTGACATTTTAACAATATTTATTCTTCCAATCCATGAGCATAGAATGTTTTTCCATTTCTTTGTATCTTCTTCAATTTCCTTCATAAGCTTTCTATAGTTTTCAGCATATAGATCTTTTACATCTTTGGTTAGGTTTATTCCTAGGTATTTTATGCTTCTTGGTGCAGTTGTGAATGGGATCAGTTTCTTTGTCTTTCTGTTGCTTCATTATTTGTGTATAAGAATGCAACTGATTTCTGTACATTAATTTTGTATCCTGCGACTTTGCTGAATTCACGTATCAGTTCTAGCAGACTTTTGGTGGAGTCTTTCAAGTTTTCCATGTATAATATCATGTCACCTGCAAAAAGTGAAAGCTTGACTTCATCTTTGCCAATTTTGATGCCTTTGATTTCCTTTTGTTGTCTGATTGCTGATGCCAGTACTTCCAACACGATGTTAAACAACAGCGGTGAGAGTAGACATCCCTGTCGTGTTCCTGACCTCAGGGGGAGAGCTCTCAGTTTTTCTCCATTGAGGATGATATTAGCTGTCAGCTTTTCATAAATGGCTTTTATGATGTTTAAGTATGTTCCTTCTATCCCAACTTTCTCAAGGGTCTTTATTAAGAATGGATGCTGAATTTTGTCAAATGCTTTTTCTACACCGATTGGCAGGATCATGTGGTTCTTATCTTTCCTTTTATTAATGTGATGTATCACATTGATTGATTTGTGAATATTGAACCAGCCCTGAAGCCCAGGAATGAATCCCAATTGGTCATGGTGAATTATTCTTTTTATATGCTATTTAATTCAATTTGCTAGTATCTTGTTGAGGATTTTTGCATCCATATTCATCAGGGATACTGGCCTATAGTTCTCTTTTTTTGCTGGGTCTCTGTCTGGTTTGGGAATCAAAGTAATGCCGGCTTCATAGAATAAGTTTGGAAGTTTTCCTTCCCTTCCTATTTTTTGGAGCAGCTTGAGAAGGATAGGTATTATCTCCGCTTTAAATGTCTGGTAGAATTCCCCAGGGAAGACATCTGGTCCTGGACTCTTACTTGTTGGGAGATTTTTGATAACCGATTCAATTTCTTCACTGGTTATGGGTCTGTTCAAGTTTTCTATTTCTTCATGTTTGAATTTTGGAAGGGTGTGGGTGCTTAGGAATTTATCCATTTCTTCCAGATTGTCCAGTTTGTTGGAATATAATTTTTCATAGTATCCCCTGATAATTGCTTATATTTCTGAGGGATTGGTTGTAATAATTCCATTTTAATTCATGATTTCATCTACTTGGGTAATCTCCCTTTTCTTTTTGAGAAGCCTGGCTAGAGGTTTATCAATTTTGTTTATTTTTTCAAAAAACCAACTCTTGGTTTCGTTGATCTGCTCTACAGTTTTTTTAAATTCTATATTGTTTATTTCTGCTCTGATCTTTATTATTTCTCTTCTTCTGCTGGGTTTGGGGTGTCCTTGTTGTTCTGTTTCTATTTCCTTTAGGTGTGCTGTTAGATTTTGTATTTGGGATTTTTCTTGTTTCTTGAGATAGCCTGGATTGCAATGTATTTTCCTCTCATGACTGCCTTCGCTGCATCCCAAAGCACTTGGATTGCTGTATTTTCATTTTCATTTGTTTCCATATATTTTTTAATTTCTTCTCTAATTGCCTGGTTGACCCATTCATTCTTTAGTAGGGTGTTCTTTAACCTCCATGCTTTTGGAGGTTTTCCAGACTTTTTCCTGTGGTTGATTTCAAGTTTCATAGCATTGTGATCTGAAAGTGTGCATGGTATGATCTCAATTCGTTTATACTTATGAAGGGCTGTTTTGTGACCCAGTATGTGATCTATCTTGGAGAATGTTCCATGTGCACTCGAGAAGAAACTATATTCTGTTGCTTTGGGATGCAGAGTCTAAATATATCTGTCAAGTCCATCTGATCCAACATCATTCAAGGCCCTTGTTTCTTTATTTATGCTTCGTCTAGATGTTCTATCCATTGTTGTAAGTGGAGTATTAAAGTCTCCTGCAATTATCACATTCTTATCAATAAGGTTGCTTATGTTTGTGATTAATTGTTTTATATATTTGGGAGCTTCTGTATTCAGTGCATAGACATTTATAATTGTTAGCTCTTCCTGATGGATAGACCCTGTAATTATTATATAATGCCCTTCTTCATCTCTTGTTACAGCCTTTAATTTAAAGTCTAGTTTGTCTGATATAAGTATGGTAGTCCAGCTTTCTTTTGAGTTCCAGTAGCATGATAGATAATTCTCCATCCCCTCACTTTCAGTCTGAAGGTGTCTTCAGGTCTAAAATGAGTCTCTTGTAGACAGCAAATAGATGGGTCTTATTTTTTTAATCCATTCTGATACCCTATGCCTTTTGGTTGGAGCATTTAGTCCATTTACATTCAGTGTTATTATTGAAAGATATGGGTTTAGAGTCATTGTGATATCTGTAGGTTTCATGCTTGTAGTGATGTTTCTGGTACTTTGTGGTCCTTGCAACATTTCACTCACAGAGTCCCCCTTACGATCTCTTGTAGGGCTGGTTTAGTGGTGATGAATTCCTGCAGTTTTTGTTTGTTTGGGAAAACCTTTATCTCTCCTTCTATTCTGAATGACAGACTGGCTGGATAAAGGATTCTTGGCTGCATCTTTTTTCTGTTCATCACATTGAAGATTTCCTGCCATTCCTTTTTGGCCTGCCAACTTTCAGTAGATAGGTCTTGTACTACCCTTATGTGTCTACCTTTGTATGTTAGGGCCCATTTATCCCTAGTTGCTTTCAGGATTCTCTCTTTATCCTTGCATTTTGCCAGTTTCATTATGATGTGTCGTGCGGAAGATCAATTCAAGTTACGTCTGAAGGGAGTTCTCTGTGCCTCTTAGGTTTCAATGCCTGTTTCCTTCCCCAGATCAGGGAAGTTCTGAGCTATGATTTGTTCAAGTACACCTTCAGCCCCTTTCTCTCTTCTTCTTCTGGAATTCCTATGACACAGATATTGTTCCATTTGATTGCATCACTTAGTTCTCTAATTCTCCCCTCAGACTCCTGGACTTTTTTATCTCTCTTTTTCTCAGCTTCCTCTTTTTCCATAATTTTATCTTCTAATTCACCTATTCTCTCCTCTGACTCTTCAATCCATGCTATGGCCGCCTCCATTTTATTTTGTACCTCATTTATAGCATTTTTAAATTCATCATGACTATTTTTTAGTCCCTTGATCTCTGTAGCAATAGATTCTCTGCTGTCCTCTATGCTTTTTTCAAGCCCAGCAATTAATTTTATGACTATTATTCTAAGTTCTTGTTCCATTATATTGCTTAAATTGGTTTTGATCAATTCGTCAGCTGTCGCTACTTTCTGGAGTTTCTTTTGAGGAGAATTCTTCCGTTTTGTCATTTTGGTTAATTTTCTAGCCCTGCAGTAGCTCCAAACTGCAGGGCACTTCCCCTGTTCTGTCCGGAGAAACTTGTGTTGGTGGGTGGGGCTGCAGTCAGACCAGATGCCTGCCCGCAGCCCACCTCTGGGGACACAGTCAGACTGGTGTGTCCCTTATCTTCCCCTCTCCCAGGGGCAGGACTCACTGTGGAGTGGTGTGGCCCCTGTCTGGGCTGCTTGCACACTGCCAGGCTTGTGGTGCTGCTTCGATGGGATCTGGCCAAGGGCATATTAGATGGGGTGGATCCGCAAGGTACACAGGGGTAGAAGGGGCAGGCTTAGCTAGCTTTGCTGTCGGTGGTCCCCTGCGGGAGGGGCCCTGCAGCCCTGGGAGGGAGGCCAGCCCATCGGAGGGCTGGATCCACAGAAGCACAGCGTTGGGCATTTGCCCGGTGCAAGCAAGTTCAGTGGCGGGAACTGGTTCCCTTTGGAATTTCGGCTGAGGGATGGGAGAGGGAAATGGTGCTTGCCAGCGCCTTTGTTCCTCTGTCGAGCTCTGTCCTTCTGGGATTCAACAACTCCTCCTCTCATAGGCCCCAGGCATTTTTCAAACTGTGGCTCCAGCCAGTATCCCCGCAGTCTTTTTAGAGGGAGGACTCGGTGTCCTTTTGTCCTCCCCACTCTCTGAGAGCAGAGCTGTTGACTTTTAACATTCCAGATGTTAAGTCCTGCTGGCTGTCAGAACTCATGGAGTCTGGCCCCTCCGCTTTTGCAAGCCAGACTTGGGGGCTCTGCCTTGCCGGGTGGGCTGGCTGCCCCTCCATGGCCCTGGCTCCCTCCCGCCAGTCCGTGTAGTGCATACTGCCTCTCCGCCCTTCCTACCCTCTTCTGTGGGCCTCTTGTCTACACTTGGCTCCAGAGAGTCCCTTCTGCTAGTCTTCCGGTGGTTTTCTGGGTTATTTAGGCTGATGAGGGTGGAATCTAAGTGATCAGCAGGACGCAGTGAGCCCAGCGTCCTCCTAAGCCGCCATCTTCCTTCAGCACCAGCAGGTTTATTTATAATAGCCCCAAACTGGAAACCACTTAGATGTCCAACAATAGAATGGATAAAGAAATTGTGGTTGATACGCGCAATGAAGTACTACTCAGCAATAAGAAGTAATAAACTACTGATACACTGAATGGATCTTAACACTTCACCCATAAATCTCAAAAACATCACCTTGAGTGAAATTAGTCTTCCACCAAAGAACACATACTGGATGATGCAATTCATGTGAAGATACATTTTATCACCACCCCCGGAAAGAATGAATGGATATAATCTCATGTAACTAGTACTCCACAATATTGTGATTTTGAAACAGTGCACGATATATCATCTATTTTGTTTGTGTGTAATCTCAAATTAAAAAGTGCATTTACAATATTGTGGACAATTTACATAAACAAATTTGGGAGCAAAAACACTGGAGCATATAATTCCAGGGTGGGAATGAGGTGCTGAGAAGTGTGCTAGATTACCAGAATTAGTGTATTAACCCAGCATCCATTAGGCTTGGAATGCTTTACAAAGGACATTATGAGAATCAGTTAATCAGTTAATTCTGGTTAAGTGGCAAAATGCTAAGAGTAGATTGACCGATTTGTTGAGCTTGCTCTATTTTCTTGGCTCTAAGAGACTGTTGGCAAACAATTTTTTATGTCCTCTAATACCATAACCCTTTACGTTTCTAATCCAAGTGTAATTGAAACTCAGAACCCCTAAAGTCAAATCTTATGATGGAGTAGATATCTGAAGGCAGTTAGTGATTTCAATAACCACATAGTCAAGGGTTTCCTACCAGGATTCACCTGTGGAGTAGTTTGTAAATATGTGGGGGCTCTATTTACTGTCATAATGATTGGAAGGTGGCATTGGAATTTAGTGGGTGGATCCAGGGATGGGAAACCTCCTAGAATCCTTACATCTGTTTTACATGGCAAGGTATTATTCAACCCCAAATGCAAATAGTATCTCTTGAGAAGCAGTCACAGTAATTTTGGCTCTTTTTGCCACTGCAAGACTTGATCTTAGTGACTCAACTAATCTCACGGATGAAATACTATCTGTATGTTGATGTTCCCCAAATTTGGATCTCCAGTCTTGAAGTCTTCCCTCAAAACAGACTCTCAGTGATTCAACTGCCTAGTTCAGAGCTTCCCTTGGGTGTCTAAGAGGCACTTCAAACTGATTATTTCCAAAAGTAACTCTAGATCTCAACACCCACACTCTCTTCTTCCAGAGTATTCTCCATCCTAATAACTGGTATTTCCATCGATCAAATTATCATGCCAAAGATTTAAAGTCATTTGGGGATCTTGCCTTTCTCTTACAATCCACACCCAATTAATCAGTAAATTCTACTGACTCCTGACCTTGAAAAATAGGTCTTGAGTCCGCATGTAACTGGTACCCTACTTTCCACAACCATAGGAAGACTTTAGAATAAAATCTGATCATCTAACTTCCCTGCCCTGAATGCTTCAACGGCTTTCTGTCATCCGAAGAGTAAGGTCCAGTCTTGCCATGACAGTCTGAATGGTCCTGGGTATCTGATCCATTGTTGCCTCTTAGACATCCTTTTCGACCCTCCCCTTCCTTGTTCACTGCCTTTCCAGCCACACTGGCCTGCCTGCTCCTCCATGAAACTTCCTCCAATTCTTTCCTGCTTTAGAGGGTACAGAATGTTCTGTGTGTGAATTGCGCTTGTTATGGTCTCATTTCTGAGCTTTTCACTATCATTACATTTAAGATAGCATCCACCTGTCTCCACCAGGCACACGCTCTCCTTTCTTACTGTTTCCTTTTATTTTCCTTTATAGTATCTATCACTATTTGACATATTGCTTATTTAGTTTTTATTTTGCCCGTTTGTTTTTTCTCTCCCCGATAGAAGGTAAGTTTATGAGAGCTGGAACCTGGCGGGAAAAAGAAAACCTAGAATACCTTTGGTACCTAATAAGCATTCTGTTATTTGTTGAATCAGTGAATACATAAGTGTGGCTGTATCCCCAAGTGTGTCCTATCTGAATTCCTTAGGAAGACTTGAAATACAGACTTCCAGAGCTAAAGCCCAGGAGAGTTGACTTCAGTTGGGTCTGATATTTCGGCAAGGTTTGAAACCACTAGACTAGTGTAAGCCCCTACTTGATAGTACAGCCATCTCTGTAATATTCAGATAGGTGATCCTACAGATGATTATATATCTAGGACATTTCTATCTTCCTTATAAATGTGTTCCTTTGTTCTTCCTAGGAGGAGAACCAGTGGTTTCATTCTTAACTACAAGATACTAGATTACTGGTTCTGTTATTTAGATTTGGTTAACACATTGTCTTTTGATATATTCCTTCTCCTCTCCTATCATAGATAATTCTTCTTGTGGATATTCAATTACCCTGGATGTATCCTCCTATCTGATGTTGCTGAATTGGATTCCTCCCCCTTTACATGCTCATTTTTTGCTCTGAGGAAGGTTCAGTAAGGTGAGAGTCTAAGAAGAAAATGAACAAAGTATCTTTTTCCAACTGAAATCCTCTCTTTCAAGCCAAAAAGGCACTTGTTCTCTTTCCAGGGACTGAAATGCAATCTGTGTTAAAGGGGGCTTTATTAACAAGCTGCATATGTGGTGTAGATTTAACCTCCTTAGAAAGAATGTAGTGGAGGAAGGGGCTGCTCATTGCTCTCCCAGGCTATACAGCACAGACCCCTTGCCAATGTGTTATCAGTAAATATACAACATTTTCAAACAGTTACAGCAGGCTTAGCTGCTTTGAGAAACTCAAATTAAATGCTCAATATTTTATGAACACTTGAGTGGTAATGTTTACCTGATCTGTTCTCATTGCACAGAAACATGAGAGGGCTGGAAAGATGATAACAGGTAGCTGTGAGTTCTGAGACTACCAATCTGGCATTTCATTATTTGGACGTTACTTCATAGGACAGATGAGACCTGCCCCTCCATGAAATTATTGTTGAGGTGAAATCCGCCATAACATGACTGTCATAAGATTATTACCCCCAGAAAGATTATTACCTCCAGGTAGGTGTGGTCAGATTTAGCAAATAAAAATACAGGATGCATAGTTCAATTTGAGTTTCAGAAAAACACACAAAAATTATTTTAGCAGAACCATGTCCCATGCAATATTCAGGACCTATTCATACTAAAAACAATATTTGTTGTTTATTTGAAAGTCAAATGCAACTGGGCTGTTTGTTTTTTTTTTTATCAGGCAATCCTACTTCTAAAGCAAGAAAAAGCACCCCGACACTATGTAGGAAGATATTTTCAGCTCCCAAAGAGCCCTTGGTAAAGACACAGGTGTAAGTACGTGGGGTGTCAGGGCACACAATCTAAGGAGGTCCTCAGTATCAGGGTCACTCAGTGGCAGAATCACCACTCAGGCAGCCCCAGGAGTAAGAACCCCTTTAAGTTCTGCATCCTAGGCACACTGGCCTCACTGGGCAGAGGTCTGTCGCTCCTTTTCCACTGCCTTTTTCATATTCTAAGATGGACGTAAAGCAAAGTGAGGAAGAACTGTATTCCAGGTCTTACTGGGAAAGTTTTCATTGTACTCTGCTGCTCACACATGGGTGGGAACTGCCTCATTCCTCATTGAGATGGGGAGTGGGGAGGGGGCGGCACATTTGACCTTTCAAGGAACATACGTTTGAGAACCCATTAAGCACACACATTGAGCTCAGCGCTGAGACAGTACAGCGGTTCATGGGCCGCACAAAGTCCCCGCTCTCTGTTGGCTTGTGTTCTGAGGGAGAAGCGAAGGAAACCAATGAAACGTGCAAGGGGAACATGGTTGGAGAGCAACATGGTTGACAGCGGGGGCTGCGTGGGATATTTGACCTAGGTCATAAAACTCTCAAGAAAGAGGGGTTTTGGCTCCCGAATAGAAGGAGAGAAGCGGAGAACTCCAAGGAGGAGACAGACACTGGTCTCAGTGGGGCGGTCAAAAAGCAACAACCAAAGAAGAAGGGAACACCATCAGTTATTTCCTCTCCCCTGTCACACTTTGCTAATGTTCCCCATGCAGTGTTAGAGGTGAAGTTTGAAGTCCAGCTTGAGATATCCCCTCCAAGAGAAATTGCCTTGTTGTAAAAGCTTCAGTTCTGGCTTATCCTGTTCAAATTCGGGACTCAATTTCCTATGGCCACACATTATTCACTGACAGAACAAAACAAAATGCCCACAAAAACACAAAGCAAAAGGCCGAAGCTAAGACGCTCCACAAAAAGAAATGTTTATATGCTCACATTGTCCTGTTTTACTTCTACTACAGACTAACATCCAGATGGCCATTGTGGACATAAGTCTTGGCTTTAAGGGAGTAGAAATAAGATATTCAGTATAGGATAAAGAAAGGATCTGTGTTAAAGTACAAGGTGAATAATAACCCCAGGCAGGATAATTTCTTGCCTAGATAAGATGTTGCAAAAGAGACTTGGGAAAGACCTTGTCTTATCACGATCACACAAATTCTAGCTTTATCTGCCTCAAAAGTGTTGGACAGGCACACAATTTAAAAGGTACAGTCTCACTGGAAAATTGTTAGAGGGAAATCAGGGAAGTGCCTGAACATGGACAATGGCAGAAAATCAGAATTGAGCTCCTAATGAGAGATTTGAGAGAACAGAAGAGGAGAAAAGAAGAAAAAGAACTACAGAGCTTTAGCCAGTTATGAATGAAAACAGCTCTTTGAAAAGACAGAATTCCTTGAGGTTGTCCATCTCATAACCCACACTGAACCTGTTTGGAATAAGTGAAACTGAATATGTTAGCATGAGAAAAACAGTGGCTTACAGGTAGATGCATGCTTATGTATATAGGATGATAATTAACATTTGCATTTGGGGGGAAAAGAAACGTTACAGAAAGATGATGACAGGAGCACACATATCAGAGTTTGGAAGATTTTACATGTGATACACGTTGAACAGCATTGCCAAAAAAAAAGGTATCTTGAGCTCCTAACCCCCGGGACCTCAGACTGTTACCTTATTTGGAAACAGGGTCAGTACAGACTCAGTTAAGATGAGGCCAACACAGGAGTAGAGTGAATCCTTAATCCAATCAGACTTGTGTCCCTATAGGAAGCAGGAGAGCAACATCAAGACAGATACATAGAAAACAACGCCCGGTAACAAGCGGAAAGTGCAGTTGTCCAGCTGCAAATAGAGACACATGAAATATTGCCACGACCACCAACAGCTGGAAGGGGCAAGGAAGCATCCCCACCTAGAGCCTTCAGAGAGCATGATCCTGCCAGCACCTTGAGTTCCGACCTCTGTCCTCCAGAACTACGACAAAACAGATTTCGTTGTTTTAAACCTTCCCATTTGTGGGACTTTGTTACGGCAACTACAGAAAACAAACACACGATGCTTTGTTGAATTTCTCTGGCCATCAAGCCAAACCTGAAGACTTTTCACATTTATTTCAAAGCAGTGAGTCAGGAAGGAAGGATGTCCGATGACGTCTCCATGTTCGTGAAGACCAGAGCAACCCTGTCAAGAGCACAGGCAGAGCTTGGCCAGGAGAAACCAAAGCCTCCACCATTTGCGGTTTCTATCTGCTCTGGTCACAGAGTCTCTTTAGGTTCAAGATGCCAAAATGGGAAAAACTACATGACTATGAAATACACACTCATCAAGGACAAAACGACGCGTGAGATAGTCGGTTCCATGTGGAGGAGAGGACCAGAACGAGTTTGGCGAGAGTTCGTCCCATTGAATAAAGACGCAATTACAAGAGGATGGATTTAGATGGAAAAGAAATTCTACTGAGGGTGTCTGCTCAACGGATTCCTGAGAGCCAGCCGTGGCTCCTCTAGTCAGAACATAGGTAAATGTGGGTTTTACAACTCACAGTGGTGTGCCCGTTCTGTCTGGGGAACCTCAACTGGCAGACGGTAGGTCTCCATCTCTGGATTGCCGACGTGAACAAGTCGGGGGTGCTGGCTATTTCACAAGACTGCTGCTTAAACTGCTCTCTCTAGCCTTGCTCCAACCAAGGATTTTGAGCTTATCTCAAGGAGTTACAGAAATAGAATAAAATAGAAACAGGGTAAGACTGCATACTACTCAGTAACTATTTTCCACTGACATTAATTTTAGTGATATAGAATATTTGAGGGACTGGGTTATTAAGCATCAAGTAGCAAGTGCGGTTAATAAAGTGCTTTGTAAATAACTTAATGTCTTCTAAGCAGATTTTGATGCTTCCTCCGATATCATTTTTGTGTATTTGGGGCCCACACATTGACTTTTTAAATCCTCAGTTAATATTCTACTTTAAGGTTTTTATGGGATATTTTTTTCCACCAGAATAACCATTTTGTTTTATGATGTTTAGAAGTTTCAGAAATCTGAAGCCATTTAGAGAATGTCATGTCAATATCAAATGGATGGTACTAGATGGGATCAGAAGCTTACTTAGAAGATAACTTGAGTTACATTGTTAGCTATTAATAGGTACTCAAGACATTGTAGAAATTTGAAGTAAAAAAAAAATACTGGTTATAATGAGTTAAAAGAGAAGATAAATCATCATTCAAATCTCTGCCACATTACTTCCATTCCCAGATTCAATGGGGTAACAAGGACAGGACTTAATCTTCTGCTAGAAAACTGGAAAAAATACAGGAAACTACTGTTTCATGCTACTGGATAACAGGCAGTGGAGGACTGTGATTCAGGAGAGAAAAAAACAGAGGAGGTACACTCTGTGATTGTCTTGACTTTTTACCTGGAGGCAATTTTCTGCCCACAGGTACTGAGCGGGAGAAAACCAAACAGAAATTGACAGGAAACTCATTCTAAACACCAAGACATACACAAACGGAAAGAGAGAAGAAAAACAAGAAAGAAAGGGAGAGGGAGAGAGAGAGAGAGAGAGAAAGACAGACAGACAGAAAGAAAGAAAAAGATACACTACATATACACTGATCAAAAGGAAAGAAATCACTGTATTGATATCAAAGCAGACTTCAGAACAAAGAATATTACTAGAGATAAAAAAAAGTAATACTTCAGAGTGATAAAACACTTGCACTATTCATCATGGTAAACACTTTCCGTAACTTACACGTCCACCTTCAGAGACACTTTATTGGAGAAGTATTTTTATTCCCATTTTACAGATAAGAAAAATGAAGTTCTACACAATCAAGCAAATTGAAGAAAGGGTTTTAGAGTGGAGCCAAATTGGAACCCAAATCCCTGTCATCTGTCACTGAGCCTACTACCATTGCCACCAAACTGCTTTGCATTTGCTCCTGAGTTCTTTCAAAGTATTCTTCATCAAATAGTTAGAGCTTTTAAAAGTACCACTCTGATCTTTCCCCTTCCCTGTTTAAAATATTCCAGGGCATGTTAGTGCTCTCATGACCTCTCTCCTGGCCTCCCTTCCCAAATTCATCTTCGTCTATTCTTTTTTTTCCCCAAAGCTTGCTCTCTTTGGCATCAGCCTCTTAGTACATGCTGTTCCCTCTGTTTGCAATGCCCTTCCATCTCTGCCCATGGGGGCAAGCATCACACTTGCCTACTTAACTACTCTTCATACTTCAGATCTCAGCAAAAGAGCCTCTTCCTCCAACAGCCTTCCTGGATATGCAGCCTCGATCAGGTAGCCCGGATTACACTTTCACAACAAACTATACTTTTTTGTTATAATTATGTATCTATAAATGTGTGCATTTGCTCATCTGATGGTCTTCCTCCTTCCAACTAAAAATTCATCGGTACAGAGATTATTGAAAGGCTCCTCCCTATTCTGAGGCCCAGAATAGGGTCTCATACATAAATATTTGTTAAATGAGTAAATAAAAGAAAGGAAAAAGACGCTGGAGAGAGAAGAAAGGGGAACATGTTAAGTACATTTGAAAAATGGAGCAGGACGCCTGGGTGGCTCAGTTGGTTAAGCGTCCAACTTCGGTCCAGGTCATGATCTCATGGTTTATGAGTTCAAGCCCTGCTTTGGGCTCTCTGCTGTCATCACAGAGCCTGCTTCACATCCTCTGCAAACCCCTGCTCCTCCCTGACTTGTGCTCTCTATCAAAAATAAATAAAAATTTAAAAAAAGGAACAAAGTCAAGTAAGTATTTATGAACTAATTCAATTAGAGGATAAATATATTTAAATCAAATTTGTTTTTATCAGCAGTGCCCGTAGCATACACTCTGACTTGTATAGACCTTTTGAGATGCCAATGTGACATAGGAGATGATTTCAAATGTGACTTAAGGTCACCAAAATATAGCAATTATTTCCAGGATTAATTTTTAAAAATATTTTTAATGTTTATTTTTGAGAGAAATACAGAGACAGAGCATGAGCAGGGGAGGGGCAGAGAGAGAGAGAGAGAGAGAGAGAGAGAGAGAGAGAGAGAGAACCTGAAGCAGGCTCCTGACTCAACATGGGGCTCGAACTCGAACTCTCGAGCCCTGAGATCATGACCTGAGCCGAAGACAGATGCTTAACCAACTAAGCCACCCAGGTGCCCCTATTTCCAGGTTTAAATCTCTGAATTCTGAAAGCAGCAAGATCTCACCCACTATTTCATTTTATTTAAAGACTGTCAGGCCTTAGCACTGAAAAAACAGAGTGGTGAGACCAGACTTCTTAAAGGATTTATTTAATTTTGATGTGCCTCTGCTTTTCTGAGCCCTGCAGTTTCAGGATGTGACTGCTACAGAATCTTTCCGTCTCTTTCTGTTCTGGACTAGCTTCACTTGCTTCAATCTGCCAAGGTGATTTTTACAGAATGCCATCACTGGTGTTTACACGTTCAGTTGCACGTGATAGTGGAAAATTGGGGATTGTAGACACTCTTTACTTCCTGAATTCAGGAATCTTATCCTAAGAGTATGCGAATTAGGAGGCTTTCAACATGGATTAACATGGTCCCCACCCAAGGTAAACATCAATACACAAATACTATTACGTTCAACATAATAGTTCTGATAGGTCTGAGTTACACAAACACTAGCAAATCTCAACAATTTCAGTCCATCAGTTGATTTGAAAAATTATTATTATTTTTACACACATGGCTATCCTAGGGCTCAAAGAACGAAAGCAGCACAAAGCAAGTGGGGATTTATTAAAGGCTAAGCACAATGGAGGAGTCCTTTAATATTCTTTCCCTTGGTAAAGACCCCATCCATTATTCCATGTGGATCCAAGGAGCTTCCAGTATTTGGATCTATATTCCCTTATCATAAGGGTAGACCAACAAGGCCCACAGGACATTCCTATATTTCTGGGACGAGAGGCAGTTTGTGACAGCACTGAAAAGAAATCAGCCTTGTGATCTCGTGACTAAGGTCTCCTGATTTTACTGATTCTTCTCTCTCATGAGGTCTTTTTCAGCATTTCAATCCTGTAAACTATCGAGTAGCTTTCTAACAAACACTTTTATGTGGCTCCTTTTGTAGGAAGGTAAGGTTAAATTAGTCAGCTGGATTCCGTGGCTAACAAAAAACCCCAACTGAAACACAGGCACTGAAGTGAAGCAGGCAATCTGGATCAAGTCTGAATCTATTGCTTCCTGGAGGTATCACTTGGGGCTCTCATTTCTTTAAAAAAATTTTTTTTAAAATTTTTTATTTATTTTTGAGAAGAGAGAGACAGAGCATAAGTGGGGGAGGAGAGAGAAAGAGGGAGACACAGAATCCGAAGCAGGCTCCAGGCTCCGAGCTGTCAGCACAGAGCCCGATGCGGGGCTCGAACTCACAAGCCGTGAGATCATGCCCTGAGCTGAAGTTGGTTGCTCAGCCAACTGAGCCACCCAGGTGCCCCTCTCATTTCTTAATTTCTAAACTAGGGTTAAAAGTATTTCTCACTCTTTTTAAAAAAACAAAAAAACCAGCTTTACTGAGATATAATTTACATACTACAAATCTCACCTTATTTCAAGTGTACAATTTAAAGGTTTTTAGTATATTTGCAGGGTTGTACAACGACCGCCATACTCTAATTTTATAACATTTGCATTACCCAAAAAAGAAACTTTGCCCCTGCTAGCAGTTAACGCCCCGTCTTCCATCTCCCAATTGCCATTAGCCCTAGGGAACTACTATTCTACTATCGCTCTCTATAGCTTTGCCTATAGTGTGGCCATCACATAAATGGAATCATACCTTATATGGTCTTTTTTCACTTAACCTAGTATTCTTACGTTCATGTATGTTGCAGCACGTACCATTCCTTTTTATTGATAGTGATCAATTGCACAACGATACTACATTTATTTATGCATGCATCAGTGGATAGGTACTTGCGATGTTGTTCTGAATAATTCTGCTATGACCATCCACATACAAGTTACTGCATGGGCATAGTGAATGAACACCAAATAGTATCTGGGAATTAGTAGAAGATGCTCTAGTTTCCTGGATTGTATGGTACACGAGTATGAAGTTTGGAATTGCTACACTATTTGGTATCAAAAGGAAAAGGGCTAGAAGTTGTGGGGTTCAAACAAATGGAGTTAGAAAGTAAAGATTCTACCATGGCGTAGAATGGAGATGGAGACAGACCCTGTTCTGAACAATCTTTTGAATTTCTGAGTCTTTCCTAACAGGAAACCAATACTACTTTGGAATGTCCACTTATAGGAGACTATGGATTCCTTTTACTATTAAAGCCAGTGTAAGTTGGGTTTATGTCAATTGTAATTAAAAGCCCTAAGTAATACTATGGATTTAGTCATCTCAACTGACTGGCTATTAAGTTCCAAACTCTTATGAATGAGACTTATTTGTCATAGGTCAATGTCATACTTGAAAGAGTTAATTGATACGAACAGGGTAACAGAGTTGTGTAACAACATGGCGGCTTCCATGGGAACCATGTGGTTGGGGCCTGAAAAAGGGTACTTAGCAGAAGGAGGGGACTGGGCGAGGAACATAATGTCATAGCTATCTAGTGGTACCATGGAGAGTGGTTGGCATAGTGCCTTACCAAGATCCATCACCAAAAGATGATGGAACCATGTCCGTTGCACATGTATCCATGCTTCCATCAGAATTCTCTAAAATTTAATGATTGCCACACAATTATAAGTTTCACAGCATTCCTGTCAAAGACAGCTGTGTTAATGCTCCAGACGCAGCCATTTATTTTTCTGATCGATAAGCCTCCATTTCCCAGTTTGTTTTTTTTTTTCAACGTTTTTTTTTATTTTTGGGACAGAGAGAGACAGACATGAACGGGGGAGGGGCAGAGAGAGAGGGAGACACAGAATCGGAAACAGGCTCCAGGCTCCGAGCCATCAGCCCAGAGCCTGACGCGGGGCTCGAACTCACGGACCGCGAGATCGTGACCTGGCTGAAGTCGGACGCTTAACCGACTGCGCCACCCAGGCGCCCCTACCATTTCCCAGTTTGTAAAACAGGGGTTTTACATGCACTTCACAGTGATTTGTCGTGCGTTGTGATTTAAGATAATATTTGAGATCAGGTATTGCAAACCTTTGCCACACAATATGCAATCAGCCATTGTTAGCTTCTATTTTAATCATTCTCCTATTTTTCTAATCACTCTATGACAGACATATGACATATGAAACAGAGTAAAAGTTGAGTATGACTGTGCACTTGAGTGAAAATTTACCCTACGGACAATGTTTTTGGATTCCCTCATTTTGTTGTAGATCCACTGAGGGCAGGGGGCAATTCATCTCTGCATCCCCAGTACCTAAAAACATTGTCCTAGTATATGTCTATTAATGGAAAGATGGGTAGATAACAGGTCATTACTCTTATTTCTGAGTGGTTATATACGCCAGAAACGGAGCCAGATTCCTAAATATTAATCTAGCCTCAACAAATATGGAAACCCCACTTCACAGAGGAAAAACCAGTCTTCAGACTGGCACTATCACCAGTGCAAGATCAAGCCACCTACCAATAAATGGCAGAGCCCAGTCTCATCTTCCTCAAATCCTTCCTATGGAACCCAAAGCCCAAGCTTTGCTAGGAACAAGTGAATTACAAATTTCTCAAATGCGATGCTCAGACTATAAACTTCATTTTTTTTTTTTTTTTTTTTTGCTTTTTCATCCACATCTTCTAGCCATGCTAAGCACATAAATAACTGATTATGCATTATTTGCTTATTTATTTATTGGCTTAACTTACACGGACATGTGTACAGATGAAAGAAAATATAAGTTAACTATACTGGAATTAGTTGTGGAATAAGGGCAGACTAGAATTAGTGGTGAAAAAACTCTTTACTTCAGCACTAGAAATACTAATTTTTAAATAAGCTATAAAAATAGCCCAGTGTGCTGTTATTATTCAACCCAAAGCCTAAGGAAAAAAATGACTAATATTTCTCACTGTGTTGAATACACTCTAGCATGTTTTTACACCTAAATCTACTCTATTTTCTTCTAAATAATAGATGGCTGGTGACTTTTAAAAGCACCAGTATGTCAGTGTAATTATCTAAAATCTAACAAAAAATTGTATTCTTTGTAGAATAGAAGGGCATATCTTAAATGCAAATGGAGTATTTTTGGAACTTGTACATCATCTTACCCTTTGAAAAAGTTCCCATATTTCTTATACTTCACTGTTGAAAATTCCTGGTTCCTCTTTCCCTGTCACCATTACAGGATAAAAGAATTCTGGCTGCAGACTGGTCTTTCTTGAAGAATCCATTAAAGTTTAAGCTTGTGCATTGCATCAAGTAACGTGTTCATTTCCCCAGAGCAGCAGATCACAACTCTTTTGTGTCACTTGATACAAGGGAAAGAAAAGTAAGAAAAAAAAAGGAAGAAACAAAAGGATGTTTGTACTGCACATGAAGGGTTTGGGAGTCAGATTTCACAACAGGTAATAAGTATGCATTAAGTTCACTAATCAGTTCACTAATTGGGTAATAGCACTTTGAAATCCCAAGAAATATTCCATAAATAGAAACACAGAAAAATTAGAGAGAAATATTTATGACTCCTCTTATGAATACATCAGATATTTTTTGGAAGTAAATTTGGGAGATATCCTGGGACTAAGGCACATACTCTGTGCTGAGTTTTTCAATCACTGTTTTTTTTTGTTTTTTTTTTACATGTGTTTGTTTGGGGGGAAAAAAGTCAGACTCCTCGATGGAACTACCCCAAAGGTTTACTTTGGGAATGTGTATAAAGTGATTCCTGATTTGAATAATCTAGACATTCAAAATATTGCACACCCAACATAAGTATTAGTATCTCTGACTAGGATAGGCTACTTGGCTGTCCAGACTGATGAATTCCACCCAGTCCAGGACCTCTCAGCCTTCCAAGCTCAAATACACGGTCACGTCATTGTCCTGGATCTGATTGGACTCAGGAAGACTGAATCATACTAATAAAACTCAAAGAGACTGATGGGCTTTGCCAAAATGGCAACCATTGAATTCAAATGAGAAATAAAATTATCAAGTAAACAGGATACTAGCATCAGCTTGACTGCACATTCCTTCCCTGTAGGCCAGCTGTGACAAAAGCAAAATTATCACAGGGTTATTTAGTTTTGTAGTACCGGATTAAGTGGAGTTGATAAATATCCATTTGCATGTTTAATGGCTCACAGAGTCCGATGGTTCATATACCTCCCTAATAGAGACACAGCTTTTTAGACACAAAGATGCTCCCATCCTCTCCCAGGGATGGGTATCTCTGGATTTCCTTCTGTGCATGTTCTCATTCTGTTAATCTCATGGTTGCCTACTACTCCTTTTCATGGATACATTCCTTCTTTCTACATATAGTATTACTATCTTTAACCATGTTTTATCTGATCTAGATGCTATTTTGGTTACAGGAGAATATAGCTTAAAGGAGGAGATTCATAACTTTGAGTGATGACCCATATAATGTTGATTTTGCCTAATATCTCAGTGGTAGAAGCTTCTATGCCTTCCATATTGTTTCTTATATAACTAACTTATTCAACATTCTTTCAGAAATGTTGGTAAATGCACAGAAGTCAGAATTCTCACATTTGTGGAACTCACACACATTGAACGGTGAGATAGAATAAGAAGTACTCAAAAAGGGCATTCATTTGGTCAGCAAGGTTTCTTGAATGCCTACTATGTGTTAGGCCTTATTCTAGAAACTTTATACACAATGAACAAAATCAAGTTCCTGATTTCATGGAGTCCACATTCTGGTAGGAAGAATATACAAATAAACCAAAATGAGTACAATCAAATAAGTAAATATAAAGTACTGTGGGGAAAAAAAAACTAAAACAAGGGAATAGAAAATGATGGGGCAATGTTTAACCACATAGGATATTCACAGAGGTGACCAATGAATAAAATTAAAGCAGATTTTTGCCTCAACTTAGGAAAGCATTCATTAGGGGCACCTGGGTGGCTCAGTTGGTTAAGCGTCCCAACTCTTGATTTCAGCTCAGGTCATGATCTCCTGGTTCATGGGATCTAGCCCTGTGTCGGGCTCTGTGCTGACAGTGGGGAGCCTGCTTGGGATTCTCGCTCTCCCTCTCTCTTTGCCCCTCCCCCACCCCGTACACAAGCTTTCTCTCAAAAAATAAACTTAAAAAAAAAAAGGCACTCCTTAACAATCCCAGCAAGAGCTGTCTGGCCACAAAGTTACTTAGACTCACCAGAAAGTGAGCTGGACTCAGTGAAGCGTTCTGGAATAGAGGGTTAGCCAAGACTAAGGTCTATTTCAAAGAAATTTCTAGGATTCTAAACAGAATCTGATAAACAGTCCTCACATAAGCCTGTTCCAAAATTATACTGAAATATTGATACAAATTTGGAAATAAAAACTCATAATTCCAACCAATCTATTGCATCATTAGTTTTCTAACACATACTTAACCATCTGATAAAGAGAAAACTTACCATCATAAAAGCTGCTTTCACTCTCCCTTTCTCTTCTCTCTGGTTTAGGAACACACAGGATGGAAATAAAAGAGAAAGCTCCCTTTCTATTCTCTACAAAGACTGTTTCTTCAAATGCCTGAGTACTATTCCCTTGCTTTCCCAACCACACTTACATGCTATTTGCCTTCAGATAGAAATACTAATATTATGTTGACCTTATATATTGTGGTAATTAAATGAAACATATATGCAGTATTTAAAACAGAGACTGACACATAGGTAAGCTATGATAAAATGATTGCATAAATGGCCTCAGTTCATCATCTTTCCCCATATGGCTTTGTAGCTCCTTCCATCAAGGGGTGGAGGTGATTTCTCCCTTCTGTGAATCTGGCCTGGCCTGGCCTTTTGACTTGCTTTGTCCAACAGAATGTGGCAGGAGTAATGGTTTACTAGTTCCAAGCCAAGGTCTCAAGAGGTCCGGGATACTTTTATTTTCTCTTGGAACCATGCCTCCACCATGAAAATAAGCCCAATCTATCCTGGTAGATAACGAGAGACCACACAGAAGAGAGATGAGGAGATGGGTCCCAGCCAAGACTTCCATTTGCCTGCAGTTAGCTTACCTTGAAAAGGCTATACAAGCACATGTATGAGCCAGCCAGCCCCAAATCAGCCATGGGTAACCCTAATTTGTAGAACTTCTTAACCAACCCACAGACTTCTATCTTTAATCCAATTTAGTATCTAATCCAATAAATGTTGACATGTTTAGTTACATGGTAATAGTTAACGGAACCATTGTGTGTTCAATACCTGTTATCTTTCATTCTTGTCATCATTCTGCTACAAAAATAGAAAAGTTTGTATGCCATAAAGTATATCTCAAGAAATGAAAACACTTGGGATATAAAACATGTGATAGAGATTGTTTGTTAACATACTCTACTGGTTTATAGTGGGCATAGGAAAATATTAGCCCACAATTAAAATATTAAGTGAACAGGATTCTAGACTTGGTCAAACTACTAGGCACAGAAACCATTTTCCCATGTTTTGAGAGTCCGGGTGTGTTGTCAAGAAATGCACTGGAGGACAAAACCATCCTTTGTAGTGACCCACATGTTCTGCTCCCTTTTCATAAAAAAAATATTATGTGCTACTTGGACAATTTGCTGTTTGGATAGAATTACCAAAGTCTTATTTCCAAGAATGCATTGGTAAAAAAAAAAAAAAAAAAAAAAAAGTGACGTTGTTCAAATGTTAGTGGGTAGACCCAATAGCCATTGAAATACTTAGGTGTTAGATACAATTTTGTTATAGATCTCTCCTTCTTAAAGATAAATAATTAGAAAAAGAAACTTAACTATATATAGCCAATTAAAGCCAATCAGGGGGTGCCTGGGTGGCATAGTCAGTTAAGCGTTGGCTCTTGATCTCAGCTCAGGTCAAGATCTGAGTTTGAGCCCCACATCAGGGTTTGTGAGTTCCAGCCTCACATCATGTTCTGTGCTGATGGCATGGAGACTGCTGGGAATTCTGTCTCTCGTTCTCACTGCCCCTCCTAGGCTTGTATGTGCATGCGTGCATGCTCTCTCTCTCTTTCTCTCAATAAATAAAACTTAATCAAACAATAAAGCCAATCAGGAAGAGAAAACATGAACCTTAGTACTTTGAGAGGTGGTTTCTAGAAAGTCAAGAATGAAAAACCAAAATAATCCTTTTAAATATCTTAGAGTTCAGTAAGATGTTTGAAATAAACATGAAGATAAATCCACAGTAATCCTAAAACAAGAAAACAGAAGCCAGCAAAGGCATGAACTCAGCCAAGTAATGAGACTCGGGAGTAGTATCTGAACACGAACATCCACCTCTTCTCTCAGATCCCATTGAAATGCCCAATGGAAAACCGAAAAATTGATAATAGCACTATATACAAGGCAAAGGGCTACTCACTTAACAGAAACTGGGAATACTGGCTTTGAAGAAGTACATACAAAACTGGGACTGAAAAGAATCTCCATTTGTCCTGGATATGAACACATGCATTCCATTGGGGGAGTAAAGAAAAAAACATCTGGGATTTTAAAGAGGAAAAGAGGGTGGGTGGTCACCTGGCATTGGGAAGGAACATCTGGATTGCACCCACTCCTCTGCCGTGTACACCAGGTAGCAGCGGCCACCATGATGGCTGTGCCAATATCGCTTTTTCTCTTCTTACCTTCAGCAGGTATGGTTAGATTGGGGCTGCTTCTAAGACAGACCCCAGGCTGCCGAAACAGATAAGAAGGAAAATGCTTTACTGCAGAAGCAAATTCAGTCTGACTGCCCACTGCTTGGCTCCTTCCAAATCCTCCCAGGTATCCGAACTGAGAAAATTAACTCTAAATTCAATCTCCACTTTTCCCTGATCTTTTCATCTGTGCAGAACCTCACACAGTCCTTGAGAGATTTAGTAGCTTGCTCAAGGTCACATAGCTTTGACATTGATTCAAATAATGAAAGATTAATTCATTCACAACAAGATCATTTGACAAATGGTCAACACCAACTTCCATTTTCTTAAATGGAGTTAAACATTTTCTTAAACATTAAGAAAAAAGAAAACTATCTGAAATCAACAGTCAACATCATTATAATTAGAGAGCACTATAATTAAAGTGGAGGAAGCCAATTTTAACTATTATTTTAGTTTTGCGCCAGTAATGAAAGAAACACGTATAAAATTACATTCTATTTTTGCCCAGCAAATATTTTTAAAAATTAGCCACGCTAGTGTTTTTAAGCTTATTTTTTATTTATTTTGAGAGAGATAGCAGGGGACGGGCAGAGAGAAAGAGGGAGAGAATCCCAAGCAGGCAACGCACCAGCAGCACTGAGCCCAACGTGGAGCTCGAACTCACAGTCCAGGAGATCATGACCTGAGCCAAAACCAAGAGTCAGATGCTCAACCGATGGCGCCACCCAGGTGCCCGTATTCACACTAGTTGTGGTGAAGATATGGAGATGACAGGATACCCAGCGGATTCTCAGAGGATTAAGTGGGATGACTCTTCAAAAAGGTAATCTTGGTGTGTTTATAAAGAGCTCTAAAAATCATTATATCTATTGTCTTGGCAATTCTAGTTTAGATGTTTACCTAAAGGGAATAATTAGGAATGTGTGCCAAGACGTGCATATGTATACACAAGGGTATTCACAAACAGCACTAATCATAACACTGCAATCTGGAAACCAACTAAGTATCCTACAATAAAGAATTAGGTAGTAAATTTAGGTGTATACACTTATCAATTCTTGCGCTGTGTTGTGGAGGCTGTCCTGTGCATTCTAGACTTTGGCAGCATCCCCAATCTCTCCCCGCTGATGTCAGTAGCATCCCCACCAGTTGTAACAGCCCCAAATGGCTCCAGACATTGCCAATACTCCCCTGAGTATGAAATCGCTCCCAGTGGAGAACCACCGAGATATAATTGTATGTACACGTCCACGTACATGAATACATGGTGATACACAATTTTTGTCTGCTGATGATATTTCAATAAAGAAAAAAGAAAAAGATACTGAACTGGAGTTAAAATCAGGGTTTCCCAATAAATCCCACTTCCCTTCTGCTCCTTTTTTAAGAGTAGTGCTGCTGGATAAGGTTTTTGATTATAAACCATTGAGCAAAGAGCAGGCAGTAGACTAGCAGACCTAATGTAATCTTATTTTTGTATGTGAAAATAGTATGGGAAGGATCTACACCAACATACTAAAATCTGTTGTTTCTGGGTGGTGAGATTATAGCTGGACTTTTTTTTTGGGGGGGGGGGTACTTTTTTGCTTAGATATGTTCTTCTTCTCTACAATTTAGCATGAGTTATCTTGACCACCAAAAAATAGTTTTAAAGTAAGTATCTACAGATGCTTTATCCATTAGGTTCCTAGTTGTAGGCTACAGGAACCATCTCCCGGCTACTTAAGTAGAAGGCAGGTGCACGTGGGCTACTGGCCGGCTCACAAGAGAGACAGGAAGCCAGGGAACAGGGCTTGAAAGGTGCTGGAGTCAGTAAGCAGCCAAGGCCAAGTTGCACAAAGAGCCCTGTCAGCATGCTGCTCCTGGGCCCCACTGTCACCACCGCAGAAGGACACCACAGCCACTGGCCTCACATTGGCTGTCACCTCCTGAAACAGCACGGCCCTGAATGAAATCCAAAGGTCCTGCCACTTTTGCATCAGGGGCTCAAAATTCAGAATCCCAACAGGGAGCCTCCATGTGCACGGGCCTAACTCACATGCCCACAGCTTAGCATCTGGGGAGGAGAAAAAACATATACATATTTGTTCCCTTTAGGCTTCTGAAGCGGGGAGGGCCTTCCTCTCCACCAAAGTCTTCATTCTTCCTTTGAAATGTGGGTTTGGACACTGGTAACCAACGGGGAAAAAAGGCAGAGGTCTTTTTAAAGGTGATATTTTCATCTTTGTACATGTCTGTATTTGCTAAAGTTTATGCAATAACAAAACATTCCAGAAAAAGAAAAAAGTAACCAAAATGATTCTTCCGTTCTATAATTAAAAGTAGCATCTATCTACGCAGCCACCTGTCCACCCATCCACGCATACAAAATAACTCATACAGTCAAACAGTATCAGTCACTCTCATGTGTATTTCTCAGAAATGGTTAACTCGGAATATCAGACTTTGTTTTTAACATTAATTCAAATCTCAGTGGTCACCCTGACATTCAAGGCAAGAGAATTGCTCTTCACTTAGATGAACGAAATACATGTTGTTGTCTGGTGCGGTGAGTATTATCAGTGAGAACAGCCAAAGGATTGCAAATCTTTTGTTTCTTTCTAAAAGGAGCTGAGCTAAATCATTTAGTAAATAATTTCAAGTGACCCTGATAGAAAAAAAGTGTTCCCCTCTCCTGAAGATATTTAAAACCTCCTGAAACCCTGCCTCCAAACATCAGTAATAAGACTTATCTCCAGAAAAAAATATACACCAGAAATTTAATCCAAAGGAAAGAAAGTTGTCACTTTTTTTTTTCAAGTGGATTAGGGTTGTGTCTGGGCTTTCACATGTTTCCAGTTCTCATTTCCAATCCTCATCTTAAGGGGTTTGATTCCTGGGAGAGGTGACAGGCTGTGAAGTCCAAGAAACAAATCAGTTGTTTTTAAAGAGGGAATTATAGAGCTTTATGCAATCCCTTTACTACTAGCCCCTGGAAAGAACACTCTGTTGAGTGGAGGTTCCAGGAAGCTAAAATCCACAGATAATTCGGAGACCTCAGTCCACTTTATTAGTTTTATCCCTGCCCGCTTTATCTAGGTGGCCACTGCTCCTTGCTGAACCACTAAAAGCATCCCTGAAGTTGAGAAAACTGGTTTAAGTGTTACTAGTGTTTCTGTACGCTCTCATCTCTTCTGGAAAGGACAGTTGGGAAGGAAGAATGAGAGACAGAAACCCCAGAATCGGGGCAGGCGGTCCAGGCGGAGTGGGGTCTGCTGCGTGGGCTAGGCAGTCAGCAAGCTTGGTTTCAAACCCAACTCTACTATTCCCTACCTGTGTATATGGGCAAGATTCTAGACTCTTCTGGACTCACCTTCCTTATATGAATATGGAGAATGCAGAGCACAGCCTATGAGACATAAGAGACACCCAAAAGATTTTAACTGTTATATATTACATATTATATTTCTACACCTATTGGTGGAGAAGGGACAGAGCCAGACCAAAACAAGATGCTTTCCTCATTTGCCACTAAGTGAACATGAACAGTTCCCCAGTTCTGGCCCACAGAAGACGCCATTAAAGCCCAGGCTAATGACTCTAGAAATAGACATACTTTGGGTAATGCAAAGTGACTTCAAGTATCAGGCTAGTAAGACTGATGACACGCACTCATAATTGCAAGCTACAGAAAAATGGTAAATGGTCCTGCTTGCTCAACCTTCAAGTGTGTATCCAGAATCTTACCACTTATCTCCAAGCTTGTATCACATTTTGTCCATACCATCACCATGATGATAATAGTGACAAATAGGTGACCATATAATATAGGCCAGGCATGGTTCTATGTACTTTACATATAATATTTCATTTATTTCACACACCAACCGTCTGAAGTAGGCACTACTATCCTTAGTTTGTGGATGAGGAAACAGAGGCGCAAGGAGGTTATGGAAGCTTGTCGAAAATGGCAGAACTGGCATCTGTGCTTCCGCCATCCGAGGCCTCTCAGCATGGCGGCCAGAGCCAACACCTAGATCCCATCATGTCAGCCCTGTGCTTGAAACCATCCAAAGGCTTCGTGGATCGTGCAAAGAGAAAAACAAAAACAAAAAAAAGAAACAAAAAGCCCAAGGAAGGCCCCTGGCATTTTCATAACTGCGTATCACACTACTTGTCATCCCTTCCCTGGAGCTGTGTGCCAGCCACAGGATGGCTCCCTTGTTGTTCTGGAACATTCCATATATGCTCTGCAGCAAGTCCATGCATGGATATCTGCATAGCCCCCTCCCACTCATCCTCCAGCTCTTCAAAGCTTACTGGTCATTGATATCAGCCCTAGTCCTCTCCTCACTCCCCAAATTTCCAACCCACCTTTCCTGATTTTTCTCCTCACTATTTACTATGCTATACAGAATACGCTATACAATTTGCTTCTGTTTTATTAGCTTTCTCCCCCAGCAGATAAAAGCCACCAATATTTGTCTTCATTGCTATATCCATACTGCATAGGATAGATGGCACACAGTATGTGTTTAATGCATCAGATGAATACATAGATCTTGTAGAAGAAAACCAACATCTAGCCTGAAAAATTACGTAAGTGTTCAGCTGATATAGGGGAAGACTGGAAAGAATGCACGTGAATCTTTGTGATGGTTATAGAATGGACCAGTGGCTTACAGGGATTACATTTAAACAGGAGGTGGCCAGCTCTTTTCCCTGCCAACCACATCTGCCTTTAACTTAGCATGTGCCTCTAATTTTCCACCTCATTCATTCTTCTCTCCAAGACTATGGACCTTTGTCTTTCCTTCTTCTGAGCTTTTTTGCTTTCATATTAATGTGATTTTGCTATATAAAAAGGCTTGTGAGTGGAGTTTCACCCAAAGCAATTTACCAGCAGCCCTCCACACCCTCGGCCTGGCCCGTGTAGTATACAAATTGGATGCTTGTCTCCAATAATCAGGAAATAACCATAGTTTGAATTTACCTTGTCCTAGGAGGATTCTGACAAGCCAGTCTCTTCTATCCCATTTTTCCATTTCTATCACCTTCTTTCTCTAGTATTCCACATCTTTGGGCACTTGAGCTGTATTGTAATTACTTCAGCATCCTCTTTCCCAGCCAGGAAATGGATTCTACTAATGTGATTTCCTTTAAAATATACTCATGTTAAAATTGTATGGGACATTGGAATGTAGGTTTTCATTTTCAAAGACTAATGCATAAATGTGTTTTATTTTAGAAGCTTGTGGCATCAGTGTGGGATAAAAATACCTCACACATTTAGATTTTAGGCTTGTTATAACTCTAAGAAATCTTGTACATTCAGATGACACAGGAGATCACCAAACCAAACCAAAGTAAACTAAGATTTCTCTTGCTTTTATTTAAATACGTTCACACACCACTTAAAGCTTAGACTTTTGCTCATCTATTTATGTCTTATTCATAAAACAACTCGTAAAGATGAGCTTTCTACACTACCCCTAATGGTCCTTTGAAGTAAAATTAAACTAAGCTATAACACAATGTCCTAGAGTCTGCAAGTGCTTTAATTTACTAGAATTATTGTAGAGTCTCATTTCTCATGTATTAGAGTATCTTACAAGCAGACAGCTTTGTATTAAACTCACTGTCAGTTGCATCTTAACACTATATTAGGTAAAGAAATTTGTTGGTTTTTTAAAAATTTTTAAATGTTTATTTATTTATTTATTTATTTATTTTAAATTTTTTTTTCAACGTTTTTTATTTATTTTTGGGACAGAGAGAGACAGAGCATGAACGGGGGAGGGGCAGAGAGAGAGGGAGACACAGAATCGGAAACAGGCTCCAGGCTCCGAGCCGTCAGCCCAGAGCCTGACGCGGGGCTTGAACTCACGGACCGCGAGATCGTGACCTGAGCTGAAGTCGGACGCTTAACCGACTGCGCCACCCAGGCGCCCCTTATTTATTTTTTTTGAGAGAGTGAGAGACAGAGAGAGAGAGAGAGATAGGGAGGGAGGGAGACAGGGCCAGAGAGAGAGGGAGACACAGAATCTGAAGCAGGCTCCCGGCTCCGAGCTGTCAGCACAGAGCCCGACGCGGGGCTCAAACTCATGAACCGCGAGATCATGACCTGAGCCGAAGTCGGACGCTGAACCGACTGAGCCACCCGGGAGCCCCTGATTGTTGTTTTTGAAGCACTTTTTTTTTTTTTTCTTTACTGTCTTCAGTATAACAAATTAAAAGCCAAAAATATAAACAGGTAAATACAACTTTTAGGTGTTACATCTCATTCTTTATATTAACACTATCTATGAAAATTGTGTTTCTATCAAAACAGAAAATCCCAGATACCATGATGATCAAGGTATTACCTGAAAGGAAAATAACTTTTAAAATGTGATTCTATTTTTATTAACATTGTAACTTCCTACTTTTTAAAAGTTTGTTTGTTTGTTTTACTACATGCAATATTTAGAAACTATTTACCTGAGTACAAATCAGATGAAAAAAATTAAGATCAAACCAGAATTTAAGAAATGTTAACATCATTTAATTGGTTTAACTGTTTTTCCCCCTCATGAAACCCACCCAGTTCTAGTTAGAGATAAGTAAAAAAATAACTAGTGTTAAATTTGTTGGTTAGCTAGAGGAGGTCATAAATAAGAATTATAGGCTTAGGGTTTAGCTATAACTTTGGTAGATCAAATGATGTTTCTTTATTTTACTTGCTGCTTTATATTTTTTCAAAATTTTTTTGTAATACAATGTCATTATTGCAATATGTCAGTCTCCTCATAGGGTATTTGATGGACTTAGGCAATGGCTATAATGTATTATGAATAATTAAAAACTACATTTACACAACATACTGAATATTTCACTTTCTTGTTGGTGTGGAGTTTATTTCCACTGAGCAGTTGACTTCTGTCATTTCATTGTTTACCAATAGTTTCAAGCTATACTTGAAGTGAATTCACCTGCACGGAAAGAATATTTGTTTAATGTGCATTTGTGTTAATGATCCCAAATATAACACCCCTTACCTAACCATTAGATCAACCTATGGATCTGACAGGAACTCTTGAAAACAATATAGAAAAGAAAATTAAATGTATCAAGATATGTGGGATGCAGCTAACGCAGTGCTGAGAGGGAAAATCATAGTACTACATGTTTCCCTTAGTAAAGAGGAGCCTCAAGTTAATAATCTAAGTTTCTAATTCAAGAAACTAGAAAAACAAGACCAAAATCCAGAACAATTGCAAGAAAGAGAAGTGAACTTAAAAACAGAAAAACAAAGTCAAGAGAGCAAAAAGTTGGTTCTTCAGGAAAAATAAAAGGGGGGTCTTTGACAAACCTGACAAAGATACAAAGTCAAGGGACACAAATTACCAATATCAAACATGAAACAAGTGCTATCACAACAGCTTCTGTAACTATGGTAAAGATAAGGGAATTAGTGTAGTAAGATTTTAGGATTTAAGTGAAATGGACCAATTCATCATAAAGCACAAACTAGGATATCCCTCCTAATAGGATATAGATCATTTAAATTGCTATAGGACTATTAATGAAATTTAACTCCTAATTTTAAAATGCCAGCTTGACTGCTTTTCAGATGTTGAGCCAGATTCCACATATGGAATAAATCCAATTTTGTACAGTATAGAATTCTTTTTACATATTGCTTAATTCTTGTCGCCAATATTTTGAGGATTTGTTTTGTTTTTGCTATCAGGGCAAGGCTAGCCTCATAAAATGAGTTGAAAATGTTCCCTCCTCTTCTATTTGAAAGAGATCGTACAGAAGTCATATGGATACTTCTTTAAATGGTCGGTAGCATGTTCTAATAAAATGATCATCACCCAGAGGTTTCTTGTACTGGATATTTGGCCTATTTCTATTCATTTGTTAAAAATAGTCAATATCTGACTCATACCAGTATTGGCACCAGGTGACTTAATTTTATACTATTTTCTTGGTATGAGTGATTTTTAATTGCATCCACAAATTTTTTGAGGAGATTCTGAATCCTATTTGCTATTCTACTGTCAGCAGACAGTCCCTCCACTGAGGTATGGCACAAGGGATACACTAATGTGTGTGTTCAGCTTCCCGCTGGACCTTGCCAGTAACACTCTAACAGACGTGGAACATTGGATCCCAGACTCACTGAAGATGGGGAGGCAAAAGTTTAGCACCCCCAGCCCTTCAGCTTAGTGGATACCTCCCACGTGTTTAATTGTCTTCATGTGGGACTGTATGAGGAGCTTCTCATTAGATCCTGCTGATACCAGTGTAGGGGAGGGAGAGAGGTGAAAGCCAGGCAGCCCAGCCTCCCTCCACCTCATTCCGCCTCACTGATGCAGAGTCAGGTAGAGGCTTAGCTTCCCCTGGGACCAACTGACATGGAGAAAGAGAAAGCAGGTTACCCACTACCCCGCCCCATCTCGTACCACCTAATTCTGCTTCACTGATGCCAGGTCAGGGTGCAGACTCAGCTCCCTACTGGTGTCCAGCTGACCCGAGGGAGGGGTGAAGCCGAATGGTCCCTAGCCTGACCTCACACTGCTTCTTTAAGTTTAGTTGTTACAGGTGAGGGTAGAGGCTCCGCTCACTGCTGAATTTGCTCCTCCAGGAAGATCACCTCACCACTCGGCCCAAACAATACTGCCCTGTCATGGTTATCGAGGCATCACCCAAGGAAGGGGACGGAAGTTCAAGTGGATCTCATGGACTCTACCCCAGCAGGAGAATCTGATCTGATCACAGTTGCCTGCTTCCTCAACATGGAAAATGGAAGACCACCTCAGTTCAGCCTTCCGATACCACCTGTAAAATTGGAGCCCGTATTTTTCCCTTAGGACAAAGATGGAAGTTAGACTTCCCTGTTGACCAGTCAACACTATGCGAGGTGGAATTAGGTCTTAAACTCTGTTTCTGTGGGGCAGCCAATAAACCAGAAGACCAGGCTAAAACTGAGGAGGTGGGGTAGGGGAGAAGAGTTTTATCACTGGTGTTCAGCTTGAGTAGGGCTGTTATTGCCAGAACATTTTTCTTTCATTAGGCCAATTTTTCCCCTCAGACTTCTGGCTAGGTGGAGATAGGCTTTCCTTGAACGCTTCCCCCACCCCCTTGTCTATTCCTGTTGGAAGTTCCAGGTTGGAGATTTCTGCAGCATCCTGTCTGTACAAATGAGAGAAGGAAATCCTGGGAACTCACCTCTAGGCCATCCATCTTCTTGCTTTCACCTCTCTGATGCTTGTTAGGTTTGAACCGTGCCTTATTATTTGTAAGGAGGGGATCTTGGGAGGAAATAGGGCTATTCACTCCTGGCAGAACCAGAGGTCTGTTGGCTCCATATAGTCTCACTCTCTCCCCTCTTTCCACTTAAAATATTTAATATAATGATTTTTTGTAGAGCTCCTCAGAGTCTGAATTTAAATGATTATGTCACTGATGGTGTTTCTAAAGTCCACATATCCCCAGGATTTCCTGGAAATTTGGTATTTAGATCTGAAAGATTTATTAGATTCAAATGCAATTGGAGAGTGGTGAATGCAAAATTAATTCACAGTTGGGAGCACAAAATACCTGGCTACTGCTTGATAATTCTTGTCTAGATCCTTTAATTCATTAGGTGTTATAAAATGATATTCTAGTGGCATAATTCTGTATTCATTCATTAGTCAAAACACTCTATTAAGAGAATCTTCTCTCAATCATTTGGGTACCTAGAAATAGCAGGATATCTTTTGTTTTTTTACAGCTATGTAGTACTCAATTTTGTAGATATACCTTAAGTTACTGAACAAGTCCCTATTAATGGGCATTTGGACTATTTCCACTCATGTTATTAGAACTTATGCTACAGTGAATGGCCTTATGCTAACCACTTTGTACCACTGAAAACTAGAAAGTTCAAGGAAGGACACAAAATTTGCCAAAGGAAAATTTTTAAACATTTATTAGGAGAGAGAGAGAGAGAGTTGGAGGGGCAGAGACAGAGGAAGAGAGAATCCCAAGCAGGCTTTGCGCTGCCAGTGCAGAGCCGGATGTGGGGCTCTAACTCATGAACCGTGAGATCATGACCCGGAAGGTAATCGAGAGTCAAACACACTTTACCAACTGAGCCATGCAGGCATCCCAAAGGAGACCTTAAGACTAGAGAAGGAATTGCTCTGGAGATCATTAAACTTCAGAAATAACTCAACCACAAGGAGCAGAAACTCAACTGAACAAGGTCATCAATAATATTCGTTACTTAACACTAGTTTAAACCCTGTAACTTTTGTAAAAAGCCTTTTGCACCTACAGTCACATCTTTAGAGCAATTCCTGGAGCTTGCAGGAGAATGAGAAAAGAGAACTAGTTAATGGATTCGCTAAAATCCATGTAAATAACTGTAAAGGCTCTTAACTGCCAGAATAATCACGATTCAACAGACTAGTTGGTGAGAGTCTTTATTGTTTCCAAGTCAAAAGTGCGGGTATTTGTAATTGAAACTGTGAGTACTGTTTGCCTTATGGGATTATTCTCTTGAATTAACTGCCTGGGGCACAAACCAACACAGAGAAGCTCACTAACACACACAAGGAACCTTCCCAGGATCGTTGTTGAATAAAACGATAGCCCCCCTCTTAGGCTCTGACAAGCAAAATATATACTAATTGGATTAGCAGTACAGAATCATGATTCTATTAGTAAAACCACAGTTCACTTCGATGATTCCCATTACTGGTCTTTAGTTATTGAGTAAAAAGTAGAATAACTAGAAGCCGGAAGCTTAGTTTGTTATTCCTTTTCTTTATATGCAGATTGCTTACTAAGATAGTGTTTATCTGAGAACAAAGCATGTATTTTTTTTTTAAGTATTCATTTTCTACGCTGTTGTAACAAATTACCATAAAGTTTGTAGTTTAAAACAATACTCATTCGCTCACCGTTCTGAGTCCACCAGCAAAGCCGACTGGGTACTCTGCTTTGAGGCTGTTGGCAGAATTCAATTGCATGCCATTGTAGGACTGAGGTCCTCGAGTCCTTGTTGGGTTATTCTCAGCTTCTAGAGACTGCCTGCACTTCTTGGCTTGTGAATTCCTTCCTGCAACTTCAGACCGAGCAGCAATGGGTTGAACCCTTTTTACACTTTGAACCTCTTGTAGTCCCCTCACTCACCCGGTCTGATTCCAGCCAGAGAACATTCTCTGCCTTTAAAGACTCAAGTGATTATACAGGGCCCACCTGGAGGACCCAGGGCATTCCCATGAAGGTCCGGAGCATTAATTCCATCTGCCAAGCCCCTTCACCGCAGTAACTAGGTTAGTTTTGATTGACCAACGGGGGATGGTAATCTTGGTGATGGAAGCAGGCTCTAGAACTCTGCCTGTACTGTAACCAATAAGTACGTCCCATTTCAAACTTGTCTTTTTTTATTCCTCAGTGTTGCAAGGTACAGAAGACATCTTTTTATCCGACTAAATTTGGCCAAAATGTGAAAGCTTTAGTCGACAAGTAGCCAGGCACCTGCTGCCTGCCACACTGTTCCGACACCAGACTGACATAGAACAATGAAAGAAGGGCCCTGCTTCGTGGAGCTTCCATTTTGACAGTGAGACAGACAAGAAAACAAATAGATAATATGTGAGAGGATGAAAAGGACTTGGAGCAAAATAAAATAGGTGAAATGATAAGAAATGTCAGGGGATTGGGGACCCCTGTTTTATCGGAGGTAGTTTGAGAAGGCCTTGCTGATAAGGTGACATAAGGGTAGAGACCGGGAAGAATGGGAGGAGGCCACAAGGGGAAATGGGGACTATGTTTTCTAGGCTGAGCAAAGAGTAACATTCAAAATCTCAGGAGGATGCCTGGGGTGTTTGACATAGAACAAAGCTGAAGCTGAGTGGTCATAGGAGTAAGTGGTAAGAAATCATGTCAGGGTGCGCCTGGGTGGCCCAGTTGGTAAAGCATCCAACTTCGGCTCAGGTCATGATTTCTTGGTGCATAAATTCGTGCCCCATATCAGGCTCTGTGCTGACAGCTCAGAGCCTGGAGTCTGATTTGGATTCTGTGTCTCCCTCTCTCTCTGCCCCTCCCCCCACTCCCACTCTCTCTCTCTCTCTCTCTCTCTCAAAAATAAATAAATCATTAAAAAATTAAAAAAAAAAAAAAGAAATCATGTTAGAAATGCAGTGGACAGACAGATGACCCTATAGAAAACTCTGAGATGGGGAACCCTTGGAGTTTAGAGCAGTGACTTGACATACGTTTTATGGGTTTTTTTTAAGCGTATTTATTTTTGAGAGAGAAAGAGAGCATGAGCAAGGGAGGGACAGGGAGAGAGGAAGAGAGGGAGAATCCCAAGCAAGCTCTGCACCGTCAGAGTGGAGCCAGATGCAGGACTAGAACTTGCAAACTGGGAGGTCATGCCCTGAGCTGAAATCAAGAATCTGACGCTTAACTGACTGAGCCAGCCAGGCGCCCCCGACACATGTTTGAAAATGATCACACTGTCTATTGTATTGAGTATAAACTAGGAGTAAAGGCAAAAACAGGATGACCAGTAAGAATGTTGCTTAAATAATGCAAATTAGAGGCAACGGTGGTGTGAATCATCGCAGCAGTAGAGGTCGTATTTTGAGGTAGAACTGGGATAAAACGTAAAGAGAGAAATCAAAGATAACTTTTTTTAGTCTGAACTGAAACGATGTCATCTTAGATGCTCTGATAGACCACAGAGATCCCTCCGTTGGGTTGGCTGACTGATCTCCCCAGTTGCAGGATATGCCACCAAGCAGGGAGCCCTCAACTTCCAGTCGTCGCTGGAAATCGATTTCAGCTGACCAGAATTCCCTTGCTGAAGGTCACTCCCCATTGCCGGCAGTGTGCATCCAACAGCTGGCTGATATGGGGGTTGGGAGATAAGAGCCTGACTCACCGGATCCTTCTAAAGATGACTCAGGAAATCTATTCCAACTTCAGCATTCTGGAGAGCTCAGCTGAGGCTGTGTCTTACCCCAGCTTCTCCCTTTGCCCATCTCACTTCCTTCCCTTTCCCCACGCTCATTGATTTTGAGAGCACTCTCTGATTAAACTTCCCACACAGTAATTTCCATCTCAGGGTTTGCGCCCCAGAAAATACTCAGTCTGCAAAAGATAGAGCCACCATTTACCGAATGGGGAAGACAGTACAGGACGAGCAAGTTTTGGTGACAGAATCGGGAGTGCAATAGTGGAAAAACTTAGAGCAAATGCTATCGCTGTCTAAAATTTACTGCACACTTACTCAACAGATACTCTTTCTAGTATTTTACAGAGTTAATTAAAAAACATTGAATGAAGCAAAATATTATTTATACTCCCAACCACTCTGCTGTAATGCATCCCGGGCAATTTGATGTGTGTTGCACACAAACCGTCTTTTGCTAAAATCTCCTCTTTTTGTGGGTCATCTGGTTACACAAGTTCACAACACCGATTAAAAAAAAATCCATTCCACATACAAATATGCCATTTGTAGCTGTTTTCTGATACCGAATCTGTCTTGTTTAACAAATATTTTTTGGATGGTCGGGTGAATGGATGAATGGATAAATGGGTGGGTGAATAAAAGAAAGAATAAATAAATAAAACACATATAGCGAGGGTACCACTTACACAAACATGAAAGTGTGACAGAGCACAAAAACTATGGAAACTTAGCGCTAAGTTTAGTATGACAGGACTCAATGGTTAGGACTGAAGAATGACAAGAGTTGGGCTGGACAATTAAGCAGTAATCTGATCATAAAGGACCAAGTGTCAAGTTTCTTAGTTTCTCACGTATAGCTATCTGGAGCAAATGCTAAAAACTGAAAGAATAGGAGTAACCATCTAATTATAGATGATTATTTACAATGATGTGCCAGCTTAACTGAGTACCTTTAGCAGATACCCAGAAGGCCCCAAACCAACTAATAGAGAAGAAACAAAAGCATCAAACAGGAAAAAGCCAGAAGTCTAGAGCTGGGCTATCTACTATGATGACTTGTAGCCACATATGGCTATTTCAATTCAATTCAATTAAAATTAAAATTAAGAAATCATTTCCTTAATCACACTGCCTACACTTCAAATGCTCAATATCCACATGTGGTCAGTGGCTAGTGCATTGACCAGTGCAGACTTTATAGAACATCCTACCATTACAGAAAGTTCTACTGGACTGTGCTGGAATAGAGCCATAGGTACCCGCCACATTACTGCTGGATAAAAAGCATCATTTGTTGTTTAACGGATCATTTAGGACTCTTTTAGTTGCAGATAACAGAAATCACTCTAGCTCACAAATGAAAATGGAGGGTTTTATTTTAAAGATACAGTGATAACCGTTCAAGGGAGAGATGGAGCCGAGTTTTGGGAAGGTATTGCAATCTGGAACCACTCTCCAGGGATCCAGATCTCTGCCTTCTGTTCCTTTACTTCATTCTCCCATTGTTCTTGTGATTAATCTCATAGTTCATTGGCTGGCCACATTCCAAGTTTTCATGAAAAGGATGCAACTCACCCTTACTGGGTCATTTGACTGCCCTTGGTCCTCTTATAAGTTCGGATACGAGAGGTAGACTGGGGAGGTAGTCTACATATGGGGGGGGTACTATATAGGTATACCTGCTGCAGGCACCTTGGTGGCTCACTTGGTTTAGTGTCTGGCTCTTGATTTTGGCTCAGGTCATGATGCCAGGATCATGGGATCAAGTCCCGCATCAGGCTCAATGGATTCTTTATCCTCCTCTCTCTCTGCCCCTTCCCTGCTTGCACTGTCTCTGTCTCTCTCTCTCAAATAAGTAAACAAACGTATTTTTAAAGAGAGAAAAAATAGACATATCTGCCTAAAATACATCCCAGTCAACGGGGGGCCAGTGCTCTGGAAGGAAGAACATTGTGAATCGGGAAGATACCTTTACCAGTGCCTATAACTTGAGTTAGCTGCTGTCCATAAGCATCCTTCCAATGCATTTTTCTTTGTCTGTATAGCTTCTTATTTTCAGTCCCTGGTTTGGGGTACAGAGTGATGCGTCTGCAGTATATGTTACCCCATGTGGGATAGGGACTCACGGAGAATGCAATTTTATAAAGGGACTCCATACAAAGATGTAGGCTGAGTGTAGGGAAACCACAAGGGACGGTGGAGCACTATGGGATTGGTAACAGGGCTCCATTATCATTATAGAGGCTTGAAGGGGTGATGGGAGGAAGCCAATTCCCATCCCTGGAGAAAAAGATGGCCATGGGGGGAGGGATGCTTGCCTGCGACAGAACAGTACATCAGCCCACAGGAACCCGATGACCAGAGAAATGGAATAAATAATTCAAACTTACTCCCTTCTCTCTTTCTGATCTGCTAGACACTTTCCGTTAGTGGACTCAACTCCCAAGTCAGGAGGCAAGGGAGCTTGGTGATAATTTCCATACCAATTAGCCTCCTGAGGCACACAGCAGGGTTAATAATAAAGGCTAAAGAGTCATCCAGAGGGACAAATGGACATGAGTACACATCGTGGAAGCCATCCCATAAGGTGGAATATGGCTGAAGTGGCTGGCCAACCAGATAAGACTGGTTTTCCTCCCCTGACCTAGGATTTCCATCCATACACTTTAGCCTCTGCTGAGAAAATTCCAGCTTTTAGTCATGTTTATTCAAAAAAATAAAATAATAAAAAAGCACCATATTCTCAAGCTTATCTGGAAGAAAGCAAATGTGCAATAGATTTAATCTGCCAAGTATTATTTTCAGTGAATTGCAACTTTGCCACTTTATTTATTTGCAATGAAAAAAGTAAACGGGCAGGAAAGGAATCTCCAGAAGCTGATGTGTCTCAGCTGATAGGGTGAGACAGAGGCAAGGTTACTCAAGGACAGCCGCAGAAAGACAGCTCATACCTGGAAAAGGTTTCTGGTGATGGATTAATCACAATCACTAAGTTAAGCCAGAGATGCTCTTGGTAGTTTTGTTCTTGGATTTCTTCTCTTTTCCAGGCAGCCTCAGGCTGCTGTGTATTTCAGGTGACATGTTTGTCCAGATGCTTGCTTGCCTGCTCTCAGTCAAAGAGAATTTAGTAAGCTCACTCCTTAGTTCTTCCGTTTTAATAGTTAACCTCGGAGCCATCCTGTAGTTAGAGTTTTCAATTACGCTCTTCAGCTGTGTCCTGGGCTTCTTGGGCAGCGATTGGTCAGAGGTTGGTCATCATAAGACACAGAGTGTCCTCCGATGTGAGGTTGACGGGCTGGTACTGAGGCTTGATGAGAATTTGTGTTTCAGCACGAGCCTGGGGAAAGAAGAAGTTTTAAAAGAGAACAAAAAGAAGGCAAACACTTTTGTTTGCTCTTAAACATAATTCCTTTGCTTTTGGAATAAAACAAATTCTTGTGCTCTCTCACTTTGGTGATCTTTTCCAAGAGAGAAGTTAAAGAGAAACAGCCTGTGTGTGATAATTTTGCCAGATGCTGATCCTGCCCCAACTACAAACTCAGTTTATCATGTATCCCACTCATTAATGAATTTTCCATTCCACAAATTTTATGATCTGCTAAGGCTTATCTACCCACGCATTACATATCGGAGCAGTCAGGCCAGTTTCTGTGTCTTTTTCTTTCACTTTATGATACTTGTAGGGAAATGTCATCCATCCTCATGATAAAATAACCATCTCTAGTCTAGAGTTCTATTTTTTTAACTTTATTTATTTATTCTGAAAGAGAGAGAAAGAGACAGACACTGAGAGAGGACATTAGCAAGGGAGAGGCAGAGGGAGAGGAAGAGAGAGAGAATTCCAAGCAGGCTCCACACCATCATCACGGAGCCCACCGGGGCTCAATCTCATGAACCGTGAGATCATGACCTGAGCCCAAAACGAGAGTCAGACGCTTAACTGGCTGAGCCACCCAGGCACCCCTACAGTTCTACTCTGGATTTGTTATTTATCTGCTTGTCCTCTCCTGTTTGTTTGTTTTTTTTTTCCCAAAAGCACCTCAAATTCAACACATCCAGGGTTAAACCCATGGTCTTCTCAACAAACTTGACTGGGGTTTGAGAAGCATGCAATGTTTCTATCCTCAGTAAATGACACAACTCTTCTCATAGCTGTATGTCAGCAGCCAGGAATACATTTTACCATCTCCTTTGTGGTACCTCCCCCCATTCAATCCATACCAATTCCTGTCAATTTGTTGGCAAGATATTTCTGGAATATTTTTTAAGAAATTTGTTTGATGTTTTTATTTATTTTTGAGACAGAGAGAAAGCACACGCTGGGGAGAGGCAGAGAGAGAGAGGAAAACAGGAACTGAAGTGGGCTCTGTGCTGAAAGCAGACAGCCTGGGGCAGGGCTCCAACTCACAAGCAATGAAATCATGACCTAAGCTAAAGTCAGACGCTCAGCTGACTAAGCCACCCAGGTTCCCCCCGCGATAAGTGTTGATTGGTATTTTCACGTTTTCCTCCTTCGAATGCACTATTCATTCTACAACCGGAAGGCTCTTTTAAAAACCAAACGAATGTCAGGCAAGTATGCACCCCTGCCCTTAGTTTCACGTTACAGGAAATTCATGCTTTTCCCACCGCTTCAGTGGCTCATAATGATAAGGAAAATCCCCTTAATAGGGCAACACGTCCTGCCTGGTCTGGAGCCTGCCTACCTTTCTGCTGTGACTCCCTCCAGGTCAGCCCTCATTTACTCCAGCCAGCCATGTGGAGCATGCTCTCTTTGGCCACAGAGTATTTGCACCTACTCCCCCTGCCTAGAATATTTTCTCCTGCTCTTTATCTCAGGGAAGTCTTCTTAAATCTACACGACTTAATCACATACCTGTATTGCAGGAGCTCATAATTTTTTTAAAAATAAATTTTTGTCCGTGGTTTTATTAGATCAAAATTCTTTTTATTCCTTGTTGGTTTAAAATGCTGTTAAGTCTTCATTGCCTCATTTTTCACAGCTGGGATCTTACCTTCATTTCAGAGTTAGCTGCAGGGGAGCAGAACTGTCCACTATACATACAGCAACGTGCGCGTAATAGGAATGCTTTGCGCTCAGCCGACTCATCTATAAAACAAGAATAATGATATATGCTTCACAGGGGTTCTTTCTTATTAAGTGAGATATATCATCTTCTTAGGACAGTGTCTAAATTGTACAGAAACAGGCATTAAATGGTAGCCATGGCAACAGTTGAGTCTGTTGTTTTACAATCCGTATTCTTTGAGTTCCGCAGTTTATCAACAGTGGCTGCCCTACTTATCTCAAGAAGATTGGAAGATTGAGTGACTTTCTAATTTCGATGCCAAGTGAGGCATCCTTAAATTGGCCTTTCACAGTTGAATTGAAAGTTTGGGTCTAAGCATTACACCTAATTATACACCATTCAGAGTTCTTGCCATTGGTTTGCTTTCTAAGTACTTTTCGGAGCACGTGCATTTCCCCCAAGGGCTGGCAGGGAGGAACTCAATTGAAGCATGAGACTTTAAAACAATGTTTGGTTCCCTAACGGGAAACTCTGCCTTGCTGTTTTAAATGTCCTCTTAGCTGACAAACACAATGTGCCACTTCAGGGAATCATGACCGGTAACCCCACAGACAGTAAGTCATCAATGACATTGTCAACCTCAGTAATTATGCCTTTTGTTGGGAGATTGTTGATGTTGCAAGTTCAGACTGAGCTAGTTTAGCAGCGAATTAAAACGAATCAGTTACAAATTGGTAACTGTTCACTCTGAAGGGAAAACGGCTTTGGAAACACGGCTGGCCTCACAGCCCAGGATGGCTGATGCCAGGAAAACAAAACAAGAACAACAAAGGCAAGGTGTTAAGGTTGTATAAAAGACGTTGTTGATTCCCTGCTTGGATCCCCTTTACCAGACTGGTGCTCCCATCTCCTAGTTACTAGGATAGTTGAGTGCTCACAGGCCATCACTCCACCCTTCTCAAGAGATCTTCCCTGGGCCTGATAGGAACCAATTCACCTGGAAATAACCTGACAGGTCACCTCCTTCCCTCTGGGACGGCCCACTGCCAACGACTGGTGTTAAGTGGCATAAAAGCCCAGTCCTCTTTCCTCAAGCTGGGATGCTTTGTGGAACTGTGTATGCTTCTGGAGTTCCCTGTGGGGTCAGACTGGGGAAAGACAGCATCTAAAACCACATCTTATTTCCCCTTTTCCTTCTGCCCTATTCTGCTTCCTTCATGTCCTTGTAGTTTTCTCCTGAGCGCACCCCCTCAATGAATCAGAATCTGTCTCAGATACTGTATTCAGAAACCCTGATCTAAGTCCCATTGTGATCATTTCAATCCATGCCTAAGCATAGAGACTAGAAGCTCTGAATTCTACACGGGGGGTTTTGGATGGACCCATGATGAACACAAGCAAAACACCAGATGGTAGAGTTCTGTTCCTCATGAAGCAACAATCTACTGATATTGTGTCTACGTGATCCAGTTCTCATGACATGAACCAGAAAATCTCTTTGAACTCTAAGATCTAAAAAATCCATATTGACTATAGCAGGAAAATCCAACAATAGGCATTTTTAAATTGTTTTTAATGTTTACTTTTGAGAGAGAGAGAGAGAGAGAGAGAGAGAGAGAGAGAGAGAGAGAGAACCAGCAGGAGAGGGCAGAGAGAGAGCGAGACACAGAATCCGAAGAAGGCTCCAGGCTCCGAGCTGTTAGCACAGAGCCCGACGCGGGGCTCAAACTCATGAACTGTGAGATCATGACCTGAACCGAAGGATGCTCAACTGACTGAGCCACCCAGGCGCCCCAATAATAGGTATTTTTGTTGTTCAGATCCGCTGTGCTTAGACTAGAGAAGTCGGAAGTCCCCTTGGGTAATAAAACAAGTAAGGAGACTTAAAAAGTGGCCATTAGGGATTGTCTCAGCAAAAGGGATTTTCCCACATTGAGTCAGCAGAAAATGATCATTCATAAAATCCCACAGATATGAGGAAGCCTTGTTAAAAGACTACCAATAGCTTCAGAATATATGAAATACAGCAGGTTAAAAAAAATCAATGAAGATTTATTTTTCAGGCCTTTGTGTTTGTGGATGTTTAAAGAATCTGTCGTTATGATGATGCCTCTGAGCAACTTTTAATAAAAACAAACATCTTTCCCCAGCTGTGTTTTGAAGCAATTTTTTCATGTATTTGAGCATGTTATGATCCATTTAGCATAGCTTTTAATTTTTTTTTGAAACAATGATTGAATGTCAATTGCTGAATATTTTTTCTGTTGTTTGTTATTCCATTGCTTCTTGGTATCTTGAATCTAGAGAAATTTAAAACCAGCTTTGCAAAAAGCAGTATCTCTTGCCCCAAGCCAGAGGTAAAAGTCAAGCCGTAGCCCCAAAATGCTGTCAATAACTACCCTGAATTAGGAGGGAGAGCTATCAAAAGTTGCCAGCCACATAAGAAACAGTTTCTGTGGAGAGGGAAATCTGGTAGAGTTTTTTCATTTGTGCGGTTTCAGAACCTTAGAACTAGAGGGAGATAAGATGACAGTAATATGAATTCAAAGAGGGAGAAATGCAGGTTATAAAAATCATTACGGTGCTTAGAATAATGGTGATTAAATAATTATATTTAATTATTTGTGGAAGTTTTTTAAAATAAATTTTCATTTATTTTTGAGAGAGAGAGACAGAGACAGAGAGAGAGGGGGCATGAGTGGGGGAGGGGCAGAGAGAGATGGAGCCTGCCTGAAGCAGGCTCCAGGCTCTGAGCTGTCAGCGCAGAGCCCGACTCGGGGCTCGAACCCACGAACTATGAGATCATGACCTGAGCCGAAGTTGGACACTTAACCGACTGAGCCACCCAGGTGCCCCAATTATTTGTTGAAGTCTTAATCAGCCTGGAATTCTCCATGCCCAGGATTTTCATGGCTGATTCACTGCTGCCAGACAGATGTCAGCTCACACGTCATTGCTTCTGGGAGGCTTGACTTCCGGTCTCCATGGACATTCAGCCATGCTCTATGACACCATGCTTGCTAGTTATCTCCCTGTGCATTTCTAGTCCAGGTATCACCCATCTGCCCACATCCTTAATGATCAGCTTGGTTACTTTCCCTTCCTTTTGTTATGGTTGGCTCTACCTCTAGCATCTAGACCAGAGTTTGGTTCATGGTAGATGGCCACCAAATACTCATTGGTTGATTAAATGAATTATTCCCACCAGACTCTAAGTTCTGACAAAAGAGAGGATGAGGTCTCTTTCGCTCTGTGCCTTGATGGTATCCTCACTGCCTGGCATGGAGTTAGGTGCTTAATAAATATTTGTGGAATAAATAAATTATCCTGGACCTTGAGGGTAAATGGGAAACACATAAGAAACGGTCCTTGGCCGTGGGGAAGCAGTTAAATCGATGAACAATACTTGGAGTGGCTCATTAACTCCTGACTTCATGGGAGCAGGGGCGGGGGAAGGAAAAATGTTTAGAATGAATGGGCCTCCACTCGGCAATGAAGCTTCAATATGTTCAGCTACACTGTTTATCTGTAAATGGCTTGAAGCCTGAGCATGCACAATTGTACATAATGTTTGGGAGTGTCTGGTGTCGATTTCTGTGTTCTCCTGAGAATCTGGGCTAAGAAAATGTTCTCTGCCATCACGGGGTCAGATCTGGTCTAGTCTCTTCTGAAAGCCGACTCTGTGGACCTCGCCTGACATGTCCCTCCATGCCACCTGCCCCGGGACTGGTTGATTTCTTTTTTGGGAGAATATATGATTATATGCTGCTGCTTCTTAGACCCCTATTACTTCCATTCCTCAGAGTTCACTTTAGCTTCAATTTTTTCAGTTGAAGTCTATGAAAGGTTCGCTTTCTTCCAACACACACTGCAAAATGCCAGAGTAACTGTGAACCCAGTAAGGTGACCTTAGTGCATTTGTTAGGCTCTATAGCTACTGCTCTTACCTAATTGCCTTCAAGAGTTGCTTTCTTTTCACTCAGAGAATGGAGGACAATTCAACTCATTTTTTTACTAGTATATTCAATCTCCTATAGGCATCCTTGTTAAAAATAGACTCTCCCATTGTCCAGCTCCATGCCAGGTCCTACAGACCACCATCAATGGTCCCCTGGACAGGAGAAGTCCACCCTGTTTAACCATTTCCCACCTGACAGCACACCAGCTTCTCTGGCCCATCAAATGCGCTGCCTTGAATGCTTTCCTAAGTCTCATCCTGTCCATGCTGCCCTCACCTTTGGCTACTCCAGATTTCCTGGATCTTGTCTGGAAGCTCAAGTATCTGATGTCCCTCTTATCATGGTCCTTACTATTTGTAATTTCATGGTGGCTGAATCATTTATGTTACAGAGTATTTTGGAAATGACCCAATTTTAGTATTGGAGAGCACATTAGTGGTTGCCAGAAGTCGGGGATTGGGGCCACAGCAAGATGGTTTTGTTTATAAAAGGAAAACATGAAGGATCTTCATGGGGTTGGATCTGCTCGGTATCTTGACTACAGTGAATACACAAAACTACATAGGGGATAAAACTATATGGAACTAAATACAAGCAGATACATTCACACACAAACACTGATGGGTAAGTAAAACCAAGGATATCTAAATAAGGCTGATGGATTGTATCGATGTCAGTATCCTGGTTGTGATATAATAGTATATTTTTGCAAAACATTACTATTGAGGAAACTAAACAAAGTGTCCTGAGGTCTCCTTACCTTATTTCTTACGGTCGCATGCACATCTGCAATTATCTGAATAGGCCTTCCAATCAAAAATGAATGAGAAGTGAAATATATGGGTTAGGGAGGAGGGAAGGCAGCGAGGAAGGAAAGAAGTGGGGAGGGAAAATAGAGAAGGAAAGAAGGAAGAAGAATGAGGGGAGGAGACAGTAGAGGAAGAGCATACAGAAGAGCTGGTGAAAGAACAAAGGGAAGAAAAAAGGAAGGAGGAGAAGGAAAGGGGATAGAAGAGAGGAGGAGAGAGAGAAGGGTGCAGAGGTGGTGAGAGGGAGAAAGGAGGAAGGAGGTGGCCAGGAGGCGACGGGAAGAACAGGAAGAGGAACTAGACTTGAGCATCTTGGCTGACTGTAGCTCTCAGAGGGGGAATCTTGCCACTCAGCAGAGACACCATCATCCAGTAAGGGACATGGAGTATCCCTCAAGTTTAGAAAAGAGAACTCCTCGTTTCTCCCATAGCTGAACACGTCCCAAGCTGAACATGTTACTATAGTGGACAGTTAGACATTTCTCACCCAAGTAGAGCCATTCAAGCAATTATTCATCTTCATAGCTCTAGTCCCTGCCAAATATTAACTCTGGTGCCTTCAAAATGAAATTCCACAGGATAATCCAAAACACAACCAACAGACTCATGTTGTGGATGAGTATTTGGATGGCCCCCTCGTCTGTCAATCCTCTGAGCCAAAGAACAAGCTAACTACAATCCAACTAGCTGTTGAACTGACTAATCTATAATCCTGTTGGCTGCTGATAGTGTTCGTCAACTGTTACTTGATGATCATTGGTGTTCCAATTTAGACCCTGCTGCTAACTAACTGAGTGACTGCAGGCAAAACATTTGACCAGTTGGAATCTGTATCCAACTTTCCACATCATGAAGGCAGCACGGTATACTTTACGACAGCATGTTTTCAGAGCCAGACACATCCAGGTTTATTTTTTAAAAATTGTTTTTAACGTTTATTTATTTTTGAGACAGAGAGAGACAGAGCATGAACGGGGGAGGAGCAGAGAGAGAGGGCGACACAGAATCGGAAGCAGGCTCCAGGCTCTGGGCCGTCAGCCCAGAGCCCGACGAGGCTCAAACTCACGGACCGTGAGATCGTGACCTGAGCCGAAGTCAGACGCTTAACCGACTGAGCCACTCAGGCGCCCCAGACACATACAGGTTTAAATCCCAGCAATGTCACTGGCTCTGTGACTTTAGGTAAGTCACTTAACCTCCCTGAGATGTAGGTATTTCATTCATAAGGGAAATAGTTGCCTGACCACAGGCTTAACTATTGGTTCAGAAAATGAAGATATTATTGTGTATGGACCCTCTGACACATGGGATCTCCTAAGAAAAGTATTTTACCCTGTTTCTGTCCTAAAAAAAAGAAAGTTGTACTAATAAGAGTCAAATATTCTGAGCAATTAATATAGGGCCAGGCAATAAATTGGGTATCATATGTGCTAGGTCATTTCAAATTCAAAATACTTCTGCAATATAGGTATTCCCAATTTCATTTTACAGTTGATGAAGGTGAGGTTCAGGGAAATTAAATAAATTACCTGTGATGCCACAAAGTGTATGCATCAGAGCTCAACTAACATACAGGTCTATCTAGAGTTCTAGAATCTCTCTAGTCAGGTTCTGTCTATATTTGCATTCAAATATTCAAATATTTGATATCGGGGTTTTTGGCTTGCAAGAAGGGAAGGGAATGGGAGCAAATGGGCAGGAAGGGGAGGGGAGGGACATAACATGAAGGAAGTGTACCCTGTGGTGATGGGGTATAGTGTTAATGCAGTTCTGCCTACTATGGTTGTAGAAGTAACACACCAGTATTTGGGTTTGGAAAGGAGTTTGACGTACATGGTACATTCAGAGGCCAGGTTGCTTCCTTCAGTCCTGCTTTTACCGTGAGCACCCTGGCTCGTACAAGAACAGCAATCAGGAGAGAGCAAGACACATAATCATCTTCCACCATCCAACCAACCAGAAGGAATAAACGACTGGTTCACCTCTTCCTACAGCAACTTCCTGGTTCCACTGTCATTAATGATTCTAGCTAGGTATAAGACTGCACAGGTCAGGATGGATGCCATGAAACCTCCGTACTTTGTGGTCTCTCAATTCTTCAGTGTCTTGTCAGGTGTCCTCTTGTCCTTCCCTGATGACCCAGATGCTCACTGCTCTGTCTTTTCCTTGGTTCATCCCTTACCACTTGAGCCTATATCACCTAGTGCAGCAACAGATTTAATTTAGTAATATTTGGGGGGGATTGTTTCAAGCAGTCAAGATTCACCTTCCTTGTCAACAGTTTTGTACATTTTTTAGATTTAGGGACTGAACATTCCTTATTTGCTATTTTCAAAAATGGTTACAGAGTGAGGGAATGTAGTAGGTAGGCAGTTATATTTTCAGTGAGTTAAATTATAAAATTACAAAGCCAGTACTGGCACCAAATGTGTGTGTGTGTGTGTGTGTGTGTGTAAATAAAATAATGTTCAGAGCAATGGTTAGAAGACACTGACATACTTTGAAATCCACATTGTTAATGACTAATAGGATCATGTTTGCTTTTGTTTTGATATAAATATTGGAGACTACTCCTTTCTGTATTGATATGGTATCTAGCACATTTTAGGAAGTTGGTAACGTGTTGTAAATAATTGTTGATATCATCGTTATTTCACGGAATTTAGGAGACCACTTAATCTATTGCAGTTATCCATGTATTTTTTCAGTAAAAATTTATTAGGCACCTATGTGCCAATTAATATAGAGACAAGGGCAATATAGTCCCTATCCTCAATTATTCATAGTATATGCGGTGGAGATAGATACATAACTGAAAAGAAACAAGGATGTTTCACTTTCTGAATCACTCTGGATAACAGGAAGTTCACTGATTCAGAACTTTGACACATCTAAAATTACGTATGCTTTTCAGATATATTAACTTAAGAGAATGTGTCTTTTCTCATGCTGTTTGACTCCAAATCAGTTCCATTTCTGCAGTAATGCCAGGGAAAAAGAAAGCATTATTGTCAATGTTTTATTAAAGGCATCAACATTGCTGTTTTTCATTACACAAAGCACTTGGGGGTACCTGAAGTATGAATGCCGACAAAGAGAAGCCAATTCAATTCTCTGTTCCATTGATCTGCAAGGAAAATAATTCCAGAGATACGCTGGTTGGGGAGGGAAATTGAACTTCCTGGGTTAGCTTTATAATAGTATTTCTAAATAGAGCTATCTACATAAGCACTGTTCCCCAAGATGGATGGGCTCACATTTCCATGATGAAGTACAATTTCTCTGAGAGTGAGAATATGGTCCTGGAAATCAACTCACAGAACAAACAACCTTTAGAGGTTGCAACCTGATTGTCAGACTTTCTTGTCTCCTTGAACATTCTGAGACACACAAAAATCACATTTCATTCGGCACAGACTGCTGTTATTATTCCTATTTCTGTTGAAACCTCATTTTGTAGCTTGAAATTTCATATACATTGGCAACAATTAGAAAATATCTCTTTGATTTTTTTAAATACATACACCAACAAAGATATTAACATTTGGATATATGAACATAAAATTCAAAATATTTGTACAATTTTGAATAAAATTATCAAGATAAATTAATAGATTATTATTATAGCTTAATAAAGCAGCATCTCTCAAGTGTTATGATAGCTTATTAGCAGACTTACTTTTTTTAAAATAAATTTTTAAAGTTTATTTATTTACTTCGAGAGACAAGAGAGACCATGACTGAGGGAGGGGTGGAGAGAGACAGAATCCCAAGCAGGCTCTGTCTGCACTGTCAGCACAGAGCCCAAATGGGGGCTTGAAGTCACAAACCATGAGATCATGATCTGAGCCAAAACCAAGAGTCAGATGCTTAACCGACTGAGCCACCCAGGCGCCCTGAGACTTACTTTTAAAAGTTTTGTGCAAATATCTTAGGACAGTTATTGGAGATTTTATTTATCTTGATGTTTCTGCTCTACACCCAAACAGGGAGCTATGTAAGGCAACATTTGAAAAGGGAAGTGGAGAAAACAGACCAATGCCTCCTTTTACCTGGGATCATGGTAGTGCCAGTGGGGCCATAAATCGGGACGAGCATTTTGGAAAACAATATGGTGACTGTGTGACAAAACTGAGGATGCACACAACTTACATTCTGACCTATACTTACGAGGAAACTTGCGCACCAAAGGACTGTTCCAAAGTGTTTATACTGTGGTGTTTATAACAGAAAACAAATAGAAACAATCAATTGAGACTAGATATTTTACAAAAAAAGAAAATTCTTACAATGTGATTAATGGCCTGGAGCATGGGTCAGCAAACTTTCTTAAAGAGCTAGGAAGGAAATGTTTTAAGCTTTGCAGGCCAAGACGCACATTTGAGGATATTCTGTAGGTACTTGTATAGCTATTATATTTACATAATTATTTAAAGTATAACAATTTAAGGCAAATATCATATGATTTCACTCATATGTGGAATTTAAGAAAAAAACAGATGAACATAGAGGAAAAGAAGCAAAAATAAGATAAAAACAGAGAGGGAGGCAAACCATAAGAGACTCTTAAATACAGAGAACAAACTGAGGGTTGCTGGAGGGGAGGCAGGTGGGGAATGGGCTAAAGGGTTGATGGGCATTAAGGAGGACACTTGTTGGAATGAGTCCTGGGTGTTGTATGTAAGTGATGAATCACTAAATTCTATCCCCACAATCATTATTACACTATATGTTAACTAACTTGGATTAAAAAAAAAAAGAACTGGCAAAAAATAAAATAAAATAAAATATAACAATTTAAAAATGTGAGAGGAAAAAAACATTTTTAACTAGCCAGCTGTAAAAAAGTAAAATCAAATAAAGCAAAATAAACTCTTGTACATATTAAATAATTCACAGCAACTTAAAATGTAGGTTAAAAATTATTTTATGAAATGTCATGTTAATTTTAAGTGACAAAAACAAAATGCAATAGGGTCAAAAATCAGAGATAGGGCATCCAACAACTTCCGTAAAGAAGACTTATAATAAATCAGGATGGGAGGGGGAAAAAAAACCCCAAAAACCCTGCTTCACTTCATGTTTTAAAACTTTGCCCTAAAATTTCCAAATGAGGAAAATGAATCATGGCCCTGTGACCACTCCCACACAGCTGAATCACCAGTGGGAGCTGCATAAACCCTTTGATCTTCTCTTATTTTCCTTTGTTCCAGTGAGAACTTTGCAATTGTCTGAATATCAAGTTCTGGGAACACTTCCACAGGTAAAAAAAAAAAAAAATAACATAAACAGAAAAGAGTGTCCTCGCTTGGTCTGCAGAGTGGCATCTGTGATGATTTCAATCGGGCTCACATTAACTTAAAGAGGCCATTGTCCCTTTATCATCCCTTTATCTCTGTTCTCGGACACTTGTTCATAAATAGTGACACGAACAATCAGGAGAGCTTTGTGGTTCGGGGGAAAGGGGGAAACAGCCTGGGACAGGGCACTTTATCAACGTCACTACCTGTGTCAAGAGATGGTCATTACTGCCCGGAGGATTTATCGCCTGGGTCAAAGCAAATTACTTTCTCTTCCGCTAGCCCTGGCTGCTCAGGTTTTCAATCTTTCTCCTGTGTCTTGTCTTCTCTCTTGCTTGGGGCTGGGCGATGAGCCTCACCAGAACTTTTTTTTTTTTTTTTTTTGATGATGATGAAGACAATTAATGTGATTGATGTATCAGAAATTGTGAGTCCATGAGAGATGAACACAATTATTGGATTGAAGGATTAAAATTCCTAAAACATGGGGCGCCTGGGTGGCTCAGTCAGTTAAGCATCATCTCTTGGTTTCGGCTCAGGTCATGATCTCATGGTTCTTGAGTTTGAGCCCCGCGTTGAGCCCCATGCTTACAATGTGGAGCCTGCCTAGGAATCTCTTTCTCCCTCTCTCTTTGCCCCTACTCTGGTATCTCTCTCTCTCTCTCTTTCAAAATAAACTTTAAAAGAACCAAATAAAATTCCTAAAACAAGAAAACAACAATGTTCTCAATGCAACCACCTGAACATAATTTGCAGCACCCCCTTTCTAGTGTTCACCTACAACGATCATGTCCGCCTCCCCCACCACCACTGAATTCCTAATCATTCGTACTAATTACACAGGAGTGTTTTTCCATCATGTGATCTTTTTAAAAATATATCCGTTCTAAATTCACCTACTTCAGCACTATTGGTCTTCAATGGCAAGCTTCCAACACACAAAGACTCTACCTGCTGATTTTTCTACCACAGGAGTCTTTTTGTAGATGTCCTTGTCATAAAGGTGCAGGCATCCAAGGTCCAGTGGGCTGTAGGACCCTGAACCCGGGTACAAAACTCAGTGACTGGGTAGACCAAGCTATCCCACAAATGAGTGACAACGTGGCAGGGGGCTGGCATATCACAGACCTCATCCAAGGGCTCAGCTACTGTTCTCCCTCATCAATGGGGTCAGCCTTGGTCACCACATCTCGCTCCTCAAGAAAAGGCAGAGCTTCCTATTTTTAAGTAAAATTTTTCATTTTAAAAACATGGCGCGAAGTTCAACAAAGCATGGGCGTGAGCCAACCCTAGTTAAAAGTAGCTGTTTTTTAACTTCTGACATATTATGAATCTTTTCTATACTTCTCTCGAGCCATTCCATAACTCTCAAATTTACTCTCTGACTCCTACATTTGAAATGCATTCTCAAGACCTTGCTCGAAGGTCACCACCCCCCCAACCATTTCCCCTTAATGTTTCCAGGGGGCAGTATGCTTCACTTTGGGCATACATCTTACAGATGCTTCTTAGCAGTTGTGTGTGTATCTGCCTGTAGCCGCCCTCCAGGAGGTGGTCTAGTCACCAAGGGATGTGTTAATTTGGCTTATGGAGCTCCTATTTCAATGGACCAGACACTGTTATCAGTGCTACTCCTGAAGCAGAGAGCACAGCTGTCTGTGTCCATGAACTCAGGAAGCTCACACTCAAGTGATTCAGAGAAACAAATCAAGAAAGCAGCACATTAAAAGAGAAGACAGTGTTCCTAAACTAAGCCATCATAAGCACCAACAGTCTTTGAAAACGCTGAAACTTTTCCATTTTTTTTTTATATACTTGGGCAATGTTCAGAAAGAGGATCTGTGTCTGCAATCGTATTCTCCAAGAGATCCATGACCCCAAATAAATAGGAACAACAGCAACATTGTTCTAAAGAGAAAGTAAGGTGCCTGTTCCCTTACTTCACTTCAATCTTCTTTAACATCAAGTGGTCCTTATAACCAGCTACTTCTTAGTAGTAAGAACTTGAACTTCTATAACTTACTGGCAGTTTTCAAAGCACATTTCCTTGCATGATTTATTCGCGTTCCCATAAAAATACTATGAAAAAGTTATTATCATCACGCGGCTTTACAGATGAGAAATTGAGGTTCAGAGAAGTTAAATGGCTTACTCAGAATCACATGCTTGACTGGAGCTAAACCAGTCCCTAACTCGAGACCCAGCATTGCACCATGTCACGTTACCTCAGGTTGCCTCTGTGACTAAGCCAAACCACTGCCCATACGGGGAGCTCTCGCAGATGAAAGATGTGATCTTAGCATAGTGAATTCACCTACCAATTACTAATCAACTCTAACTTGTTTCTTCTCCATTTTAAATTCTTATTTATTATATTTATTATACTCCCCCCCCCCCCACCAATGGACTCAATGATCTGACCTAAGTACTATCGGCTTTCCTTACCTCAAAAGTAATGTTTCCAAATCTTGGAAGGAAGCACTTCAAAGAACGAAGAAAGTTTAAAAAAAAATCTATGGAGTTTCAGAATCCAATCCAAATCTACCTAAGGACCACACTTAGCAGACAGTTCCTGAGATGTGTATTTCAGCTAGTTTTTCAAAACCCTGCAAATGCAACCATTTTAAAAATTAGCCTTTGGGAAACAACACTTGAACAATTGTATCCATAAGCTCATCATTTTTCCCAAATTCTAGGCACCTCAATCTAAGGACCCTACTCTGTTGAAGTTGTACATTTGTGGTTGAAATAATTATATTTTAAAAATAGACATAATATATAAAATATACCTATGTGTGTGTGTATGTGTGTGTGTGTGTGTGTGTGTGTGTAAAACGCATATATGTTAGTTATATATATTGAGACTTACTTTAGTGAGACAAAGACAATTGTAGAAACTTCACATAGTTGATGCAAAATAACTTACACCCTGAGTGAATTTTGAAAGGTGAACGACAGAAAAGAGTAAGTCCCTACATAACATCTTTCTGCTTTGGATGTAAAGGAGTGGGGGTGAATTTCATCAGACCAAAGAACAGACAGTCCTTAGCCTCTACCAGGGAGGGACCAGTGGTATGAAAGGCCAGGTGGAAGGAAGGTTGTTCTCTAGTTGATGGTAATTTGGATTAGAAAACAGACCCAAAGATACAACTGTCACTGTGACCATCAGCTCATAAGCTAACTACAACAGGATCATTAGGGGAGGAGAAGAGCCGACAAAAATTTTCACTCTAAGTGCAACAGATGGGCTTGAAATTGAGCTAAATATAACCCTCAGACTCTAAGTCACGTACAATGTATTCAGCATCCACCCTCTCTTGGCTACAGGTGACAGAAACTAACCTCAAACTTGTTTCAGCAAAAATTCGAACTTAGTAAATCACATAACTGGGGTGTCCACCTCAAGCACGACCACGTCCAATACCTCAAAATTATATATATTTCTCCCCTCTCATTCTCTTTTAGCTGTGATTCTTTGCTTCTTTGGATATTTTGGTTCTACTCTCTCCTTATAGGAAGCTTTCTCCATTAGTCTGGAAAGATGGCCACAGTAACCCCAAGCACACATGCTTCTGACACATGATACAAGAACACAGAGATTTATCTCTGAAATTCTGGTTTTTAATATTCTGGATAAAGACAGATTGGTCTGGTTGTGTTACTTGCCCCAAAAGACGTGGTCCTATGATTGCCTAGCCTGTGGTCACTGAGTAACTCCCATGGGTTTCACCAGGACCATATGGAGTAAGTGAGGAGTGTGCATAAAGGAAGGATACAGAGCAGGCAAAAACAAGAGACGGAAACAATTCTCCATCGTCCTGGTTAAGAATACTTAATTTGTGGTAAAGATGAATAGCACCTGAGAGTTAATGCAGACCTGATTCAAATTGCACTTTTGTTTATACATTTTAGGGGCACCTGGGCGGCGCAGTCGGTTAAGCGTCCGACTTCAGCCAGGTCACGATCTCGCGGTCCGTGAGTTCGAGCCCCGCGTCAGGCTCTGGGCTGATGGCTCGGAGCCTGGAGCCTGTTTCCGATTCTGTGTCTCCCTCTCTCTCTCTGCCCCTCCCCCGTTCATGCTCTGTCCCTCTCTGTCCCAAAAATAAATAAAAAACGTTGAAAAAAAAAATTTTAAATCCTCGGTATACACAAGATCAAATGGTTGATGTGTGTAAAGTGAAGACTTGTAGACAATAGTGACAGTGTTTTGAAGAAGAGTTAGAATCAATCAATAGCAGGAATGAGCGGGGGGTCTCTGTTTTCATCAAGATGGAGGCTATTTAACAATCAAACCTACCCGGAAGAGACGGTCCACAGTCATTTATGAATGCATTCATTTCTTCACTGAATGCACATGAGGCAGACGGCATTAGCAACTGTGGTGGGACTTGATTTATTACTTCTAGTACACAAATCATTCACAGACTTGAAAACTTTAACTATCATGAACAATAGGTTCATATTTAGAGTGGCCACAAAAACCAGGCAAACTTTACAGATCCACACTATAAAGAAACGGCAGAACTTCTAAAGGCTATGGGCAATGCTCTTACCATAATGATATTCTCACTTCTATTTTAGGCAATCATTTATACCCTAGGTTGACCTCCCTTTTATAACATCCTCTTACTGACTTATGTCGAGTTCAGGGTTTACAGTGTCCCCAATTTGTTTTCTGGCCTTTCTTGGAAAAAAAAAACCCTGCATTATGAAGTGACCCATTTTTTATCAGTCTCTATTTATCCCCATGTAGAATTATTCATCCTAGAAAAGGTCTGAGGAAGATGGAATAATTCTCTAAATAATAAAACCTTGCAGCCTTTTTCTCTGACAATACCCATAGTGCAGAGGTACAGGGAAGTTACTGCCAGGCAGAGCCAAAAGATAAGGTCAGACACTGGCATTTATTCATGAAAATAGTAGCAAGATGGTTCAGATTTATTATTTTTTAAGGTCCCTTGGAAATGCATGACAATGCTTTTAATAAGCATTTTGCATAAGAATGTCAGCACAACACTGCATGGGAAACTGGGGCTTCTGTCTCAGAGGTGTTTGGGGGAGTCCATAAAGCTAATGGCTTAAGTGCAAATCATCATTGTAGGAGAGGCTGCTGGCATTGCTTAACAAAACTCAAGCTCCAGGAGAAGAAAGTCTGCTTTTCAAAGAATACTTTCCCTTCTCCTGTTATTATAAATATACCCACAGGCGTCTGAGAGCAAGGGGTAGTCTATGGAGTTTTAAAACGCTAAAAAAGAGTAGCTTTCCAACTGGAACTATTCTATGAAGGGCACAGACATTTTAACATGAATTTATTCTCATGCAAAACAATAATTGTTGTACCTATCTTCCTTTTTTTCCTTTGGCACGTGCTTATGTAAAACTCTTTGACGAATATTTTTAAAACACGAACTCTGGAGATATAACCATAATGAAACTATCTGTATTTTAGGTCTTGTTCATGTTGGGGGAATGTATTGAGTAACATATATTGTCTTTTTGAGAAACCCAGCTCCAAACATCTTATAAACAGTGAGCTCTAAAAACCATGGAACCTGAGGAAAATGACGAGAAGGACTAAATGTTGATTGCTTGGAGAAAGGAAAGAGAGAAACTCCTGATGTACGGGTAACTGGAGAGCAATTTTTGAAAAACGGTCCCATTGTCATGAAATCAAGCAAAGCGACAGATCAACACACATACATAAGCTCAATATGAAGTGTATTTAGGAGTCACATGAAACAATCTTATCATCTCGGAACTTCAAAACTATCACCTGCTACAAGTAAGGAGTCAAAGGACACTTCCTGATGTTATCATGCAATTCATTTGTTGGACTTTCCACTCAAAAATGAGAAAAGAAAGGTAATTTTCTGAACTAACGAACATTAACAATCAAAAGCTCCCAATACGGCTCTGTTGAAATCATAGGTAATTTTAACACAGGTAAAAATATGATGAAAGTCTCAGTGGCACTGGTAGCTGCGATAAGCAGATGTAATTGTAAAGTCCCAAGGCGGAGTAGATGAACTTGGTTGCTTTCTTTTAAAGGAGACACCAAGGTTTAGAGCAATGTTACCAAAGAGCAGGATCTGTTGGAAAATAAAACCCAACAAAATCCTTTTAATCTTTCTGTTAGTGGGTATGCTTTTCTTCTTCCTCTTAGGTATATTAATTTACAAAGCACCCTCCATAAAAGCAGGCATCACCATGGAGACAATGCATGGAAACTGTTTATAGCAGAGTCACCAAGACTTTGCTGTTCTGTTGATTTAGCATTCTGTTGTTTGTTAGCAGACAGGTGTGTGTGTGTTTGTGCGTGGGGGGGTGGGGTGGGGAGGAATGGTGTATGCCCAAGTCCAGTCTTTTCCGATAGAGACAGATATACTAAAATTGCATTCCTGTTGAAATTTCATCCAGACTCTAAAAGTCCACATGCAACCTCCACCATCAGGCTTGTCTGTTTCATGGAATTAGCTAAGGAGTTTATCAAAATGGATTCAAACAAATGATGCCTCCATTTGGCATAATCCAGTAGATCAACGAGGGCAAATTCAGCGTCTATAGAGCCCAGGTAGATAAAACAAATTAGTACTATGAGTCTGGTATGGAGACCTGTAACTCCATGGCCTGTATATAGAAGGCAATCTCTACTCAGTGCAATACTCTCTTGCCTTGCCATAATGCACCTCCCAGTATTGGGGGACCTGTTTCTTTATAAGTCAAAAAATCAGGCCATATGCATGGAATTTTCTGAGTTTTCCTGCTGAAAACGAATTCAAACTTTTAAACCCTTGCCATATCCTCAGGCCAGATTTCAGGTTGGTCTGCAACCCCAGCAGATCGGGTTCCCATCTCCTCAAAGAAGGAAGGACAAAGTCATGCCTGGTCTATGGTTAAGTAAATACTGTTGAGACCAGTGCTACTTCTCAAATAGGTTGGGGACCATATCAAAAGAAGGAAGAGTATAAATTGGCTTTTAAGCCACATTCTAGTAAACTTTTTCACAGATTTATAGTATTGGTTTTTGTCTCATTCAGTAACGATTGATGGGGTTCCCAGACACCGTTGAGGAAATATGGGGACGGTAGAAGAGTTTATGTTTGTTTGTTGTTAAATGTGGGATCTCATTTCATCTTTGCAAGCAAACTGAAATGACCTAACTGAAAACAAAACTAGGACTTTGCTCAGCAGAAACTGCAAGACCACATATTATTATTAAATGTGAAACACAGCATTCTCTTGCACACAAATCTCCCAGAGTATTCCACCCTCTGGGGTGATAGCCAGTTCCACTTCGGAAGTTTCTCATGGAGAGGTGCCTAAGGCTTAGGTCTGGCAGTATCTTTTTCTTCCTCTAGAGTCCTCTTTCTTGGTCTCCCTGTTGTTCTGTGGTTGGTTAAATCATTTTTGTCAAGATAATTGGAGTTTGTAGAGTTTGATGCACCAATTTTAGGTTAAAGGGACACATTTACTTTCTCACATAAAGCAGACAGATCAATTTTCCCTCGCAGCAGTCTGCTAATAAAATATTTTCTCTCTTCACTAAACGCACGTAAATACTCATAAATACTTCTTCACCAGTAAAAGGTTTAACCCTTCATCCCATTTAAAGCCTGGGGATTGGTGGAGGTGGGGCTGGGGGAGGAAGATGCACAATTGATGGGGTTCCGAAGGAGAAGGCTTTCTTCAAACGTTAATTTAACACAAACCTGGCATTTCCAGTCTTTCCTGCTACCTTCCTCTTTCTTTCTGTCCCCTTCACACGCCTAAAGCATTTTTTTAATTATTAGAGGAGGCAAGATGGAAAGTGGGAGCGTATATGCAGAACACAGATAAATAGCTACTAAACACAGAAACAGGCATTTCAGTTTCGTGGCAACTGAGGCCTCGGAATCAAGGCTGTGCTTCTTCCACAGTATTGGTTGGAAGATGTTAGCTTCTCCCATATTTGTGTAAAATATGTGGAACGAAGTTCACTGCCTACACAGAACACGCTCGGGAGGAAAATACACTAGGTAGTTATCAATTTGATTGTCTTTATTCTATATATTTATAGAGTAGGGACTATACATTAACAGAGACATAACGAAGCATGAGCCCAGACACATACAGACATTGTGAAACACCCTGGATATTTCAGACCCAAAAGGCACATAGGAGAGACTGTCTAGTAGGCCTCATTGTAGAGGCAAGGAGATTGCGGGCCAAAAGACCAAAAGTCACATGGCTAAGCTAATAATACAACTTGAGATGGAATCCAGATTTTCAAAATCCCCAACTTCTAAACTTATACCTAAATTAAGTGCAGAAAGGGAGGAATAATAGTAACAGAAAGCTGTAAGTGCAATCACGAAAATGTGTTCTCTATGTGCCCTGCATGGTACACCATGTTAAGCGTGATGTGTCTCATTTCTTCTAATATTCTGAAGGTACTATTATAATCCCAGTCTGATAGTTTGAGAAAATGGAGTTTAGATGGGTTCAATTGATTGCCAGGACTCCACAGTATTCTTTATTACCCTGAGATGAGAGTCTCCAGTGGCTTCTAGGGCATATGCTTGCCTGGGTCCATTCTTTAGATTCCTAACTATGTAAAAAAGTGATGACACTTCAGATGCCTTTAAACCCACCCAATTCTGAACTCAGAATGAACTGATCCATTTTATTTTATTTTATTATATTTTATTTTATTTTATTTTATTTTATTTTATTTTATTTTAAGTCAAATTAGTTAACATACAGTTAACATAGTCTTTTCCCTTTAAAAAATGCTGTTTGTTACTCAATATCATAGCAATAGTTGAGAGTCTAAAAAAGTTACTTAAATGTTTAAAAAATATATTTAACTTCTTTTTTCTTCCTTGATGAAATCAAATAACTGTTTAAGCTCACTTTTATATTGAAAAAGTGAAATTACAAGCTTTTTCTGCAATATCGATATAGTCTGTTTTCGAACAACATGGCTTCAGCTTTCCTCCTCTTAAATAGGACTGGAGGTTCACACAAGACCCAACATGTCCTGCGTGCTTTGTGTGTCTTCTATATGCTTTTCAGGATGAATGCCTTACTCCACTGGATTCTCAATTGTTTCAGTGCCAGTTTACTTCCTGGACTGTGCATTTATAAGTCATATATATATATATATATATATATATATATATATATGCCATTTTGGGTAAATCTAAAGCTGTTAGGTGTCATCAGATTTCATTGAAGATTTGGAGTAGTGAGGGGAGAGAGCCCAGAGCACATGATATATTACAAGGATGTGTTTGTCCATACTCTTCTTAGGCCATCAGACATCTTCCATTTTTCTAGTTACCACCCCGAGCTATGTCACTTGACCCTTCTCTTCCTACTGAGACTCTTCTCCTTTTTCATTTTTCTCTTCCCAACATTTTTAAGCCTCAAAATTCTGCCCCCCCCCATCCACTAAGACAAAGATGCAAAATCGCATCTACTTTAATGCACAGAGTTATCATTTGCAAGTGACAAAATGCCCAAAACAAGCAAAAAAACCCCCAAAAACAAAAAACAAAATGGGAACAGACTGTATCGCATCACCAAGTCCCAGAGCACAGCTGGTTTCAAACAGAACTGAGCACGAAGTTTCAAGCAGCGACCAGGACTAGGCCTCCTTCTCCATGGCTTGGTCCCGGTTCCTCTGTGCTCACTCCACTTTTAGGTTCCATGTGAGGACAGCGGCATCAAGCCCTACAGTGTTATGTTCAAGTGCAGTGGGAAAGGGAGAATGCCTTCTCCTGTAGCCCTCTAAGAGTCCTAAAGTTTATTCTTATTGGACTGGTCGTGGCCAACTCAAACAACCATGCTGGCCATGGCTTAGGCCAGGGTCACCACTTCAACCCCAGGGAGGTACCAACAAGATCACAGAAATGAATAATTAAGGAGGACCACAAAATTTGGGGATACTGTCAGAAAAATGAGGGATGGTTCTACTGAGGCAAACGGCAATAGATAACTACATTCTTTTTGTCTAAATGTCTTCTCCTAAATTTTATTTTTTAATTTTTAAATGCCATATATATATATATATATATATATATATATATATATATATATATTTAGTTAGTTAATTTATAGAGGAAGGGAGGGAGAGAGGGGAAGAAGGACAGAAAGAATCGTAAGCACGCTCCCTGCTGAGCAACCCTGACATTATGATCTGAGCTGAAATCAAGAGCCAGACTCTTAACCCACTGAACCACCCAGGCACCCCATCTTTTCCTAAATTTTAATATAACTTTTTCCTCAGAGTAGGGCTCATTTTCATAACCAACATGTCCATCAAAGTATTTTCCCCCAACAAATTCTCTTTGTAATAAGAAGACTCCCGTTCTACTTTTAGCCTAACCTTCAACCTTAACTTTAAAAATAGTCCCTTTCCTCCCATTATATTGAGAAACTTTATGAAGTCATACAGATAGGTTTATTTCTATAATTCTTTTTTTTTTATTTTTTTAATTTTTTTTAAAAAAATTTTTTTTTCAACATTTTTTATTTTATTTTTGGGACAGAGAGAGACAGAGCATGAAAGAGGGGCAGAGAGAGAGGGAGACACAGAATCGGAAACAGGCTCCAGGCTCTGAGCCATCGGCCCAGAGCCTGACGCGGGGCTCGAACTCACGGACCGCGAGATCGTGACCTGGCTGAAGTCGGACGCTTAACCGACTGCGCCACCCAGGCGCCCCTATAATTCTTTAATGTTCAAGTACATGGACCAACTGAATGAAAGCAGGCCAAGCGTTGCTTAATGGAGGGTCTGTTTTAATGGGTTGATAAAAATGATTTGCAATTTAAGCACAGCTTCTTTGCAGAGATAGGAGAGGCTCGGATAGGCTGTTGCCGTTATTTGAAGGTGCTCATAAATTAATATTCAAACCTGTGTGAAAATTAAGTTCCTGTTTTATGCTTTGTTTAAAAGTTGATATTTATCAGCAAAACAGATGACTATGTGTATTGCAGGTGGAACTTTAAAGGTTTTATAAGCTATAAATATTGATTATCTATTTATAGCTTATCTATTGACAGCCTTTACTGTTTTTCTCCTCTGTGAATATGGTGAGAATATGCACAGTGTAACACATAAGAAATGCATTGAGTATTTAAGTGATAGAATGAATATAAAATGCACTGCACAGTTCTTGACTCTTAATAAGCTTTAGAGCGATTTCTGCTGTTATTATTATTACTAAAGTAATGATGAAGATTATGTAGCTTGGAGATAGATGTCCCACGTAGAATCATTAAAGATTAGATAATATCTGACATCAATTAAGAGACCCAATGGGAAAATGAGAGTTGTATGAATCCATCACACTTACAAACTCAAGTGTGGGACCGTGTGTGCATGTGTGTGTACTGTATATGTACAATAAAATGCACACCCATGCACACACACAAATACCCGGTGTTTAAATTACCAATGGAAGCCTAAAGCCCATAACATCCAATAAGGATTTCTGATCCAGTCCTCTTGGTAGAACACGAGACTAAACAATATGTATAAGACTGTAATATCCTCACGGCGGTCTCCTGACAAAGATGAGAAGCTACAGGCAATACAGCTGATAAAACGGAGAACTGTATCTCACACCACAATTTTAACAGTTTAGAACACAAATGTATTCCTACTTTCATCGGTATCAGTCGTACCAACTCTTTCTTTTTTGCTCTGTCACTACAGATTTTTCCAAGGGTGGCAGCATGTCATTACCAATCTTTGGCTTATGATTTCTTATCACATTCCAGCACATATAAAGTAGTTTTAAATAATTCTACAACCTATATGATAAAAAGGATTTTAATATTACTTTTTCCAAAGAGAGCCCTTTCCATCGTACACACGTGTGTCTTACAGGCTGACAAATGTCGTCCTGAACAGCTTCCAGTCTTCGCTCTGCCGTCTGTGAAACTCCCACTTCTCTTGAATAGGGCATCGGTGAGATCGTGTGTAGCCTTCCTGGGCCCCTGGAGTAACCCCGTCCTCAGATCCTCGGATGCTGCTGTCTGCGTCCCCACCCATTGTCCTCTTTAAGCCAAAGCTTTTCTCCATTCAGCGCTGTGGAAGTGTGTATTTCAACTGGCAACAAAATGACTTTAGGAGATGGTTTGCTTCTTCTTTCTTCTACCAGGCTTGTTCTCCACATTACTAATGGGACGTCCAGACAGTTCATTTTTCATGGATCGTTCTCAGCATGCTGTGTGGGCAAGTGCCAGCTGACTCAGCACATCCTCAACTAGAGAAGTGTTTCTCAGTGAATGCAAAGCTGGGACCTAAATCGCTAAGGGCGATGAATCGTGGGTGCCTAATTTCATCAATCTCTTCTACCAGTTTATTGTGTAGGAGGGTTTTTCATTGGTAGTGGCTTTCCCTTGAAATTTCAAAGATGTGTGCATTTCCCTTGGGTGAGAGTCTAATTTAGGCAATGGCTGTTTCCCTTCTCTTTCTCCATTTGCCCTTCTTCCTTTGTGAATGTTGGAACGAAAGCTCCCATGTCTAGAATCCATTTAATTGTGTTACACAACGATCAGAGGTGTGACAATTTCTATAGAGGTTCTACTCATAAAATGTACTGTGTGTCTTCAGACCCAGGTCTCTGGAAAGAAAGAATGAAGACAGAGAGTGATTAAGGAGGAAAGGAGGAGGGAGGGAGAAAAGGAGGAAGAAAGTAGGGAGGAAGAGGAAATGTCATGTAGAAGAGTCCAGGCTCTGAATTTAGACAGAACTTGTTTTAAGTCTTGGCTCTACAACTAAACTTGGACACTAGAAATGGAGATATAAAGACACAATTAAAAGTCTACCTGGAGGGGCTCCTGGGTGGCTCAGTCGGTTGAGCATCTGCTCTAGATTTCAACTCAGGGCATGATCTCACGGGTCGTGGGTTTGAGCCCCATGTCAGGCTCCACACTATTAGTTTGGAGCCTGCTTGGGATTCTCTCTCTCTCTCTCTCTCTCTCTCTCTCTCTCTCTCTCTCTCTCCACCCTCCACAAAAATAAATACATAAACTTAAAAAAAAAAGTCTACCTGGAATCTGACTTATGAGCAAAGGGATCTTCCTAGACCATTCCTAGGATGTGAGAAATGGCAAAAATTGATTATTTAAAACTGGTTGTTTAGACACTGAAAGGCACCCGACTGATGTTTGCCCAACCATTTTGAGTCATCAGAGAGACTGAAGGGTGAGGTAGTTTATTTAGTGACTCACTAGCGTTATTCAATTTCTGTTAGTAGATTTTAACCTTCTGTTAGAAGATTTTAACTTCTTGAGATTTTTGCCAAGGAACAGATTGTAAACCCCTTTCCTTAAATACTAACAGTCAGTGGCTGGGGAGCAACATGGTGGGCAACACAGCAAAGGACCCTCTGTCACTGTAACACCAAATGGAAATGTAATCAACATGCCAAAGCTTTTATTACTTGAAGATATTTTTAGATTAGATAAATGACACAAACAAATAAACAAACAAAAAAAAACCCCAAGAAATTCCTTTTGTTCCTGACCCGGATCATAAAGCTTTAATATTAGGTAATGATGAGAATGGGATCCCATGGAAAATATAAATAATCCAAGTTAGCTTCTGATTGTATATTATCTTGAGCGGACAGCTGGTTAGTTTATAATACTCTTCGGAAAGCTCCTTAACCCATGTCAAAGTAGCTATACTACCCAGAACTCAATTCCTGGCATCAACATCTTCTTAACTGCTGAACACGTTATTCTCCTTCCTGTCTGTTCTGGATACTTGTCACCATCAATGGTAACCTGAGCCTCCATTAGGTTCTCTGTAACTAGCTTACTTGGTTCACCAATCTTATTTTTCCCCCAGTCTGTTTGCAGGAGTTTCCTTTTTCCTACACTTTACTTACATGGCTGTAGGTGTCTTCCATTCTCACTCTGCGTGCTCTCCATGGACAGCCTCAGCTACATTCACAGCTATAGCCACCCTTTATGACCTGCTGGCTTCCCAAGGCTGCACCTTCGAATCTGACCATTCCCCTGAGTTCGGCACGTCCTATCCAGCTGCCTGTGAGTCAGCTCTCTTCTGAAGTCCCGTGGGCCTCTGAAACCCCGTGCATGCAAAAATCTATTAAATCATTTTATCTGTGCTACCTCCTTTATAATAGCGACTCCACGTGGCATCACTGAACTAGTGAATAGCATTACTCAGTTGCTCAAGTGAAAACTGGGGCCATCATCCTCTATTCCCGCTTTGCCAAGCTTTTCTGATCCTCAGCATCACCTGTGCTGGGTGTTACACACAGATTCCCAGATCCCTACCCTGAAATGCGGATGCAGGAAACCCGGAGTTGGCTGAGAATCTGGGTTGAATAGTCATTTCGATTGATTCTTCTAATCAGACAGGCTTGGAAAACACTGTACTCTCTCTTCTCTCTCCTCAATTAAATCAATTTTTAAAATCCTACATATTCTGATTCGTGAATAGTTCTGGAATCCATTCAGTTTCCATCCTCGTGTAGAAAGCTGGAATGAAGACCCTGTCCCAGGTCACAACTCCCACCTAACTCGCATATCTTGCAGTCAGCCCCTGCCCTCTGCTCATAGCTCCCGTCCTTCCTCCCTTGCCACCTCCTCCGTGCTCCTTACTTGACTAACTTTCACCCATCAGTCAGACATCTACTTGGATAGTTATTTTTCTAAAAAACGTATATTGACTTCCAAGTTCTAGAATAAGAGCTTTCTAAGTACAGTAAAACCTTGGTGTGCGAGCATAATTCGTTCCGGAAACATGGTTCTAATCCAAATCACTTGTATATCAAAGCGAATTTCCCCATAATAAATAACAGAAACTCAGATGATTTGTTCCACAACCCAAAAATATTCATGTAACAATGATTACAATACTTTCATATAATATAAAATGATAAAGAGAATACGAATTATGAGGAAAAATGAACAAATTAACCTGAACTTACCCTTGTAATCTTTGTGGCTGGTGTAAGGGAGACAAGAGAAAGGAGGGTTGTTGTGTAGGACGACTTTCACGATCACTAACGGTATCGCTTCTACCTACTGGCTCAATGAAGTCTTTTCCTTTTCATGCAACTTTAACAAGGAACCTACCCAATGACACTTGATTTTGCTTTCTTTTGAGCATTTCTGGCAATAAGGCAGCAGAGGAAAGGGTCTAGATCCACAGGCAGCCTGACCTAGAATGAAGCAAAGCATTCCTAGGCTCACTCTTGTCTGGAAAAGCAAAGGACTGTCCACAGGTGCTTGGAAGTGACAAAAAATACAACAGTGCCAGTTGTGGGCACCTTCCAATGTTCTGAAAAATCACTGATTTCTGCCAAACACCGTGGCCCGAGTCTGAGCATCTGAGCATGAGAGATAATTACCTACAATCCCACAGTGAGAGAGAGCGTGTGCGCATGAGACAGAGAGAGAGAGGGAGAACCATTGGCTCAGTTGTGATCATGTGACCTTCAGCATCACACACGACTCGTATTGCAAAACACTGCTTATTTATCAAGTTAAAATTTATCAGAAATGTTTGCTCATCCCGCAGAACAGTCACAGAACAAGTTACTCACAATCCAAGGTTTCACTGTATTCACTTAAGACCTGTTTTGGGGTGTCTGGGTGGCTGTGTCAGTTAAGCCTCTGACCCTTAGTTTCCACTCAGGTCATGATCTCACGCTGGTTGAGACTGAGCCCCACATTGGAGTCTACGCTGTCAGCCTGGAACCTCCTTGGGATTCTCTCTCTCCCTCTCTGCCCCTCCCCCCACACCTGCTCCTCACCCACCTCAAATAAATAGATACACACATACACACAAAAAACAGGTGCCTGGGTGGCTCAGTCGGTTAAGTGGCTGAGTTCAGCTCAGGTCACAATCTCGCAGTCTGTGAGTTCGAGCCCCGCGTCGGGCTCTGCGCTGGCAGCTCGGAGCCCGGAGCCTGCTTCGGATTCTGTGTCTCCCTCTGTCTCTGCACCTCCCCTGCGTGCGCTCTCTCTCTCTCTCAAAAATAAATAAACATTAAGAAAAAAAGACGTGTTTTCATTGGATGACGGTATCTTGTTGTGTATTGCTAATTTCCATCATCAGATTTGAAGTACAATGAAGGCAGAGGCCATATAGCATCCCTGACACCCGGCACAGCAGTTTGCCACAAGTATTCATTGAACAAATAAATGATTTTATAAAATAAAATTATTAATGTGCAAAACTATGATTGAAGGTATCAGTTCATTGGTCGATTAATGAACAGAGACTACAGCTGCAAATTTGAAAGGCACATCAGTTAAAAATGGAGGAGTCTGGATTGGATACACAGAAATGACAAGTGTCCTAGGACTGTCATATGCAGACACTACGTCAAAAAGATAAAACATTGACCCCAATAGCACGAAACACGCTTTAAATTTGCGTGTAAAGAACCTTCGATAACCTCTCAGAAAGTCATCTAGCACAGATTCATAGATTTGTTTAAATTATGATAATTGCTATTAAAATAAAATTAATCGAACATGCTATGTAAATGCCCCTTAAACATATTTAGATTTTGAAAACTGCCATTAGACAGATGAGAACATAATGGAAGTGCACTTTCAGCATAATTGTCATTACGATAGCTAATTGTTTGTGTTCATTTAAAGCCGAATCTATAACCAGTCACTTATGGTGCAATCTTTCCAGCTCAGACCAGAGAAGGCGCGGGTAACACAGAATAAAGAAACAGCTGAACCAACGAAATATAATGTCATGAGTGTGGGGATAATGAAAACTGAATTAGGAAAGACTTCTCCAGCTGAAGATGGCAGGGTCCACGTGGAGGATTTTGTCACAGTCCTCATGTGTCTCCCCACACGTTTAGTACAATACACAAAGAGATGCAAAGCTGTAGCCATGTTTGGAACAGTGAATGAGAATTACTGATACGCAAGTACTTTGGGCACCATGCACCATTTCTATTTTGGAAAAGGAGTAAAAGAACACCAAACAGAATCACGGGTCCACCCCCCCTCCACCACCATACACACACACACACACGCACACACACACACACACACACACACACACAGACATCACTTACTCCATAACATATATCCTATCTTCATGTTTTGGCAAGTATATGGTCATGATGACAATTCTTAAAAATATGTAAATGTAAGACTTTTATATGACTGAAAGTTGGCCAACTATCAAAAAGTACTGAATGTAACTATTACAGATGTCTCTGTCGATAAGAAATGAAACAGATCATTCATAAAATGCTTTAAATTTATAACATGTAATATAATTTTCCAGTTTTCATTTCAGCAAAATCACAAATTATATTATCATCAAGATTTTCACATTTGTGCCCTATTGATAACAATGAGCTAAAACATTAAAAAAATGCAGCTATGCAAAGTACATGAAGTAAATGATAAAAATAAAATGCAATTAATTCTTCCATGTTTAAAAGTTATTTGTTTTAAAATATTAAAATTGTCTCTTAAAATTCAAAGATGAAATACAAATTTAAATAAATGAATGTCAACATTTTAACTCAAATTATTTATGTAAAGCAAAACAAGTAGGGAAACACACTCCTACTGGTCCTACAGATTTTTTTTCTGAGTGTGGTAGGAAGGTACTAAGAAAAAGGTATCTGAGGGGGGTGCCTGGGTGGCTCAGTCAGTTAAGCATCTGACTTCAGCACAGATCATGATCTCGTGGTTCGTGAGTTTGAGCCCCACTTCGGGCTCTGTGCTGACAGCTTAGAGCCTGGAGCCTGCTATGAATTCTGTATCTCCCTCTCTCTCTGCTCCTCCCCTGCTCATGCTCTGTCTCTCTCTCTCCTTCAAAAAAAAAAAAAGATACCTGAGAAAGGTTCATAGAGAAACACACAACTCAGGGTGAAATTCCTGAACTTCAAGATTAATAGCAATATAAACAACTTTGGAAAAACAAATAATAAACCATTAAGAGTGCTTATTTTGGGGTGTTGGAATCAAAAGTCCTATGTATTCCTTGTACCTTTGTGTCCTTTTCAAATTCCCCACCAAGTGCATACACTACTTTTAAGTCAAACTGAAAACATAAGTGCTATTTTTTTTTGGTAAAATTACACAAGCTCGTATCTATTAAGCACTTGCTCCCAAGTTTTCCCTTAACTGTTATGCTATTATATTAAAGCTATTTGTTAACAACATTTCATTGTGAAAAGAACACATGAATAGGCATTTAATTGCATAAGGGATTTGTGCTGAAACCATTTTAATAAATCAAGCTTGGAACATCTGCAAACATTTTGTACCTAAACCACATATGTGAAGGAACAACAACCAAAAAGCACAAAAGCTCTGAGTCAAAATGAAGATGAAGTTTTTCAACACAAACCTGGTGCCAAAAGTCGTAGAAAATCACTGTTTTATACACAATTCTGATTTGTGTGATGAAGTATCGGTAGGCTTGATGCAAAATAGCAAAGCTTTCCAAATAGAGTAACAGTTTTCTTTAACACATACCCAACAAGAAAAACACAGAAAGTCAAAAGAACAATACCAAATTCAATGTTCTTTGCTTTTTCTTATTCCAAGAACGATCGGTTTTCTTTCCAACAAGAGCAGATTGCCACCATTCTCAAAAATAATAGAATACAATTGAGTTGCTACATCCAAAGAATGTCACAAAGAGAAGGCACTCACTATCTATAACTGAGAGAAAATAAGTCACTGAATTCCTTATTCACAGAAATTTATCTGAAAACTGGAGGGGCAATTATTAATTCCCCCATATTTATCAGTGTATGCAATATGTAAAACACATGATGCTGAGTCAGTTTTTAGTTTTTCTGTCTTCAGTTCCATTTCTTGAGTGGTTATTGGGTAAACTAAAAGAAGTAAACTGTGGGCAAAAAGACTGGCAACTTGCTTGCTCTACATAAACTTCCCTAGTGTTGCAATGGTTTCCATACTCCCATGGACTTGAAAACAGTTGGTGGTGTTAATACAGCAAGGTATAGAAATTAATATCACTTCTCAAAAGGTTTAAATATTGAATTACCACATGACCGGGCGATTCCACTCCTAGGTATATATCCAAGTGAATTGAAAATATATGTCCATACTCACACAAATAAACTGTCACACAATTATATCATAGTAACATTATTCATATTAGACAAAAAGTAGAAATAATACTATGTCTGTTAACTGATGAGGGAATCAACAAAAGTGATAATATCCACAAAACAGAATATTATTCAGCCCCATGAAGGAATTAAGTACTTATACATGAATGAACCTTAAAAACATGAAAAACAAAAGAAGCCAGACTCTACAGGCCACATAGTATATAATTCCATGTATATGACTTATCCAGAAAAGGCAAAATCATAGAGATACAAAGTAGATTAGTGGTTTCCAGAGGCTGGTGGGGGTAAGGGGTGGTCAGGGGTAGACTGTGGTTGCTAATAGGTATGGAGTTTCTTTGGGGGGTGATGAAAATATTCTGGATCAGTTACGATTGCACAGCTTTGTGATTATACAAAGACCCATGAATTCTATAGTATGTGAATTACATTGCAATAAAAAAAGGAAAAGAAAAAGAAATGAATGCCTTGGCAAAAAAACTCCACATTGCATGTGCCGCTGGAACCCATGCCCAATATCATGTCAGATTGTTGCAGTGTTATGTTATAAAATAAAAGGTTTCACGGTCAACTCAGTTTGAGGAATACTGAATGAAGTAGATTTCATTTCTGAAAGACATCACAGAGTTTACTGATGTGCCTTGTGAATGTCTGCACTTCCTACACATGTTTTCTGTCTTCTACTTATGGAAACTCTCTGAGGACACGTGTTCTGCAAACTTTGGGAACTGCAGCCTTAGAAGACCAGTCTAGGGGAATGTACCGATGAAAATGGATTAAATTTTCCTTTGATCAAAATGCAAACCATTATTTATTTAGAGGCTTTATATTGCTTACAAAGCTGCTGATATTTACACTTTGCTTCATAATGTAAGTTTTTGCCTTTAAATCTAACAGTCACAAATTTAGAAACCTCAATACTTCAATAGGAAGTATATGCTTGACAAACTGCATTAGTGTGAAACAATCCAATAAAGTTAAGTGACTAGAAATTTAAGCAAGACTACTCATTATGAATCAGATCCCATGGAGAGCTTTTTGACAATGTCCAACAAAATTACGAATGCATATACCATTTGATGTAGCCATTCTATATCAAGGAATTTATCCTTATATATGAATGAAATATTTTACAGAGATGGATAGATATGAAATACACATTGCAATAGATGAAGAGATGGAGATATAGAAAAATATATATAAATATTATTTTAGCTAGCTTCCAACATGGTTTCTAATGATGATTATCACCTTGTGGTATTTATGACCTGGTGTAGTCCCCTCCCACACTGAATGAGGTTGACCCACTTAACCTATAGCACCTGATTAGAAATGATGAAGCATAACTTCCCAGCTTAGATCATAAAAGGCATTGTGGTTCCCACTTTACTCTCTCTCCTGGATCTCACACTTTGGAGGAAGACAGCTGCCATGTCACAAAGACACTAAAGCAACCCTAAGAAAAGATTGATTTAGTATGGAAATGAGACCCCCTCCCTCCCAACATCTAGCGTGAAACTGACTACGGTTATGGCTATGTCAACGAGCCATCTTGGAAGCAGATTCTCCAACCCTGGTCAAACCTTCAGTTGACTTCAGCCCCCTGACTGCTAGCTCTACAGATTCTGAACCAGAACCATGCAAGCCAAATGCTCCTGAATTGCTGACTTACAGAAGCTGTTTTCACTTGGGAAATCCGGGGTAAGTTATTACACAGGACTGTATGTCCAACATAGCTCCCTATTATTTTATTAATTGTAGTATGTTTAGAATAGCAAGAGGTTTACACAAATCTCAGTGTTTGTAAGTATTGAATCTACAAAATTTAATATACAGATATTCAGTGAAACAGTGGACAGGCATTAAATTAAGAAGTGTCTTTATGCGTGGATGTAAAATATTCTAACAAAATAAGTATGCAAAAAAATTTATGAAAAAAAGAAAATTAATATATGTCTACACCTGCTAATATATACATAAGATATCTCTCAAAGGGTGCATAATAATTTACTGACATTTATTGATTCCCTTCCAGGGTAGCTGGAGGAGACAGATTTGAAGAGGGGAGTTTTCATCGCAATATACGTTCACTGCATTTTCAATCATGTGAAGGTATTACTTTTTTGTTTTCAAGCATTCATTTCTGTTATTGGTATAGCAGCATGAGACGTTCAGACAATTCCCCTCCATAGTAAACAAGCATAAAACCGTACAAAATTATTTTTAAAACAACTGAAAATGACCAAACACAGGCACCAACTTGAGAAGTGTTTACTCATGGGCAACTCTACTGTTTCAAATAAGGATGGCGAATTTGTAAAACTTCTTGCTTGGAGACATGTCCATCTCTCCCAGCTCAAGCGATAAAAAACCCAAAGTCTGATTAGCCAGAGGTGGTAGTCTCAGTTTGGGCAGGTGGCAAAGCAGTTAGGAATTTAAATGGAAGATAATGAGAATAGAAGGCCTTTGGAAGAGCTGAGAGGATATATTCTTGGCACATTTCTAGCTGACTTTTCAACTGTGTGCAGGGGAGAGGATGAATCTAGAAAAAATAGAAAGCCCAGAGAAACTTTATTTATCTATTTTTTCAAGTTTTCATTTAACTTCCAGTGAGTTAACATACAGTGCAATACTAGTTTTAGGTGTAGAATTTAGTGATTCATCCCCTATCTACAACACCCAGTGCTCACCACAAGAGGCACCCTCCTTCGTATCCATCACCCGCTTAACCCTTCCCCCTGCCCACCTCCCTCCAGAAGCCCTCAATTTGTTCTCTATAGTTAAGAGTCTGTTTTCTGGTTTGCCCCTCTTTTTTTCTTTCTCCCCCTACGTTCATCTGTTTTGTTTCTTAAATTCCACATATGCCTGAAATTATGCATTTCACTTAGCATAATACTACTCTCTAGCTCCAACCACATCATTGCAAATGGCAAGATTTTGTTTTTTTATAAACCTGAGAAACTTTAAATCAATGGCACATCGAAATGAGTTCCACATAAAATCTGGGCAGCAGATAAATCATTGGCTGACTGCTAATTACACTATCAAAAGGATGGTAATTGGGGAGATGGAGACCGAACAAACAAATAAAACTTCAGCATAGGTATCTGTGGCTGTTCTGAGTGAGGGAGACAGATTTTACAGCTGGAGCCCAGGCAAATTATGTGCATGCAAAATAAAAACATGAACAACATTTGGAGGAAGAAATTGAATCCAGAGTTGCTACAAGGCATCAGCAATGATGTGCAGTTTTAAAACCGAAAATTATTAAGACATCTTAATAGAAAGACATTTTAAAAGAAAACAGAAAGTCTTACCTGTGCTCTGGAAACAAGAAGACAATAGAAACAGACACTGAGCTGGAACACATTTGGGATTGAGTAGATGAATACTTCAATACATATATTATAAATGTACTCAAGTAATTAAAGGAAAGTATGTTTAAATAATCAATGGGAGATATGCCAATAATAAGTGAATAAATGGGGAATTGTGCCAGAGAGGAGGAAACTATCAAAAAGAAAAAAACAAAAAAATTAAGACTTGCAAATAATAAAAATGGAAAGCTTACTAGATGAGTGCCAGAGCACATTTAACAAAGCAGAAAAAAAAAATCAGGGACTGGAATATAAAACGATAGAAATTTTACAATAAAATGTCAGATAAAACATACTGAAGAAAAATAAACAGAGCCTCAGAGACATGTAGGACAATATTATACATCGCAACATTCATATGATTGGAGTCCAAAAAGAGACCAAAAAAGGGCAGAAAAATTATTTGAAGAAATAATGGTGGGAAAGTCCCATTATTTAGTGAATTTGGTGAAATTTAGTGAAAAATATTACTCTATAGGTTCAGGAAGGTAAAGAAAATCCCAGTAGCACAAGCAGAAAAAAAAAGTCATCTAGACGTATCATACTCAAAAAAGATCATTTGAAATCAATAGAGATAAGTAGAAAATCCATAAGCAGCAAGAGAAAATTACCAAAAAAATACATGAATGAATCAGAAATGCACATTGTTAAGTGAAAGAAGTTAGTCTGAAAAGGTATGTATTGTCTGATTCCACTTTATAACATTCTGGAAAAGGCAAAACTATAGTGAATATAAGATTATTGGGTCGCCAGAGGTCCAGCTGGAGGTAGGGAGGGGTTGAATCAGCTAAGCACAAGGAATTATTTGTGGCAATGAAACTATTCTGTATGATACGACGTTGTAGCTGTGAATATAAGATACTATGCACTTGTTAAAACCCACAGAGTTTTACAGTATGAAGAGTAAATCTTAATGTATGCAAATTTAAACATCATTTAGGAGGTCAGAGGATCCCCAGATGGAATGCTGAAAGTGACAAAATAATTTAATTGTATTACAAATGTATGAAAGAATTCACTGAAGAGGACGGGAGAAAAAAAGTGCTGACCCAACGCAAATAAGCAAAGTCTTTAAGGCAAAGAAACTATATGTAAGCACTGTGGTTTACTGTGGTGTTTGGATTAACAATTGTGATTTTACTATACATGGTTATTGTAATTGAACAATAAAGAAATAGATAGTGGGTGGTGGGAACCAGATTTCCCACTGTTGGAATAAGAGGTTACCAATAAACAAGGGTAAAAGACTAGAATGATCCATGGGGCTTAATAGATCAGAATAGGGGATAGCAGTATGAACTCATGTTTAGCTTAATATAGATAGAGAAGGTTATCTATAAATTTTTTAATAGATCTGTGTGTATACATTGTTAATACACACACAAGTATGTCCTTGCTCTACTGGTTAAGCGAATTGACATCCCAGTAGCATTGAGCATATCAGCATACAGATCTTGGTTTCTAATACCATTAGCTAGTAAAAGAAACCAGGGATCCTCACAGAAATAGTTGATTCTAGGAATGGGGAAAATATACAAGATGAATCTGGAGCATTGTATAGTGCTGGGAAGGTTCTACAATTTATATGAAAGGACTTAGACTAACCGAAGTGATTTTTAAAAAGAGGAAGTAGGAAGATTTGGCCACCTAATTTAATGACTTATTATAAAAGCTACAGTAATTAAAATCATTTGGCACCATGAAAAGATAGAATTATACATCGGCGGAATGGAAAAGAGAGGTCAGACACGGATTCACATATATATGATTACTTGATTTTGACAAAGATGCCAAATCAATGTAATTGAGGGAGAAAATTTCTTTTTAAACAAATGAGCTGGATCACCTAGATATTCCATAAGGAAAACACTGAACATTGACCTTTTCCTCACATCATCCACAAAAATTAATTCAAAATGTAAAGCCTAACACTGGAAAGGTTCTACATGAAAATATAGGAGACAGTCTTTGCAAACTTGAGGTAGGCAAAAGTTTTGAGAACACAAAATGTGTCCAAATAAAATAATGGTAAATGGGGCTTCATCATGTCTGTCATAAGGAGGTACAAGGATAAAGCCTTCAGTTGGTTACAGTTCTTTGCTCTGATTAGGAAACCGTTTAACACCGAGGTTGAGCTGGGATATTTTAAAAGGTATAGTAGGTATTTAAATGATATATTTGAGGATATTAGTTAGAATAACCTATCATTGATAATGAAGAGTTCTGAATGATACAAGGAATTATTGGAGCAGCGATCCAGACAGAGAGAAAAATGAGCAAAACCCCAAAACGGTTACGAGGCCAAGGGAGCTAGTGACCTGATTGGGTTGAAGATCACACTCAACTTCTCAAACATCAATGGCATGAGAACTGGGAACTGCGCAACAGGGCAGATGGCTAGTCTGAGGCACAAGAAGGACCAACTGGAACGGGTCAGTGTCTGCTCACGTGAACACCATGGACATAGAATCGGGACGTCGTGACATGTCTCACTTACTTGATAAAGAGGAGGCCATAGCCTCCATTTGCTCTATGATTATCTAGAGCAGGAGCTACATCCTTCAAAGGAAGCCAAGTCTTTCCCGTCTTTAGAACAGCTGGGTAATTGCACAGCACGAAGCAAATCCCATAGCGTTTAAACAAATCCTGCTCATATGAAGGCACTTTCTGGGGAGCGTGTGTGTATACTGAGAGGAGTTGATGTGCCAACCACCATAATTTACTCTAAACCCACTAAGATCTGGTCAGGATGATTTAGATCTTAAATTACGCTCTGACTGACAATCCCTATCCAGATGCCAAGGAAAATCAATTTAAAAAAAACCCTGCCTGTTTAGTCTCCATGTATAACAAGGGAAGAATGCACATTTGTAATTGAAATGGCAATTGACCATGCTAGGTATCATTGTTGCGGTGGGGTTTTTTTTCTTTAATGACACAATGAATAACTAATCCGTCATTGTTTTAATCTTCAACATGACATTATTTAGGCTGCTGATCCACTGGTGCCCTTCTGATGACACTTAATCAGGCATTATTTTGTACACATCAAACTTCCATTTGCCGCAATAGTGCTATAATTATGCTGTTGCATAGATCATTCAGGAGAGCTGGAGTCTCCATGGCCTGAAAATATTAATGTGATACGGTCATCGTGTTAAGCTCTATTTTGCATTTTCTTATGGCCTCTTGTTCATTTCATATTACAAATCTGTACCGGGGTCAAATTCAATTAGTTTCTGAGACAGGGATACTCATTATGATTCATAAATTAAATGTTACCTGCTATTACTCAGTGGAAAATATGTTTCACTACTAGGAAGGAGTTGAGGCTTCTTTTACTCGATTCCTTTTATTTAAAAAACCAAGTCAACAGGCTTCAAACAGAAAATTATGTGTTTTTCTTTCAAGAGGTGCCTATGCATTCAAGCTCCTGTCAAAAGAATTTCGACTCACAGAAAATGTAGAGACTTTCTCTATCCCATAAGTTGTTTCTCAAGTCTACAAGACTAATCAAGTTATGAAATTCAAAATAAAGATACATTCACACTCATTAATTCATTCGATCAATTTTTATTAAGTAATGTGTGTGAGGAGGCATCATGTTGCAGGCTAAGAAGGAGAGTTAGAAACAAAGCAAATGCTGTTCCAATGGAGATAATGGTGAAAGGACCCCAGGAGCTTTCCTCAAGAAGAACTATAAGGAAAGGAAATACTAAGGAATTTATACCCAATTCATAGAACAGGAAGGTTCTAATGGGATAGTTGTATCTTCCATACGTAATGCAGTGCGTACTTCCTTCTTTCAACATCAGTTTTATATCATTTCATGCATGTGACAAATACATTAGCAAATCAGAAATGTTTGCAGTGTCACTTGCTCATGTTGAAGCCTAATTTGTTGAGGTCCTTCTTGCAACGAACACAAAGCATGCACCTGTTGTTTACTAAGGGAGCCGCAAGAGAAATAAAAGGCATAGATTCTGCTTTTGAGAATGTACCATTCCCATTTAAAAACAAATCTGTAGAGTCAGCATGTTTTCCAGTAAGCTTGGTTCATTGAATAGAACTGTCTTTTCAAATTATCAACCGATCATTTGATCTTTTTTTTTTCTCTTGTGGAAGCATTCAAGAGATTGTCTTGAAAACTCATCTGAGGAGGAGTTCCGGAAGATGGCGGCGTAGGAGGACGCTGGGCTCACCGCGCGTCCTGCTGATCACTTAGATTCCACCTACACCTGCCTAAAGAACCCAGAAAACCGCCAGAGGATTAGCAGAACGGAGTCTCCGGAGCCGAGCGCAGACGAGAGGCCCACGGAAGAGGGTAGGAAGGGCGGCGAGGCGGTGCGCGCTCCACGGACTGGCGGGAGGGAGCCGGGGCGGAGGGGCGGCTCGCCGGCCAAGCGGAGCCCCCGAGTCGGGCTGGCAAAAGCGGAGGGGCCGGACGGACTGTGTTCCGACAGCAAGCGCGACTTAGCGTCTGGGAGGTCAGAAGTTAACAGCTCTGCTCAGAAAGCGGGAAGGCTGGAGGACAAAGGGAGGGAGAGCTGCTGAGCCCCCGGACGGCAGAGCTCAGCTTGGCGGGGAACAAAGGCGCTCGCCAGCGCCATCTCCCCCGCCCATCCCCCAGCCAAAATCCCAAAGAGAACCAGTTCCTGCCAGGGAACTTGCTCGCTCCGCGCAAACACCCAACTCTGTGCTTCTGCGGAGCCAAACCTCCGGCAGCGGATCTGACTCCCTCCCGCTGCCACAGGGCCCCTCCTGAAGTGGATCACCTAAGGAGAAGCGAGCTAAGCCTGCCCCTCCCGCCCCCGTGCACCTTGCCTACCCACCCCAGCTAATACACCAGATCCCCAGCACCACAAGCCTGGCAGTGTGCAAGTAGCCCAGACGGGCCACACCACCCCACAGTGAATCCCGCCCCTAGGAGAGGGGAAGAGAAGGCACACACCAGTCTGACTGTGGCCCCAGCGGTGGGCTGGGGGCAGACATCAGGTCGGACTGCGGCCCCGCCCACCAACTCCAGTTATACACCACAGCACGGGGGAAGTGCCCTGCGGGTCCTCACCGCTCCAGGGACTGTCCAAAATGACCAAACGGAAGAATTCCCCTCAGAAGAATCTCCAGGAAATAACAACAGCTAATGAACTGATCAAAAAGGATTTAAATAATATAACAGAAAGTGAATTTAGAATAATAGTCATAAAATTAATCGCTGGGCTTGAAAACAGTATACAGGACAGCAGAGAATCTCTTACCACAGAGATCAAGGGACTAAGGAACAGTCACGAGGAGCTGAAAAACGCTTTAAATGAAATGCAAAACAAAATGGAAACCACGACGGCTCGAATTGAAGAGGCAGAGGAGAGAATAGGTGAACTAGAAGATAAAGTTATGGAGAAAGAGGAAGCTGAAAGAAAGAGAGATAAAAAAATCCAGGAGTATGAGGGGAAAATTAGAGAACTAAGTGATACACTAAAAAGAAATAATATACGCATAATTGGTATTCCAGAGGAGGAAGAGAGAGGGAAAGGTGCTGAAGGGGTACTTGAAGAAATTATAGCTGAGAACTTCCCTGAACTGGGGAAGGAAAAAGGCATTGAAATCCAAGAGGCACAGAGAACTCCCTTCAGACGTAACTTGAATCGATCTTCTGCACGACATATCATAGTGAAACTGGCAAAATACAAGGATAAAGAGAAAATTCTGAAAGCAGCAAGGGATAAACATGCCCTCACATATAAAGGGAGACCTATAAGACTCGTGACTGATCTCTCCTTTGAAACTTGGCAGGCCAGAAAGGCTTGGCACGATATCTTCAGTGTGCTAAACAGAAAAAATATGCAGCCGAGAATCCTTTATCCAGCAAGTCTGTCATTTAGAATAGAAGGAGAGATAAAGGTCTTCCCAAACAAACAAAAACTGAAGGAATTTGTCACCACGAAACCAGCCCTACAAGAGATCCTAAGGGGGATCCTGTGAGACAAAGTACCAGAGACATCACTACAAGCATAAAACATACAGACATCACAATGACTCTAAACCCGTATCTTTCTATAATAACACTGAATGTAAATGGATTAAATGCGCCAACCAAAAGACATAGGGTATCAGAATGGATAAAAAAACAAGACCCATCTATTTGCTGTCTACAAGAGACTCATTTTAGATCTGAGGACACCTTTAGATTGAGAGTGAGGGGATGGAGAACTATTTATCATGCTACTGGAAGCCAAAAGAAAGCTGGAGTAGCCATACTTATATCAGACAAACTAGACTTTAAATTAAAGGCTGTAACAAGAGATGAAGAAGGGCATTATATAATAATTACAGGGTCTATCCATCAGGAAGAGCTAACAATTATAAATGTCTATGCGCCAAATACCGGAGCCCCCAGATATATAAAACAGTTACTCATAAACATAAGCAACCTTATTGATAAGAATGTGGTCATTGCAGGGGACTTTAACACACCACTTACAGAAATGGATAGATCATCTAGACACACAGTCAATAAAGAAACAAGGGCCCTGAATGATACATTGGATCAGATGGACTTGACAGATATATTTAGAACTCTGCATCCCAAAGCAACAGAATATACTTTCTTCTCGAGTGCACATGGAACATTCTCCAAGATAGATCATATACTGGGTCACAAAACAGCCCTTCATAAGTTTACAAGAATTGAAATTATACCATGCATACTTTCAGACCACAATGCTATGAAGCTTGAAATCAACCACAGGAAAAAGTCTGGAAAACCTCCAAAAGCATGGAGGTTAAAGAACACCCTACTAACGAATGAGTGGGTCAACCAGGCAATTAGAGAAGAAATTAAAAAATATATGGAAACAAACGAAAATGAAAATACAACAATCCAAACGCTTTGGGACGCAGCGAAGGCAGTCCTGAGAGGAAAATACATTGCAATCCAGGCCTATCTCAAGAAACAAGAAAAATCCCAAATACAAAATCTAACAGCACACCTAAAGGAAATAGAGGCAGAACAGCAAAGGCAGCCTAAACCCAGCAGAAGAAGAGAAATCATAAAGATCAGAGCAGAAATAAACAATATAGAATCTAAAAAAACTGTAGAGCAGATCAACGAAACCAAGAGTTGGTTTTTTGAAAAAATAAACAAAATTGACAAACCTCTAGCCAGGCTTCTCAAAAAGAAAAGGGAGATGACCCAAATAGATAAAATCATGAATGAAAATGGAATTATTACAACCAATCCCTCAGAGATACAAACAATTATCAGGGAATACTATGAAAAATTATATGCCAACAAATTGGACAACCTGGAAGAAATGGACAAATTCCTAAACACCCACACTCTTCCAAAACTCAATCAGGAGGAAATAGAAAGCTTGAACAGACCCATAACCAGCGAAGAAATTGAATCGGTTATCAAAAATCTCCCAACAAATAAGAGTCCAGGACCAGATGGCTTCCCAGGGGAGTTCTACCAGACGTTTAAAGCAGAGATAATACCTATCCTTCTCAAGCTATTCCAAGAAATAGAAAGGGAAGGAAAACTTCCAGACTCATTCTATGAAGCCATATTACTTTGATTCCTAAACCAGACAGAGACCCAGTAAAAAAAGAGAACTACAGGCCAATATCCCTGATGAATATGGATGCAAAAATTCTCAATAAGATACTAGCAAATCGAATTCAACAGCATATAAAAAGAATTATTCACCATGATCAAGTGGGATTCATTCCTGGGATGCAGGGCTGGTTCAACATTCGCAAATCGATCAACGTGATACATCACATTAACAAAAAAAAAGAGAAGAACCATATGATCCTGTCAATCGATGCAGAAAAGGCCTTTGACAAAATCCAACACCCTTTCTTAATAAAAACCCTTGAGAAAGTCGGGATAGAAGGAACATACTTAAAGATCATAAAAGCCATTTATGAAAAGCCCACAGCTAACATCATCCTCAATGGGGAAAAACTGAGAGCTTTTTCCCTGAGATCAGGAACACGACAGGGATGCCCACTCTCACCGCTGCTGTTTAATATAGTGCTGGAAGTTCTAGCATCAGCAATCAGACAACAAAAGGAAATCAAAGGCATCCAAATTGGCAAAGATGAAGTCAAGCTTTCGCTTTTTGCAGATGACATGATATTATACATGGAAAATCCGATAGACTCCACCAAAAGTCTGCTAGAACTGATACATGAATTCAGCAAAGTTGCCGGATACAAAATCAATGTACAGAAATCAGTTGCATTCTTATACACTAACAATGAAGCAACAGAAAGACAAATAAAGAAACTGATCCCATTCACAATTGCACCAAGAAGCATAAAATACCTAGGAATAAATCTAACCAAAGATGTAAAAGATCTGTATGCTGAAAACTATAGAAAGCTTATGCAGGTAATTGAAGAAGATATAAAGAAATGGAAAGACATTCCCTGCTCATGGATTGGAAGAATAAATATTGTCAAAATGTCAATACTACCCAAAGCTATCTACACATTCAATGCAATCCCAATCAAAATTGCACCAGCATTCTTCTCGAAACTAGAACAAGCCATCCTAAAATTCATATGGAACCACAAAAGGCCCCGAATAGCCAAAGTAATGTTGAAGAAGAAGACCAAAGCAGGAGGCATCACAATCCCAGACTTTAGCCTCTACTACAAAGCTGTCATCATCAAGACAGCATGGTATTGGCATAAAAAAAGACACATAGACCAATGGAATCGAATAGAAACCCCAGAACTAGACCCACAAACGTATGGCCAACTCATTTTTGACAAAGCAGGAAAGAACATCCAATGGAAAAAAGACAGTCTCTTTAACAAATGGTGCTGGGAGAACTGGACAGCAACATGCAGAAGGTTGAAACTAGACCACTTTCTCACACCATTCACAAAAATAAACTCAAAATGGATAAAGGACCTGAATGTGAGACAGGAAACCATCAAAACCTTAGAGGAGAAAGCAGGAAAAGACCTCTCTGACCTCAGCCGTAGCAATCTCTTACTCGGCACATCCCCAAAGGCAAGGGAATTAAAAGCAAAAGTGAATTACTGGGACCTTATGAAGATAAAAAGCTTCTGCACAGCAAAGGAAACAACCAACAAAACTAAAAGGCAACCAACGGAATGGGAAAAGATATTTGCAAATGACACATCGGACAAAGGGCTAGTATCCAAAATCTATAAAGAGCTCATCAAACTCCACACCCGAAAAACAAATAACCCAGTGAAGAAATGGGCAGAAAACATGAATAGACACTTCTCTAAAGAAGACATCCGGATGGCCAACAGGCACATGAAAAGATGTTCAACGTCGCTCCTCATCAGGGAAATACAAATCAAAACCACACTCAGATACCACCTCACGCCAGTCAGAGTGGCCAAAATGAAGAAATCAGGAGACTATAGATGCTGGAGAGGATGTGGAGAGACGGGAACCCTCTTGCACTGTTGGTGGGAATGCAAATTGGTGCAGCCGCTCTGGAAAGCAGTGTGGAGGTTCCTCAAAAAATTAAAAATAGACCTACCCTATGACCCAGCAATAGCACTGCTAGGAATTTATCCAAGGGATACAGGAGTACTGATGCATAGGGGCACTTGTACCCCAATGTTTATAGCAGCACTCTCAACAATCGCCAAATTATGGAAAGAGCCTAAATGTCCATCAACTGATGAATGGATAAAGAAATTGTGGTTTATATACACAATGGAATACTACGTGGCAATGAGAAAGAATGAAATATGGCCTTTTGTAGCAACGTGGATGGAACTGGAGAGTGTGATGCTAAGTGAAATAAGCCATACAGAGAAAGACAGATACCATATGGTTTCACTCTTATGTGGATCCTGAGAAACGTAACAGAAACCCATGGGGGAGGGGAAGGGAAAAAAAAAAAAAAAGAGGTTAGAGTGGGAGAGAGCCAAAGCATAAGAGACTGTTAACAACTGAGAACAAACTGAGGGTTGATGGGGGGTGGGAGGGAGGGCAGGGTGGGTGATGGGTATTGAGGAGGGCACCTTTTGGGATGAGCACTGGGTGTTGTATGGAAACCAATTTGACAGTAAATTTCATATATTAAAAAATAAATAAATAAATAAATAAATAAATAAATAAATAAAAAAAAAAAAAAAAAAAAGAAAACTCATCTGAGAGAATACTGGATATTTCTAAAAACTTCACGTCATGGGAAATATGACATATTAATAATCTCTGGAAATAATAGAATGCTCAAAGTCACCATTCTGCTCATGTCTATGAGGTAAAATAACACTCTCTGTCACAGGAGAATACCAAGTTCCTGAGATTGTTGTGTGAGACATTAAAAGTCAGATTGAGGATATTTTAAAGGAAATACTATTGGAAGAATTGGTGGGTTTCCTTCCAAATTACTACCTACCAATAATATTGTCTCCTTTTGTCCAGCTCCGTTTCTAGACAATGTCAAAGCTACAGCATAAAGGGCAAAAGAAGAGAAGATACATATAAAATAATATTTTTCTTCTGTCAACCAGAGCTACAACCTCGCAACAGACAGGTGTCTCAATATAATGAAAGTTGGCTTAACTGAAAAATATTACATAGAGAATACAATACTCCAAAACACAGAATTTCCTCTCTTACTGCATTCATTCCTGGGTCTGGCAATGACAGTTCAATTTCAGTAAGTGAAAACATGGGTACAGGGTAAACATTGTATTTTGTTCACCCATTATCTACCCATCCTCACTTCTGGCACCATGATTTTCTTCTCAGAGCCCATGTCTGACATTGTTTCCATCCTTGTGATTCAGTGAGACTGACATTTCCTTCATATAGCTCAGCACTGAGTGGGTCTCTCAGACCTGGGGACAGAGTATTCAATCCACTGGGCACGGGGACCCTAGGCAGATGACCCAGGCTGGCACCAAAGAGCTTCCAAATTATGACTTCAACAGGAGCTCTTGGGAAAGAGCATTTGCCTTTCCACTGGGGTTTCTAAGACAGTGGGGATTGGAATTTAGCTGTCATTGCATTACCAGATGGGGTGTGTTTGTCTCAAAACAAAGCTAATACAACAGAGGGCACAGTTCAGAGGTGGAGAGAGAAAATTTTGATCCCAAGTTTGATATAACGTATGTCTGGGCTTTTTATTCAGTTCGACTAAGTTTGCTAATTAATTAATTCTTTTTTACTTTTTAAGCTTGATTGAAATGAGTTTCTATCTTTCTGCCATTAGCAATTGAGTCCTGAAAAATACTGTCTTTTAAAAAATTTTTAAATTATATATATAATTTATTGTCAAGTTAGCTAACATACAGTGTATACAGTATGCTCTTGGATTTGGGGATAGATTCCTATGATTCATCGCTTACATATAATACCCAGTGCTCATCCCAACAAGTGCCCTCCTTAATGCCCATCACCCATTTACTCCCTCCTCTTTCCCCCACCTCCCATCAACCCTCAGTTTCTTCTCCATATTCAAGAGTCTCTTATGGCCTCCTCTCTGTTTCCTTCCTTCCTTCCTTCCTTCCTTCCTTCCTTCCTTCCTTCCTTCCTTCCTTCCTTCCTTCCTTCCTTTCTTTCTTTCTTTCTTTCTTTCTTTCTTTCTTTCTTTCTTTCATCTATCTATCTATCTATCTATCTATCTATCTATCTATCTATCTATCATCAGACACAGTCTAATGAAAGATAACCTTAAAGCCTGATTACAGAGGCACTGCTTATGGAGTCTGGCTGCCTAACATTCAAATTCTAAGGCTACCACTTAGCATAAAACGCTGAGTAATGGATTCAATCACTCTGAACATTAGATCCCCCATGAAGAAAGCATAGACACCAGAATCTTGCCTTGCATTTCTATGAGTATTTAACTCGGACATAGAGAGAAGCTGAGTTGCCCATTTTAATCCATGTAAACAGCTCCTAGGAAGTCCTCCAAGAGACACCATTTATTTTGAATAGACTGACTACTGAAACCAGGAACTGCATAATGGGGCAGCCGTAAAGATGTATTTAAGGTCACCTAGATCAGTGCACTTACAAATATTTTTCTTTGTGTGATTGCCAGAACGTCAGACCTAGAAACAATCCAATGACCACTTCATTTAACTACTTCGTTATACAAAAGAGAAAACGAAGGTCAAGAAAGGGGAAGAGAGATGTTATTCTCAAATGGCCAGCTACAGGCAGGTATACATCCAGGTTTCTTTTTTTTCTATCATTGCCCTTCACTTGCAACAATTGGGAAAACAATAGTGTTGTACTTAAAACGCAGATCTGAGCAGCTCTGTTTAGAATGCTACCAGCTGGCTTGCTTATTTCTAGAGTCAAAAAAAAATAGGAAAAATGAAAGATGTTGGACTAACCTTTTGCAGGTGAGGTTGAGTGTCAGTTGCTATGCAACTCAACAGGGAGGATTTACAATCTGCAGGAGTTGAGTGGGAAGCAATTGAATCTGACTGAAAGTTGAGGTCTGACTGAATAACAGAAGTGTGTGTGTGTGTGGGGGGGGGTGGAAACAACCACGTCTGCCTTTGGTGCATATATTTATAATGGAATATGAATGGTAAAAAATTAGATTTTCAGAGTTTGGGGGCCACATGTTTACCTAAAATTATTAGATAATTGTTCTTAGTTTTTTAACTGAATATGTAGACATAGCCTATCACGGATGAGAACTGTATTATCTTTGTAAAATTACCAATTTCCCTTTTTGAAATTCAATCCAGTATACGAATTGAAAGTAGGGTCAACATAACCCCAAAGCAGCGGCCTGGATATTTTCTTCTAAAAACCAACAAATAAAAATTACACAGCTCATGAAAACAAAAATGTGTCCAATCAATTTTGTGATTCAAACAATAAAGACGCAGAATTTGACAGTTTTAAATAATTGTCTGATACACACAAGTAAATTTAGGTATTAATGAGAGAGAGCATTTAAAAAATTCTTAATACAGGTATTTGAGCAGTCAGCATCCATTAAATTTGGAAATATGCAATTGCCATCTTTTCGCACCATGTCCTTTTCATGTGTCCCTTAGTCTCTTGTAATTTCTCTTCCTTAAAAAGTACCTGGAGTTCTGTATGACTTTGTTAGTTTTCCAAAACCCCAGTGTCCTTCCCCTACTGTGTTTCCTTTCTCAAGTTGAAGAGCCTCTCTAATTGAGCTTTGTTTTTCTCCAACATTACATCAAAATGTAACTGTAGCAAATCGAATTCTCACAAGAATGTGCTTTCATCCTAGGAGCTCACCAAAAGAGCAAACAACCAAGAGGCAAAAATCTAGCTCTTGAGAAGATGTCAGGTAGTTTGCCTCTGTCTTTAGTTTTTAATTGGCAGCATGTAGTCACTTGGTCACTTCTAAGTATAGTCAACAGTAGATTAGTTTCAAAACCTAATGCCCTACTTTGGTTCTAGTATGAATGGATTGACCCTCATTTCCAAAAATATAGACCATATATATTTAAATCCCTCCTGCTACACAATGTCTAAAACTCTGAAAGATACATTTAAAATAACGCTTTAAACACATAGCTGTGATACAAAGGAGAATATTCATCCCAGAGGGCACGGAGGCAGGAAGCTATCTAAAGGGCATTCAGTTGAGAGTCCTGAGGAAGATGGGAGACTGGCCTTAGTCCCTTGGAAGGCAACATATTGGAGCAGAGATGCCTGTGTTATCTAGAATCTGCAATGGTAGTATCTTCAGTGATAAGCTAACCTGAAGAATAATGCATCCCATTTTACAAAAGCAGTAGTCAAAGACATTCGCTGTATGTTTTTACTCTATCTGCAAAAGAAAATTTGTTCATCTTGAAATGTATGATCTACAACTAGCCTTCACACGGATCTAGGGTTCAAATTCACTATCTGTGTAATATAAAGAAATTCAGTCCCAGAAAATCTTTTAAAGTGGTTTTGGTATAGTAGAGCGTCCAGATGTTCAAACTAACAAATGTAAATCCTCAAAGTAGTTTTCACAGAATTCCCAGAGATCAAGTTTTAGCAAGCATGGAATCATACTGAACATCACAAAACATGGGAAAACAAGGGAAAATGAGGGAAAAACAGCAGAAGCAACAAACAGCAGTATGAAGTCCACAATATTTTAGATATTGAAAGTATCAAATGTAGAATATGAAATAAATGCATTGCATATGCTTGAAGAAATAAAAGGGCAACTTGAAAACATTAAGGAGGAATAAGAAAATTGTTCATATATTGAAAAAAATAAAAGAATACTTCTCTAATGAATAATAGATTTCATTTTAGTTGAAATAAAAAAAAACCACAACAAATGTATGGGTTAACAGCAAATCTGAAAGATGAAGAAAGAGTTGGGAGAACTGAGAGATATAAATGTCTTACCAATGCCCAGAACGTCAAAGCAATGGAAAACTATGGCAAAAGTTAAGAGCAGGCAAGGCAAGAAAAGTTTTATATGTTTAACCAGAGTCCCAGAAGGGAAAAAAAATGGAGAGATTTAGAGAAGGGATATAAGAAGAGAGAATGACTGAGAATCTTCCAGATGTTATGACAGATATAAATCATTAGACCATTATAGTTAAAGTGCAGAACACCAAGCACTAAAAGAAAACCACAAGAACAGTCAGAATGCATAGAAAACTACCGACAAAGCAAGATTGTAAATCAACAGTTGATTTTTCCACAGCTACAATGGGAGCCAGATGACACATAAATAATATCTTCAGATAACAAAAAATAGCATCAATTCAGAATTTATACTCTGTGAAATAATCTTTGAAGAATGAGGGTAAAATTTAAAAAAATTCTAAAATAAAAACTGAAAGGATTTACTAACATAGACTATCACTTCCAAAGGATATCCTTTTTTTTTTTTTCAACTTTTTTTTTTTTTTTTTTAATTTATTTATTTTTGGGACAGAGAGACAGAGCATGAACGGGGGAGGGGCAGAGAGAGAGAGAGACACAGAATCGGAAACAGGCTCCAGGCTCCGGGCCATCAGCCCAGAGCCTGACGCGGGGCTCGAACTCACGGACCTCGAGATCGTGACCTGGCTGAAGTCGGACGCTTAACCGACTGCGCCACCCAGGCGCCCCCCAAAGGATATCCTTTACAAACAAAGAATTCCACCTAAGAAGAAAGCTCTGAGGGGCAGAAGGGAGGAGGGGAAAAAGATACTGCTAAACCTACAGGCAAATCCACCTCTGAGTAAAACTGTCTGCATACAACAACAGTAATAATGTATAATTTGTATGAAAAACATTATGGACTAAAACACTGAATAGCAACTTATGCTCTGAGAAGGGAGTCGTCAGGATTATGGAACTCCAGTGACTTCAGGAGTACAGAAGGAGGATTGATTTTAGAGTTGATTCTATATGCCTGTTAAAATTTCAAGGGTACGGTGCCTGGGTGGCTCAGTTGGTTAAGCATCTGACTCTTGACTTCAGCTCAGGTCATGATCTCATGGTTGTGACATCGAGCCTCAGGTCAGGCTCTGTGCTGAGTGTGGAGCCTGCTTGGGATTCTCTCTCTCCCTCTCTGTCTGTTCCTCCCCAACTTGCGCTCTCTCTGTCTCTCTCAAAATAAACAAATAAACTTTAAAAAAAAATGTTTTTCAAGGATAAAACCAAAGTGAATAGAAAGATGTTAACTTCTAAAGCATTAGAAGCAGAAGTGTTATAATCGCAACAAAAATAAGATAATCCAATGTGATGAAAGGAAGGAACAACCAAAATGTAAATATAAATGTTTTAAAATGTAAAACAGGGGAAATTAAAATAATAGAAGGTGACTGAGAAACAAATCCATGTATATCAGTAATCACAATATATGTCAATTTATCTGCTTAAAAGACAATAACTGTTTAACTGTAATTTAAAAAAATCCAAGTATATACAGTTAACACAAGATAGACAAAAACACAAGAGTAATAGTGAGAAAAGGTATAATAATAAATATTACACACACATTATATATAAGTAAGTATTATACACATATTATGTACATGTATATATATATATTGGTTAATATACTATTAACCAAACAATTTGGTGGCAATATACCAAATGAAGTTGACCTTCGGGCAAAAACCATTAAGACAAACTGTACCAGCACACTACAATAAAAATTTTCAACTTTTCAAGGACATAAAAGAAGTTGAAAATTGTATGTCTCTAAACACATAGCTTCAAAAAGTATGAAAAAGTATGAAAAAGCTACAAAAACTACACCTGCCTGACCAAACTTGATGTATGGACATATATTGAATCCTGGACCCAACTATTAAACAGTACACATTATTTTTTCAGGTCTATAGAGAATATTTACAGAAGCAACAGCAAATAATTAAAACTCAGGGGATGCCATAAAGAAAAAAATTAGAAGAAAACATATAGTCTTAAATTGCTGAAATAAGAAAAAAGAATGTAAATTAATAGAGAAGGGAGACTGAGCTAATTAAACCGATATTATAGCTACAATAAAGAAGCTCAGCAGTATCTCTTTGGAAATATCCATAGCGTTAGGTGAGTTAGATACCGGAAAAATATACAAGTGACTGCAAGAGAATTTCATAACTGTAAACAGGTGATGGAGAAAGTGCTGCTTATTTCGTTATTCTGTATGTACTTGTATGTATTGAACATACTATTAACAAATTGGACATATGTAACAATAAAACAAAATATAAAATGAAAAATACCCCTAAAATGAATACAGGGTCAGTGTTTCCTTGTTTTGTTTTGTTTTTTAAACAGTTACTCTCTTAGCGATGTGATGCTCTTTCCCTAAATACAACTTCACACTAGAGCCACCCTCTAAGGAGTGGATTTTTTTCTTTCTTTTGTGACTCACGGCTTCTGTGACAACCACTTCTGTCTTTCTCCTTCCTCATCATCTGGGTCCTCATTGCTTTCTGCCCCATTTCTACCCTACTTGCAGAATTGTAGGTTTTTTGGTCTTCCTCCTAAACCTCTTCTTTCCTCTCTGTTGGATCCCATTAAATTCCACGAATTGAACATCATCCTTAATTTAATGGCTCTGAATTCTCTGTTTTTATTTCTGAACTTGTCTCTGATTTTCTGACATATTCTAATTTCCTTCAAGAAGGAAGCAATGTTTTTCAGAAGCCAATAATACCTAGACATGTTCTGAAGACATTTCTGAAATTTTAGGATAAGTTAAAAAAAAAAAAAAAAAAACTACCAGTGATCTGATCAAAGAAAAAAAAAGCCAGCAATAAAAGAAAAGAGGGAGAGGGAGACAGAGTTAGGGAGGAAGAGAGTGAGTGAGAGAGAGAGAGAGAGAGAGACTGACATATCTTATATTTTCACATGTTAAAAGCAATACCCAGGGGGTCTTTGAGTATTTGGATACTATTTGCAAATGCAATTGAAATGTATTTCTAATGTGTAAGTTCTCAGAAAGCATTATATTAATATCCTTCCTGAAAAAAAGACCTTTCAAATAATTATTTTAGTCAGAGATAAAGAAATACAAATTTAAAAAATGGAATTATAAGACATGTAACAAAGTAAATCATGAAAGACAGATTCCTCAGTTATTGTTCCCAAGGTTTAAAATGCACTGAAATATTAAAATATTTATTAAAATAAAAGATTTAAAAAATTTTTAATGTTTATTTTTATTTTATTTTTTTAACGTTTATTTATTTTTGAGACAGAGAGAGACAGAGCATGAACGAGGGAGGGTCAGAGAGAGGGAGACACAGAATCTGAAACAGGCTCCAGGCTCTGAGCTGTCAGCACAGAGCCCGATGCGGGGCTGGAACTCACGGACCGCGATATCATGACCTGAGCTGAAGCCGGCCGCTTAACCGACTGAGCCACCCAGGCGCCCCTTAATGTTTATTTTTGAGAGAGAGACACAGTGCAAGTGGGGGAGGGGCAGAGAGAGACGGAGACAGAATCTGAAACAGGCTTCAGGCTCCAGTCTCCCAGCTGTCAGCACAGAGCCTGAAGCGGGGCTCAAACCCATGAAGTGGGAGATCATGATCTGAGCCGAAGTCTGACGCTTAACTGACTGAGGCATGCAGGTGCCCCAAAAGAAAGATATTTAAAGCAAACTATGGGGCACCTGGGTGGCTCAGTCGGCTAAGCGTTGGACTCTTAACTTCAGCTCAGGTCATGATCTCATGGTTTGTGGGTTTGAGCCCCTCATCAGGCTCTGTTTTGACAGTGTGGGGCCTGCTTGTGATTCTCTCTCTCTCCCCACCCCTCTCTGCCTCTCCCCCCCGATAGTGCTCACTGTTTCCCTCTCTCTCTCTCTCTCTCAAAATAAATAAATACACTTAAAAAAAAGATTGCCTTAAAAAAATAAAAGAAAACTATGATGGGGTATCTGGGTGGCTCAGTAGGTTAAGCATCTGACTCTTGATTTTGGCCCAGGTCATGATCTCACAGTTCATGGATCCCCAGCCCCACATCAGGCTCCATGTATCAGTGCAGAGCCTGCTTACGTCTCTCTCTCTCTCTCTCTCTCTGCCCCCCCCCCCGACTTGTGCTTTCTCTCTCTCTCAAAATAAATAAATAAACTTAAAAAAAAGATAAGAAAACTCTGATAATATTGTGGTAATAGTAGATAACAAAAATACCTTAAACTTTTCATTTTTGAAGACAGCTAATTGATCATGGTTTAATCATGATGATTTTATGTTGTTTTATATTGAAAGCAAAGATTATCAGAAAATAAAATGAGTCAAGTTTCAAATCCCTAAATAAAATAGAAAAAGAAACCCAAAACAGACACAAAAAGCATTTGGAAACAGAAATAGGAAAACATAAAAGAAGTTCATGTAAACAGAATCACACAGAATGACTGCTTTATGAGATTCCTTGCTCTGAGCACAGTGTTTTCAGACTCTACCCTACTCTTGTGTGTATGGTCAGATCAATTCAGTAATTGCTGAAGAGCATTCATTTGTATAAATGTTGCAAAGTTTGTTTATTCTTTCTCCCATTAATGGTCATCTGGGATATTTCCAGGTTTGGGCTATTAAATAAAGCTTCTGTAAATATTCCTGCACAAGTCCTTTTGTGAACATATGTTTTCTTTTCAGTCCTGGGTAAACACCTTAAGAGTGGCATGGCTGGACCCCAGGGAAATGTATGTTTAATTTTATTAGAAGCTGCCAGAACTTTTCTCAAAGGAATTGTGCTCTTTTACATCTCTGCCAATGATGTGTTAGACTTCAGGGTGCCCAAATCCTCACCAACTTTTGTTGTTGATATTTTTTCAAAAATAGTTCAGTGGGTGTGAAAGTTATCTGTCTCTTAACAAAGAATGCACATAGCCATAAATAATTTTTTGTCAGAAACACATATAGATAGGTAGATAGATAGATAGATAGATTGGTAAACAGGTAGATAGACAATAGATAGATAGATATGATAGATATAGATAGATGATAGATTGATAGATGATATAGATGATAGATGATAGATATAGATGATAAAGAAAGATAGATATAGATGATAGAGATAGATTGATAAATATAGATGATACATAGATATAGACAGATATATGATCGATCGATCGATCGATCGATAGATATACATGACAGAGAGAGATAGAGATGATAGAGAGATGTTAGAGAGATAACAATCCACAAAATCCACACCATGAGAAACTACAGGAGAAATGAGATTCTTTTTTTATAGACAACGGTTATATGTGTTGAAGAATGGGATGTATCCGATGAAAGGGTCATGGGGAAAGTTTAGCTCCTGATGTAGGTGGCAGGTCAAAGGGAAGTCACTTCATAATCACATTGGTTTTGTGTGCTTTTCTGCATTTGTTTTATTTTTACAATTGAAAACATTTTTGAGAAAAGGCACATTGTACGTAGCAACAAACGTAGACTATTTGTAAATTCTCTGAACACTTGCAATGAATCTGTGAATGAGAAGCAAAAGGTCAATGACTCAAACCAAATAAAAACCTTGGAAGGCTGAAAACAATTCCAAGTTCTGAAAGAAAACAGAAGCTACCATAAATGATTATTATGAAAATAATCATGAGGATTCTATTAGTACATACTAACGTCTGAAGATAATATGCAAAGCTGTATTCAAAGAAAGTATAATTTAATGTCAAGTAACTGCTAAAAATAAGCTATATAGAGTATACATTTTAAAATCTCCTAAAAATGGAAATTTTCTAGAAAGAATACAAACATGTTATTTGACTCAAAAAAGTGAAGGAAATAAGTAAATCAAAAAACATGGAAGAAACTAAAGTTACGTATAACTAAGCTGAAAAAAGATAGCACATTTGCATATTTTAATTGCTGTGATATATATATTCTAGAGAACAGTTCATATGTATGAAAGTTTTAAAGAAAACTAAAATTAACACCCACTTATCCATGAATAAGCTTAAGAAATAGAAAAATGATTTGAAAGCCTCAGTACACTCTTTCATCAATGCTAGTTCTCAGAGGAAATCTCTGTTGTGATTTTTGCATATCATTTCCCTTGAAAATCCTTCCTTTGCCTTTTTAAAAATAGTATTAACATATTCACACACATCTCTAACAATATATTGTACTCCATAGCTTTGCCACGCGTAACCTTGATAGAAATGGAGTTATATTCCAAGAATTCTGTGAATTCCATCCCCTCCCCCAACCCAGATAAACATAAAGTTTTTGAGTCTCATCCCACATGCATTCATTGACATTCTTCCATAGTGTTCCATTGTCTAAATATTAAAAATGTATCTATCCATTCGATTTATCTGTTCTACTGCAGATAGATATGTGGGCTGTTTCCAAATTTTTAGCTATTATAGAAAATTCTACTCTGAATATACCTCCATGTGTCTCCTTGTGAAAATATGTGAGAGGCTCTCTAAGTATATTCCTAGGAATTGAAATTTTGAAATATACATGTGCACATCTTTAACTTCACTGAACATTGCCACCTCCCTTTTCAAAGTAGTTATGGACCTCCCAAGGAAATAAATCACTTGATATTGTCTGACTCTTTAATTTTTGCTAATATAATATGTGTAAAATGGCATCTCATTGTGGTTTTGATTTGCATGCATGACTACCAATGTTTTTGAGAATGTATTACTGTTTACTCGTCATTCCTGTTTACTTTTCTAACATCTTTAGCAAAGTGAGTTTTCTTTTTATCATTGATTTGTAGATGCTGTTTATATTTTCCAGATGCTAACGCTTGGTCATGGATCTTAAAAATACCTTTTCCCATTATGTGGTTTGTCTTTTCAGCTTCATAATATTTTTTTTGGTAAAAATCTATCTTTAATATAATTCAACATATTAATATTTTCTTTATGATTTCTCATTTGTGTCATATTTATAATTCAAAATTCCCTATTTCAATGTTATAAGATATTCTTCTAAGTTTTCTTTTAAAAATTAATGTATTATCTTTCATATTTAAAGATAAATCCACCTGAAATTGATTTCTGTGGCTAGTGTGAGCCTGAGATTCAATTTTATATGTTTCTATATAGAATTGACCCAGCATAATTTATTAAATAGCTCATCATTCCTACAGGGACCTGAAATGGAGGCTGTGTAATACATAAAGTTCACATATATGTGTCTATGTTTTATGGCTTTCTATCCCAATCTATTGGATTTATTTTGTCATGCCAAGTATAGGTGTGCTTATAGGATGAATTGTTTTAAGTAAAAGGACAGAAGATACCTATTTTTTTACAGCATCACAAAAAGGGGAAAAAAATCCTATAGATAGAATGATCCCTATTACATAATTCATAGTACATCTTTTACAGCAAAATCTGAAAAAAATCTCAAACACATGTATACACACACACATACATCAAAGTACTACCTCTTTTATAACTACAGAAAAAAATATTTCTGAGTAATTATTAGTCTACAGAATCAGCACAACAGAACAGAAATTACATATATTATCATCTCTCTCTAGATATATAAACATAAATACGAAATCCACGAATCTATTTTATGACATTAGAAAGCCATACTATATAATCCACAGAGCCTATAAATGAATAAAAGCATTTCATAACATTTAACATCCATCTCTAATAATAAATCAAATCAGTAAACTAGGAATTTAAAAATTACTTAAGATAAAGAAAATCCACATGAAACCAATAGCCAATCTTGTACAAAGAGACAAAACACAGAGGCATTCTGACTAAGCTATAAGCATCTCATTTCTCTTCTCACCATTCTAATTTAATAATGTCCTGAAATCCTAGTCAAAACAATTATAGAACAACACCAAAAAATTTTAAGCACAGTGATTACCAAGATGAGACAAAATCATCTTAAAAATATAGATCCAAGGCCTTTATAACATATATAAATTTTTTTCCTTTTGGTAATTTTTTTTTCTTGCCAAGATTTTATTTCAGTTCAAGTTACTTAATATATCGTGTTGTAACAGGTTCAGGAGTAGAATTTTGTGCTTCGACACTTACATATGACACCCAGTGCTCATCACAAGTGCCCTTCTTAATAGCCGTCACCCATTTAGCCCATCCCCCTACCTAACACCCCTCCAGCAACCCTCAGTTTGGTCTCTACCATTAAGAGTCTCTTATGATTTGCCTCCCTCTCTGTTTTTATCTTATTTTATTTTTCCTTCCCTTTCCTTACGTTCATCTGTTTTGCTTCTTAAATTCCACATATGAGTGAAATCATATGATATTTATCTTTTTCTGCCTGACTTTTTTCACTTAACATAATACACTCTAGTTCTATCCAGGTCATTACAAATGCCAAGATTTCATTCTTTTTGATGGCTGAGTAATATTCCATTGTATATATATACCATTTCTTCTTTATCTGTTCATCAGTCAATGGACTTTTGGGCTCTTTCCATAATTTGGCTATTTTTGATAGTGTTGCTTAAACATTGGATTGCATGTGCCCCTTCGAATCAGTATTTTTGTATCTTTTGGATAAATACCTAGTAGTGCAACTGCTGTGTCTTTGGGGTAGGGTATATGAATTTTGATCCTGCTTTTTCACTTCTAATATTTTATTGCATGGAAATAGTTTTAGATGAGGATAAACCTTACCTATTAAGTAAGGCTGTGAATAATAACAAAAATACTGGAAATATTTAGCATGAATAAATTATAGGGATTGGTTAAGTTGTGGAGCATTAATAAAATGGAATATTATATAATTTTAACATAATGTATAAACTAACTCATGTCATGGGGAAATATTCATATTGCTTTCAATAATTAATTGCTTCGAAAATGGGTAGTTCCTTTTTAAGGAGTACACAAGCATCTATTAACCTATCAACTGATCCCATATATAGCACACAAGATGGATAATGCTCTCAGTATATGACAATGATTAAAACTGTAGGCGTTGAGGGACACCTGGGTGGCTCAGTCTGTTAAGTATCTGACTTCGGTTCAGGTCATGATCTCACGGTTTCTGGGTTCGAGCCCCACGTCACGCTCTGTGCTAACATAACAGCTCAGAGCCTGGAGCCTGCTTGGTATTCTATGTCTCCCTCTCTCTGCCCCTCCTCTGCTCACACTCTGTCTCTCTCTCTCAAAAATAAATGAACGTTAAACAAAATTAAGGATTTTTTAAAATGTTTATTTTTGATAGAAAGAGAGCGAGCGTGAGCAAGTGGGGGCAGAGAGAGAAGGAGATACAGAATTCAAAGCAGGCTCCAGGCTCTGAGCTGTCAGGACATTGCCCGACACGGGAGTTGAAACCATGAACTGTGAGATCATGACCCAAGCCAAAGTTGACACTTAACCGACTGAGCCACGCAGGCACCCCTAAAAAACATTTTTAAATAAAATAAAATAAAATAAAATAAAATAAAATAAAATAAAATAAAATAAAAGCTTTAAATTCGGCCAGATCTGTGTTTGAATCTTTATTAATTAGCCACTCCAAGCCTCAAGTTTACTCATCAATGGGTTTACACATGACTGGGTTGAAGAAAAAATGAGTAAGACAATATATACAGTATTTTATATATTTAGTGGTCAATATTCCAAACTTTCATAACATTTATTATTAGTAAGAATAATTTGTCTCATAATTAATATCATAGTACATTTAGTATAAGAAATAAACCATACAATGAATATCATCAGGTGAAAAACATACGTATTGATGTGTGAACCCGAAGAGAACAATGATATGTATTATTTTCATATTTTCCTTGAAAAAAGTATACTGAATTGATACCATTTCTGTAGCCTTAAGCAAAAGCCTCAGCAATTTCCCCACAAGTATAAATTGTGTCAGCCATATTATGTAATTATCATGCAACAAACATAGCAGCTAATATAAAAGATTAAATATCTAAAGTTTATCAGCCTTTGGGAAAACAAAAAATGCTTAATTCGCTATTGAGTAAAAGAAGTAATTAAAATTGCAGCCAGAGGTTATTCAGAAAATAAAAGAACAAAACACCAGCACGAGAGGGTGTGGCCCCAATCTGCAATGCAGGCCAATTCAGCATCAGTTAATTCCATCAGTACATATGGGAGAATGACAATAAGTAAAATAAGGTGAAAAATAATGACAATGGAAATTAATGAAAGAAAGAATGAATCAACAGAAAAATAGAATGCAGACAAAAAGAGAAGTCAGAAAAGCAATGGAGCTGTTGATTATGTGTAGGAGCAAGTTCTTTACAGTTGGTTGAGGAAAAACAAGAGATAAATCACAAAGCACAATATTAAGGCTAATGAGGGAGATTGTCTTTCATATGAATAGAGAATATTTAATATGGTAGCTTTCTATGGATACAATTGGTAGCAGGGCATCTGGAAAACTAATTTCCTAGGGGAAAAAAAATGACCCATGACTCAGGAGGTACACAGTCCAGTAGAACAAGAATTATCCTGAGGCGCCTGGGTAGCTCAGTCGGTAAAGCGTCCGACTCTGGCTTAGGTCGTGATCTCAGGGTTTGTGAGTTTGAGCCCTGCGCTGGGCTCTGTGCTGACAGCTCGGAGCCTGAAGCCTGCTTTGGATTCTGTGTCTCCCTCTCTCTCTGCCTCTCTCTCACTCACACTCTGTGTCTCTCTCTCTCCCTCAAAAATAAATAAAAAGAAAAAAAGAAAAGAATTATCCTGAAAGCTTTTAAAAGCTATCAAAGAATTACTCCCTAAAAAAAAAAAAAAAAAAAAAATTACACTTAGCTTGTTCTCCTGATTCTTTTTTTTTTTTTTTTTTTTTTAATATTTATTTATTCTTGAGAGAGACAGAGCGTGAGTGAGGGAGGGCCAGAGAGAGAGGGAGACACAGAATCGGAAGCAGGCTCCAGACTCTGAGTTGTCAGCACAGAGCCCGACACGGGGCTTGAACCCACAAACCGCAAGATCATGACCTGAGCTGAAGTTGGATGCTTAATCGATTGAGCCACCCAGGCACCCCTATTTTCCTGATTCTTTGAGTGAATTTATTACTGAAAAATATGTGTATTATTGGGAGCCTGTGACTTGCCAGATGTTGCTCTAGGGCCCAAGAAAGAATCCAGCAGGAATCCAGCTGTGGGCAAATCCCCAGTCCTAACAAGGTAACTGCTGAAGAGATCTAGGATATCCGGTGGTGGTAAAGGATGACATGGGGACAAATCAGGGCAAGGACTGGGTGTTGTAGAAAGGATGAGTGGCCGTGGGGGCATCTGTCTGCCCAGCTGGGATCCCCACTACCCTACCAAGCAGCTGTCGTGAACGTGCATAGGTTACCACAAGCACCGTGCCTCATGCTTCTCATCTATAAAGTGGGATTCATACTTTTTACCCCACAGTGTCCTGGTGAAGATTCAGTGAGTTAATATGGGAAATCTTTAGAAGAGTGCCTGGTATATAATAAACAAATGGGGGTGGCGGTGGGGTTCTTAGTGTGCCGGGAAAGCGCTTCTGATAAGAGATGATAGTTGAATCCCTGAAGGAAGCGAAGAAGACCGCTGGGGGCGATCTGGGATGTATCCTGTTTCATCGTAGAAACAACAAAGAGAACTCCAAAGGGCTGGGGAGAGCGAAGGGAGAAGGGCAGAGAAGGGTGAGTGAGGCTGGATTATAGTCTTAAGGGTGTCACAGGAAGTTCTGGAGAGTTCTCAGCAGAGAAGGGACATGTGCTGACAAATATAAGGTTCCTTCTGGCTGCTTGCTAAACACCATACCAAAGGGAAGGTAGGGGTGGAACCTGGGACATCAAGTCGGTCCAAACAAGAGATTATGGAGGTGCTTGGACAAGGGTCAAAGCATGAACTGTACATTCACACTCTAAAAAAAGTAAGTTCCAGGTTGTTTAAACTTTTTTAAAGCCCAGAAGAAAATTCCGCATTTTCCAATTCAACTAGGAAGGCTCATATTTCTATATCGCCAAATCTGAAATAGTACACACATGCATGCACACAGATGCACGTGTGTGCGCGCACACACACACGCACATGCACGCACAAACTCATAGTCCTATCTCACTTAGAAACTTAGAACCAAATTATAAATTAAATATTAGTATATTCATGCCAGATGCACTGCAGACACCATGGTTAACCTATAAAAAAAGTCTTAAACTCTCTCAGTCAATCTCACCGGGCACTTAACGAACATGCAACAGACATTACCCCTTAGAACAAATGGAGAAAAGAGGCATAATCATAATCAGTACATTATATTCTGCATCAAACTGTAATCAAAGCAATAGACAAAAAGGAAGAAAGAAAGGAAAGAAGGAAGGGAGGAAGGAAGGATGAACTGAGAGAAGGCAGGACAGAAGGAAAAATAATATACCTCGGAGATGATGAAAGTAAATTACCCTATTTTTTTAAGAAGGGAAAGTTATTTTGTCTAGATAATCCACAAAAACTATCTGAAAAAATCATTGAAAGTTTTAAGAGAGTTTAGTACATTGACCTGTTACAAATGAAATATCTGGAATCAATAGCTTACTTATGTAGTAGCAATATTTATCTAGAGTAAATAAAATGACCCACCTACCATGATAAAGAAGGGAACATGAAATCACGTTTAAAAATAAAAATGGGGGGGGGCGCCTGGGTGGCTCAGTCAGTTGGGCGTCCGACTTCGGCTCAGGTCATGATCTCGCGGTCTGTGAGTTCAAGCCCCGCATCAGGCTCTGTGCTGACAGCTCAGAGCTGTCATTTATTAATGAATAAACGTTAAAAAAATTTTTTTTAAATAATAAATAAATAAATAAATAAATAAATAAATAAATAAATAAAATAGGGACACCTGGGTGGCTCAGTCGGTTAAGCATCCGACTCTTGGCTACAGCTCAGGTCATGATCTTGTGGTTTGGAGACTGGAGCCCCACATTGGGCTCTGCGCAGAGAGCATGGGGCCTGCTTTGGATTCTCTCTCTCCCTCTCTCTTTGCCCCTCCCCTGCTCATGCTGCACTCTCTCTCTCTCAAAATAAAAATAAAAATGAAAATGAACAAAGGATCAGTATGTAGGATCTCAGTATAGAAAATGACAAATCATTAGTGAGGCCATTATATATTATACATCACATATCACATATTATATATCATATAACATATTATATGCTATAAGTTATGTGCTATGCTATATAATATGTCAAGAAAGATACATTAGCTACCAAAAAATGAAGATAGGAAGAGAGTTTCGCATGTTTAATAAACACAATCTATAAGATTATACAATCAATTCCATCTCAGGTGAGTGAGATTAAAAGCCATTCTTATTTTATTCTTTTCCCACTTTTTCTACATTCAGTATGTATGCAACATTTTTAATGCCTCCAAATTTTGCATTACTTATCAGTAACATATATGTCTACATTTTATTCTTTGCTGTCTTAATTCCAGAAATGTATTCTGAGATAAAATCAAAGCTGTATACAAAGATTTAGCTTTAAAAACATGCCCAGAAATGTTGTTTATAATATTGAAAAATAGGAAATTATCTAAATGTCTAACTATTGGAAGCTCTTTAACTGAGTTTGGATTCACCCATGCAATAGACTTTGTGTGTGCATGTGTGTGTATGTGTGCGTGTGTGTGTGTGTGTGTGTGTGTGTGTGCTGTGTTGTGTTTCACAGAAGATCACTTGGCTTGGAAAATGGTCTCAACATAATGACCAAGAAAAAATGAATTAAATACATTTATAAAACAGGTTGTGAAGCATAGTGGAATTTTTTATGACATAAATATTTTGAAAAAAAAAAAACAACGAAAAGCATCTGTACTAGAATACAAAGAACAGAACGAGTATCTGTATTTTTTTATCCTGTTACATATTTTCCCCCAATGCTATCATATATATTCTTTTTTTTAATTTTTTTTTAACATTTATTTATTTTTGAGACACAGACAGAGAGAGCATGAACAGGGGAGGGTCAGAGGAAGAGGGAGGCGTATAATCCGAAACAGGCTCCAGGCTCTGAGCTGTCTGCACAGAGCCCGAAGCGGGGCTCGAACCCACAGACTGAGATCATGACCTGAGCCGAAGTCAGACGCTCAACCGACTGAGCCACCCAGGCGCCCCTCATATATATTCTTATAATGAAAATATTATTACACTTTTTTTTTTATCATATGTAATGTCCAGAAACTAGGAACATAATAAAATCCCCTGAAATAATAAAATTACCAAGTATATGGTGTTGTATTTTTATAATGGGTAACATCTTTATATTTTTTATTCTGATAATGTTTACATAAAAGAATAGAACGCTGATGAGAACAGTTGATAACACAGAATTTGTCTCCATTAAAGCAAAGAATACTCTAAAGTGGACACATAAATTTGTAAACTGGTAACGACCAAACTTAAAGTCATCATTTCTAGATGAGGCCAGTGACACACAAACTCATATTTTCAAGTTCGCCTCTATTTGGAATTATAAATTCCCAAATTCTGGAGACTATAACTGAAATCAGGAAAATCTTATGGCCTAGGATAGACTCTCCCCAATTGGAAGTTTAAAGGGGTGGATTAAAACTGGGTTCGTAAAGTCAGAGACAAACATAACTTCTAAAGAAATTCCTTTAGGGGCGCCTGGGTGGCGCAGTCGGTTAAGCGTCCGACTTCAGCCAGGTCACGATCTCGTGGTCCGTGAGTTCGAGCCCCGCGTCAGGCTCTGGGCCGATGGCTCGGAGCCTGGAGCCTGTTTCCGATTCTGTGTCTCCCTCTCTCTCTGCCCCTCCCCCGTTCATGCTCTGTCTCTCTCTGTCCCAAAAATAAATAAAAAACATTAAAAAAAAAATTTAAAAAAAAAAAAAAAAAAAAAAAAAGAAATTCCTTTAAAACAAATTACGGTCCTAATGTGCCACGGTGTGTTCATTCGTTATGCCACCAAATACTTGATAATCATAGGTTTGAGGCAAGAGATGAGGTGCGTGCTATTAATTCAAAATAAATAAAAGTATCTGTATCTTCAGTGAGTTTATGATTTGATGAGCGAAAGTAGCTAACATTTATATAGTACTTTATGTTTACACATGAATTCATAAACATATCAAGGATTGGCATAATCCTCTCCAGCTCATCTGATCTTATGAGTCTCCCAAGCTATTAAATCCATTGGTCCATTTCAGTCCCTTTCTTGACCTCACTGATCACTTTAAAATACTGTTTTTCTCTCTGCTACTGTTACACTGCATGATCTTGGTTTTTCTCCTCAATAACCTGTTGACTTCCCCAGCTTCTCTTCCTGTCCATCTTCAGAGTCCCATCCTGGACGCCGTATCTCCTTTAATTCTGTACTCCTCTGCTTATCTCAATCACTCCATTGCTGGGGAGTCCCAGGTCTCTTCCATCAACATTTCAGATCCCAGTAAACCTTTATCTGTTGAGTTGCTACAGTCAGAAACCTGAGTCCTTCTTGACACCTTCTTATGTCGCCAACTTGATTTACAGTCTTCAATTCCCGTCAAGTAAAACTCCTAAATATCCCTCAAGTGCATCTCTTCTCCCCACCTGCACTGCAGTTGCCTTGACCCAAGCCACCATGATCTTTTAGCTGGAATCACGGTCAGAATCTCAAACTCAACCTCAAACCATCTTAACTGCTTTCCTGAAATCCTTACTCTATACCACATACCATACTCTATACCAATTCAAAACCCATATCTGGCTACGAAGAAGGTGTCTGGGCCTATTTGGGATGCCCACGGGAGAGAAGGGATTGAGAATGGATGCTCTGTTCACCTGGAGGGTGTCTCCAGGCCATGATGAAACTTAGTATCCTAATAATCCTTTCTTTAGCGTAAAATTTTATATAGTTGAGAGGCTTACAGGTGCTGATAGCAATTTAGGTGTACTTTAGAATCACCTGGGAGTTTGAAAGCAGATGGGAATGAATTTCCAGAGCTTTAATTTGGGATTTGTCAGCAAAAGAAAAACAATGGAAGGCTCACGTTAAATGACAAAACTTCACCCAACACTTTTAAAAAAATGTTATTTATTTGGAGAAGGGAGAGGGACAGAGAGAAAGGGAAAGAGAATTCCCAAGCAGGCTCCACACTCAGCACGGACCCCAAGATGGGGCTTGATCTCAGGACAGCGACCCGACATCAAGAGTCAGACATTAAACAGACTGAGCCCCCCAGGTGTTCTGGTTTGTTTGTTTGTTTGTTTTTTTAAGTATTTCTTTCTTTCTTTTTTTTAAACGTTTATTTATTTTTGAGAGACAGAGAGAGACAGAGAATGAGCAGGGGAGGGACAGAGAGAGAGAGGGAGACACAGAATCTGAAGCAGGCTCCAGGCTCTGAGCTGTCAGCACAGAGCCTGATGCGGGGCTTGAACCCACGAACCGTGAGATCATGACCTGAGCCGAAGTCAGTTGCGTAACTGACTGAGCCACCCAGGCGCCCCAGCATTTATTTTGACAGAGAGAAAGAGAGAGCAAACTTCACCCAATGTTAAAAAAAAAAAGAACACTTGCATTAATATTCATCGTTATTGATGATTACATTTTAAATAATGCTACATTAGCCTGCCTACCTATCAGATTTTCATTTTTCTTTCACAACTGTTTAAGGGACAGGGCATTTTATTAAAAAATAAAAATAATAAAGAAAATGCTGTTGGTTCAGCATAATAGGAAGCAGTGTTCACTTACTTACAAATCATAGGATATTTAGGAAGAAAATGTTGCAAAAACCATGTTCAAGATACAAGCTTTCTCTGAAGTCTAATGGGAGCGTAAGGTTACATTCATGGCACTCCACTAAGATTTTAACAACATAACTTATTCATGCATGCTCTTGGCCATTTTGTATACTACTCTTCCCTAAAGAGGAAGAAATATAAAGAAAGCCCTTAAAGAGGATCAGGTCATATTAGACAAAATGTCTTATGCTGCTGATAGGTATCTTTAAAGCTATAACACAGCAACGAAAGACTCATAATGGCTACAGCAGAAATACGGAGGAGAACCTGACAAGATCAAGACATATTTGGTTATACTCAAACAGAGGCTTGAATACAAATGGGTAATGTTAAAATTCACGAAAGAACAAATGAATATGATGATAAAGGGTGAATATCTCCGAGAGTCACAAGCTCACTGGTGAAAGACAGAAGGAACAAAATATAACCTTGTCCGTAAATAATCTACAGTAACATTTGCTCTAGGACCTGCCTGTAACAGAACATCCCATCCAGAATGTAACACATCCTCCCCATAGGTAATGGGGTTTTATTAAGAACAACATATTCCTGGCTTCCCAGAACACACAAAAGTACCTTCTATTGAAATAATAAATGAGATTCAGCTGTGTTCCTGTAATTTGACATGAATAAGGAAATAGATACCTTTCCAGGTAATGTAAGTCGGTGGGATAATTTACAACCAAAAAAAAAAAAAAATCTTCAGTAAAATGAGTCATTTTACTGAAAGTGACAGCAACCGTTGTTCAAAGAAACTGAGTTAGAAGAAAATGTTCTCTTCCTTTTCATCTGGAGGCCCTACCTCAGCAGAGTTTAAGAAAAAATTCTGCCTACCCATGGTTGGTGCTGAAGCAATACATAACACCGTGACTCAACTGCAGCCTTTATATTCATTCCATTCTGATCTTTCTGGAAAAGTGACCTAGGTATCTTGAGCTGGTAAGTAGGAGAATATGTAGCTTCTGCCTCTGAGCGAAAGCATGCAGCTATCGGAAGGATGGGATTGAGAAGTATGCCGTATCTAGGCTCAGAAGAATGTCCAATTGATTGGCAATGCCTGCCACGGCCAAAAGATGAGTAGATGTGCTCCTCTGGACCCTTCTCCTATTTGGATCTTATATTTCTTGGTCCCTAAATTTCCTTTTGAACCCTTATTAATACTGGGTTCCTGACCTGCTAATCAAGCTGACATTGACCTATGCCTCAATGACTCAACCTTCAATTACGTCTCTGCTTCAACATTCTACTTATCATGGCATGATTACCTTTGTTGTTCTATAAAAAACAAGTATCATTTCTCAGAAGGGAAAAGAAGGAAAAGATGCCTTTGAAGAAAGAAGACTACTTGTCCATCATGCTGGATAATTTCTGGTAATTCACACTGCCTCTTTCATGCCCACTGTTTAGTTTTTACCTGCAGAGATGATCTTGGGCTGTGTTCGGTCTTATGCCTGTATGAAGCTCAGGCATTTTGCACAGCTGCTGACATTTCTCCATCCAGCTGTCCCAGACTCCGTCCCAAGTCGCTGGGAATTTTCCCTATATGAATCACTGCACAGATTTGTGACTTAAATTCTAGATAAACAGTCTCAATTTACCAACACCAGTTTCACCAACCCAGGCAAATAACAGACTCTAAAAATTAAAGGGGTAAGATGTCACAACATCTGTTTTCAGCCTGAGTCCCAATGGTGCTTCATCTCCGCCAACTTCTACATCACTCAGAAGGATAACTCAAGCAGGAAGCTGCCCAGAATCCCACAGTAGAGTGCTCAAATTCAAGCTCTTGCCACTATCACCAGACCAGACTAGCTTTCTGGATTAGACAGATGTTGGCATGAACGCCTAGAGCTTTTCAAGCCTGAATCGCCTTAATAGACATGCCGAGTTGCTGTATTTTAAAAATTTTTATCCCAAAATGTTCACATACTTCCTATAACAGCTATATATAATGAATAGTAAATTATGCGATTTCTACACACTAAAAAGAAAATAGTACCAGATTGAGTCTCAAATTGTCTTGTAAATGCAATAATTATCATACGAGTGACAACACAAATTAGTTTCCTCTGGCATGGAACTGGTTGGGCAAAAGTATGCTCAGATAGCATGCTCAACAGAAATAGTTTAAAATCACTTTTAAAAATAGTCTTCGTGTGTATCTGCAGACCAATCCAGTAATAACTAAAAATAAATTATGGCTGGTGAGAAATTATGGTTGAATAACACTGAATTTTATTTTATTTTTTTGGTTAAAAAAAAGTAATTTAGTAAATCGGCCAGCAGTAACTGGGGATGTGACTCTGGCACCTAGAAAGCATGTGCCTCATCAAAAGACGTCAGCCTCTACTCAGTCCTAGCTGACTGCTAACATGTGAAAATGGGCCCCAGCACTGTACAATTTTCCAGTTGTTTTTATAAGAACAGCTAGAAAATCCAGGTTTTTATGATAAATCTTCCTTTAAAAGACATTTACCACTAACCAAAGTTACAGTGAAATTTGGGCAAATGAGCCCAATAAAACATGATTGAGGGAAACCTTGGTCCATGATCTATCAGTGAGGAGCAAATAAAGATACATTCCAAGTTTCCTTCCACCTGCAACATTCTGTAAAAGTCACTAATCCAAAGCCACATATAGGGACTCCTCCGTCAGGGAGCAGACATTGGTACAAACATTCTGCTACTTAAATTGAGGAAAGTGAAATGGGATGACTTCTTACAATTCTAGGAATCTACAAGACAATTTTTTTAAATGTCCAGTGAATTAGCAATAAATACCAACCACAAGAGAGGGGAAGAATGATTTTGTATTTGATCGCCTTTCTTTGGAATCTGTGCTTATCACTGGACAACTTTAAATTGCTATTAAAATATTATTTTGATGCTCTATTGTAGTTGAATTAGTGATATGGATAATTTCTTTGAAATAGGAAAGACAGAAATACATCACTTTCAATTCATTGGCAAATTGCTTTGTCGACTCACAGTATTTAAGATACTATAAGTAGTCGGTTTATCTTCAGATGTCCCCTTATCCAACTAGCAGGTAACCTGGACAGACCATACGTCCAGAAGATGGTTTAGAATATTTCTCCATCATTCCTGCTGGCCATGTTTAATACCTTGCCAAGTCTACCTCATACCAAAGACATAAAAAATTGATGAATTCTGGTAAAAGTGTGTTAGGAAGACAAGAGTTCAGCTTACTCAGCGCATTGGGATATCCAGGCTGAACATCACCAGACAAAATAATTTTCTGGTTTTCATCCTTCATGGTCACTGGGATCCCATTCTTTACCTACAGTTCTTTCCAATCTACACATTGACTCTGGCTCAATAGTCCACTCCCATAGTTTCAGCTGCCATGTTAATGAAGCTCAAATACAGGCCTGTATCCAGTCTCTTATCCAGTCCCAATGGCCTGCTGAAATATTGCCACCAGGATGGCCAGAGGTCATGACATATTATCTTTCCCCTGAAATAATCTCTCCTGGATTCTCCTTTCCAGCTATTGGAATCATCATTTATCTACTCACTGAGGCCAAAATCTTAGAATTCTTTCATGATTCTCCCCTCGCTCTTACTTCCCATATGCAATCACCACTCCCTACAAATTTCACAGAAAAAGGGTTTGTCTTCCATTCTTATTCCAACTAATCTACCTACAATCATCTTTATCTCTCATCTTCAATATTTTATCAGCTTCTTTTTATTGTTTTTTTTTATTTTTGAGAGAGAGAGAGAGAGAGAGAGAGAACATGTGCAAGTGGGGGAGGGGCAGAGAGAGAAGGAGGGACAGAGGATCCGAAGCGAGGTCTGTGCTCACAGCAGAGACCCTGACGTGGGGCTCAAATCCACAAAGCATGAGATCACGACCTGAGCCAAAGTCAGACGCTTAACCCATCGAGCTACTCAGGTGCCCCTTACCAGCTTCTTAATTGGTGCCCTGGCACCAGCAATGCCCTCCCCATACAATCCTTGCTTCCCTCAATCTCCATGACCATCCCCATGGCAACGAGGAGCTGCCCTGTGGTTCATCCGAAAACTAAAGCCAATTAGGTGACAATAATGGCTTCAAACTTTCAAAATATCCTGATCACGTACAGAAGAAGAGCCCACTTTTAAAATATGATACACACGGCCCTCCGTGTTCTAGTTAGTTCTGACATCTCTAGCTTCATCGCTTACGACTGCCTATTTTACTGAAACAGAAATTACCGTAGATGCTACACACATAGCAGGCCCACTCAACGTGCATCATGCTGTTTTTCATCCCAGTGGTAGCCTTTTGTTAGGCTACCGATCAACCACAGAATTCGCTATTCGAAATTAGCGAATTTTTATCACCTTTTGGATGTATTTCAGGCCACCTATTCCAGCATGCCTTCTCTGACCCAAAATATATTACATCCTATGAATGAGGTTTTTTTTTTTTTTTAAACAGCATTATCGCGGTATAATTTACAAGCCATAAAATTTACTCATTTTGAGTGTGCGATTCAGTAGTTGTTTAAAAAATTACAGAATTGTGCAGCTATTACCAACATCGAATTTAGGGATATTTCCATTACCCCAGAAAGTAACTTTGTGCTCATTTGCAGACCCTCCCTGTTCCCAATCCCAGCCCCGGGCAACTACGAATCTGCTATCCGTACAAATTTGCCTTTTACTGGACATGTTATACAGATGGGATCGTGCAACATGTGGTCTTTTGTGTTTGTTTTCTTTCACTTAGCATCATGGTCTAGAGGGACATGCGTGGATGTATTTTTCCACGTATTCCGGCTGCAGAATGTATCAGTCCTTTTTCCTTTTAATTGCTGAATGTTATCTCACTGCAAGGACATATCATATTTTGTTTAGCCATTCACCAGTTGATGGACATTTGGGTCGTTTCCACTTTTTGGCTATCATGAATGATGCTCCTGACATTCTCAATTTATCATATGGTCGGTGTGTAGACATATGTTTTCATTTCTCTCAGGTGGATACTCATCTTAAAAGACGCAACATTTTAAGAAAGTGCCAAACTGCTTTCCAGGTGGCTGCACCATTTTACATTTGTGAGATAACAGAAAATATATATATTGGTCTCTGCCTCCTGTTCCTGGCACAGAGCTTCTAAAACCCTTATAATTTTCTAAATGAGAGCACTAGAAGCATGTTTTGTTCTAATAAGGTGACTCTGGATAATCTCCAGAAAGACCCAGCCATGATCAGCACTTTGGAATTTTCGCCTCACTCCCTACTCTCCAGAAAGGGGAAAGGGGCTGCAAATGGAGTTAATAATTGATCATTCCTACATGAGAAAGCCCCCATAAAAATTCCAATGCTGTGAGGTGTGGAAAGCTTCCAGGTTGGTGAACACATCCACTTAGCAGAAGAATGACATACCCCAACTCCCTAAGGACAGAAGCTCCTGAACTTGGGTCCCTCAGACCTCACCCCATGCAACTCTTCATCTGAGATCTTTTATCTTCCTCTAGGTCTTTTATCACATTCTTGTATAGACTGGCAACTGAAAGTGTTTCCATGAGCTCTGTGAGCTCCTCTAGCAAATTAATCAAACCAAAGAGGGGTCATGGGAAGCCCCGATTTGTAGCCAGGTTGGACAGAAGTTATGGCCAACCTGGAGATCTACTACTCGCAATTGGCAGGTGAGGTGGACATCGGTCTCTTAGGACTGAGCCCGTAACCTGTAGGACCCGATGCTGTCTCCATGTAGAAAACGTCAGAATTTAGTCACGTTGCAGGACACCCAGCTGGTGTCACAAAATTGCTTGGTGTGGGGGAAAAACCCCATATATCCATGTGAGAAGGGTTTTGAGATTGGCAATAGTGTGACAGCAAAGGAGAAACACAGGAGAAGGTGGAGTTTTCTAAATTGACCTCTCAACAACAATGCATGTGTTCACAGCGATTTGACTATTATATTTATTACCACTTCAATACTGTGAGCTGCATGCTTACAAAAACTATTCAATATTCCTATTTAGTATCCAGTAGACTTCTCATAGCACATGGGTCCATAATATGGACTCAATAATATTTATTGTGATGCAATTTATGGTGCCTAACGTACAGAACTTGCTGTAAAATAATCACCATTCAGGACCAAAACTTATCTTGCCACTAGCCAAATTAATGTTTTATTATTTGATTAAACTTCAGTTAAAGAAAATATTGAGGATCATTACTTTCTAGGAGTTTAGGATACAATAATAAGACAGGGTTTCTGCTCTCAAGACATCTATGGTCTTGCGGCAGAAGCCACATATGAAACAATATTTAAGGAACTATGTTCCTTTTAGTATAGGTATTATTCAAGGACTGTGCAAATGTTTTATTTGAATTTTATTAAAATATGATTAAATTATTTTTAAGACTGTAATAAATTATTCTGCCCCATCAAATATTACCAGGTGATATACCAGGCGATAACACTGTAACCCCAAAATGTGCTAACTCATACTGTCAGATTAATTTATTTTATGTGGTCCTGGGAGTAAGGCTACTTTTGTTATATCTGTGAATATGCACCATGGTTATATTTTATCAGAACCTGAATTATGCAATTACACAAAAATTCTGACCTTATGCAAAATTGGAAATAATTCTAATCTCTCTAAACTACCTTTTATTAAGAATCACACATCAAAGCATGTCTTGCATTGTGGGAACTTTGAATCAGGCTTTGCCGTGAGGAAAAAAATCTCTTGTATAGAAGATGTTCTCCATATAGCAGGCATAATTGGGATTGGTTTAGTGTTACATTCTCTTTTAGTTTAATAGCTTATACAAGACCACATAAAGTGTGTAAGCAAATTTGCAAGAGATCACATGACATGAATGACATATGGCTTCCACATTCTCTTAAAGACCCAGAAAGTACAGGTTCGGCAATAGTGAAGCAGCATATATTAGAGCAAAAACAACTCCAAACTTCAGATGATTTTTTATAAATAGTTTGAAGAAACTTGTGATAGAATGCATAAGAGGCTACCTATTCCTCCCCTGTTGCCTCCATACTCTTGCAGTGAGATGTGGAGGTGGGATCTATTTCTGAAGCCCATTGAACCTGGATTGGCCATGAGACTTGCTTTGACCAATGAAACATTAAAAGTATGCCACTCGTTCATTGAGACTTCTGCTTTTGCTATTTTGAAAATCCATGGCCAAGAAGAAACCCAACTTAGCCTGGTGGATGAAAACTATATGGCCCATGTGCCCCCTTTTGACGGCCAACAACCACTAGTCAAATAGGAGTGAGGCTATCATGGACCATTGAGACACCATTTTGCCCTCCAGCTGGTTGCAGGTGCGTTAGTGAGCCCAGCGCAAATAAGCCAAGTCAGCTCAGATAAAAACCATCCAGCCAACACAAAGAAAGGAGAGCTAAATGAACAATTTGTGTTAGAAACCACTAGGTTCTCGGGTGTGTTCATACACAGCAATAGATTATTGAAATAGCTCAAGAAAGCAAAAAAAAAAAAAAAAAAGGTAGGTATAAACAGAAGATAAAACCTTGAAACAAGGGATTCTACAGGGTTAGATAAACATTTATATGGCCTCTATCTCATGGAATTCTGGTCCATTCTATAAATGGGAGATAAAAATCAGGAAAAAAACCTGGGGAGTTAGAGATAAGAGCTTGGTGATGCCAGTGTGGCTAGAAATTGGGTGGTGGGGGGGGGGGGGGTGGCGGGCAGAAAGGATTGAGGCATAGGGAGGAAGCTCCCAATTCTACATAAAGCCACCCTTATCCTTAAATCATTTGCTGACTTCTAAAATGTCCACCTGTGGAATGGAACTCCAAGGAAGCTATGAATAAACAATGATAATGTTAACTTAGCAGATGTTATCTGTTGCCCAGTGCTGGGGAGATAGAGCTTTTAGTTCAAATTTTGCCAAATTACAGGGTCTTAATAAACATCCTTGTTTTCTATTCAAAATAGGCATGCCTTAACAGTGAAGAACAAAGTCCTAGGACTAAGAGATATACCCAACAACTAAGTATAAAAATGAAATATTCCTAATATAGACCACAATATTATAGTACAATCATCAAACTTGCTAAGAGACTGAAACTTACTTATTCCAACCACTAAACAGCAAGTATAAAGACATAATGTGACAGAATTGCTAAATATGTCTACAAGAGCAATCATATCACAATATAAAAGTATATCAAATTAACGTGTTGCACAACTTAAATTTACACAACGTTATATGTCAAATATTTTCAATAAAAATGAATAAAGTAAATAGTTCTACAATGACAGAATTGCAAACCAAGCCTTCACAACATCAAGGTTCTCTTCCCAGGGGTGCCTGGGTGGCTCGGTGGGTTAAGCGTCCGACTTCGGCTCAGGTCATGATCTCACGGTCCGTGAGTTCGAGCCCCGCATTGGGCTCTGTGCTGACAGCTCAGAGCCTGGAGCCTGTTTCAGATTCTGTGTCTCCCTCTCTCTCCGCCCCTCCCCTGTTCATGCTCTGTCTCTCTCTGTCTCAAAAATAAATAAACGTTAAAAAAAAAAAATTAAAAAAAAAAAAAAAGGTTCTCTTCCCATAATTTAAGTACCTTATAGAACAAAAGTCATCATCCCTCAGAAGAGAATCTAGAATCTACAAAGTATTACCTACAATATCCATGATACAATAAAACGTTTACTAGACATTTGAAAAAACAGAAACTGTGACTTACAGTCAAAATGTTAAAAATCAATAGAAAAAAATTCATACATGTTTGACATGTTGGAACTGTCAGACAAGGACGTTAGTGATTAAAAACAGAGAAAAAATGATATATCGGGCTCCAGTCAGCAGACAGAAACCACCCAGTGATTTGAAAATGAAAACATTATAAACATTGGGGTACAAGTGCCCCTATGCATCAGTACTCCTGTATCCCTTCGGTCAATTCCTAGCAGTGCTATTGCTGGGTCATAGGGTAGGTCTATTTTTAATTTTCTGAGGCACCTCCACACTGCTTTCCAGAGTGGCCGCACCACTTTGCATTCCCACCAACAGCGCAAGAGGGTTCCCGTCTCTCCACATCCTCGCCAGCATCTATAGTCTCCTGATTTGTTCATTTTGGCCACTCTGACTGGCGAGAGGTGATATCTGAGTGCGGTTTTGATTTGTATTTCCCTGATAAGGAGCGACGTTGAACATCTTTTCATGTTAAAGGACTTAAACTTTATCATGGAATTATCATAACAGAGGATTGGCTAGCCAGGGATAAAGAGGTTGTAAAAAACACAGGAATAGCCTGTGTTGTAAAAAACACAGGAATAGGAGACAAAGCACCTCCCGCCTCCTGGGCTGAAGCAGTGAATGAGGAAGAGGTCCCCTTGCCCCCAGGGCTAGGATTCAGACCTTGTCCAAGAGAACTGGGTCATGGCTCATGTGACCTAGTGGAGAAGTTTGCCAAGGATTCTGCAGGATTCTAGAAATCTCTGCGGGGTGTCTGGGTGAGCTGTCCAGGGGATGGTGTCATGTCAGCATTTTCTGGGAAGCTATCTGAGAGGGGTTAGAGGGAAGCTGTCTTCACGGAGGTGCACACACTCCTGGCTGCCTGATGTCAAATGCGGCAGGAACCAGAGCTAGGGAAGCCACCTGCGGCTGAAGCCGCTTGCACTGCGGAAGCAGGCCACTATAGCAGTCGTGCATTTTGCAGGAGCCTCCTGAGAGAGCACGCTGCAAAAAGGAAGAGAAGAGGCTCTCTCCTCCAGTGTCTCTCCGGGTGCCTCTATTACCAAAGCTCAACATTGTGTCAGCGGGCAAAGGAGAAGCGTGCACAGGGTCCAGTTCCATGATTGCAGGGCTGGTACTGAAGGTTGGATTTGGGGCTAATCCAGACAATAAATTGACAGCTGGCATGAAAAAAGAAAATGATCTATAGGGAGAAATTAATTTATTGGTGAACAAATTGAGAATTTCAAGGCAGATAGAATTTGGATGCTGAGACAAACTGATGTCTCTAAGTATTTTTTTAATGTTTATTTATTTATTCCGGGGAGGGGCAGAGAGAGGGGGAGAATCTCAAGCAGGGTCTGTGCTGTCAGCACGGAGCTGGACGTGGGGCTCCATCCCATGAACTGCAAGATCATGAGCCGAGCTGAAATCAAGAGTCTGATGCTTAACTGACTGAGCCACCCAGGCTCCCCTGAGGTGTCTAAGTATTTTTTTTTTATATTTAAAATTTGAAAATATCATCATCGCCAAAATAGCTTAGTGTTCTCATAGGTTGAGTTAAACGTTAAGTATAAAGTATAAAGGGGGGCCTGGGTGGCTCAGTTGGTGGAGCATCTGACTTCTGCTCAGGTCATGATCTCATGGTTCCTGAGTTCAAGCCCCAAGTCGGGACTCTATGCTCACAGCTCAGAGCCTGGAAGCCTGCTTCGGATTCTGTGTCTCCCTCTCTCTCTGCCCCTCCCCTGCTTGTGTGCACTCTACCTCTCTCTCAAAAATGAATAAACATTATAAAGCTAAGCTTTATACTTATATAGAGCATTATATAGAAGTCAAAGGTACTAATAGAATGCTATTTTGTTCATCTTTATATTGAGATTGAGCAATAGACTTTGTTTGAAATTTGGGTTTTGCTACTGAGCGTTTGAGTATCCCTGAAGTAAACAGTTACTGTCATTAATGTCAGGTTGTAATATTTTTGTTTGAAATAACTAAATCAAAGAGGAAATTTATTTGAGGCGAGCAAGAGTAAAGTTTGTATCATAAGGACACAGTAGAATACTGGCACGCAATTGACAAGCAATAAATGTGACTTAATTTATTTATTTATTTATTTATTTATTTATTTATTTATTTATTGAGAGAGAGAGAGAGAGAGAGAGAGAGAATGAGAATGAGTGAACATGTGGGAGGGGCAAAGAGAGAGGAGAGAGAGAACCCCAAGCAGCGTCCGCACTGTCAGCACAGAGCCCGAAGCAGGACTCGAACTCACGATCCGTGAGATCAGGACCTGAGCTGAAATCAAGAGTGCGACTCAACTGACTGAGTCACCCAGGCATCCCAATATCATTTAATGTTTAATTGTTTGAGTATAAGAATAATCTTTAGTTAGTTACATTGTTTAAAACAAATTTTAAGTTCTTTGATTTTCTATTTTTCCTTGATTTTGTTTTTCACCAATTCGTTGCTTTTCAAAGATTTAATAAGGAAATGAATGTAAGGAATCTGTCATAGCAAAGGTCTTTGGTTGCAAGTGGCCTTGTAACTCTGGCTAATTTATTTAAAGACTAAGATGAGGGTTATTACAGGTTGGGAGAGAAGGCCATTAGACCAGATGTGGAACAGACAGGAAAAAGGTATCAGTAAGAGTCATGGCTCAATGGTCTTGCCTGGGAACTTGCCACTGGAATGACTCAACCAGTTCATGAACCGCATTCCTCTAATGAAGCTTTGGAGTCTAGCAAAGAACCTAACTGGCTAAGTTTAGCTCATACACCTTCCCTGGGACCTGCTGAGGCCATGAGTCTGAGGATCTGGCTCATTGATCCTTCAAGGGTCCCCCCAACTTCTGTAATGGGAGAATCGGCACACGAATTTATCTTGATGGCCAGAGGCAATTTCCCACAAAGAAACTGAGGTTTGGCTGGGCAACCATTTTCCAGTGTCCTCTAAACACCACTTTTCTCAACCAGGAGGACTTCTCAAAAACCATTTTTCTCAACCAGGAGGTCTTTTGTCCCCAGGGGACATTTGGCCTCTCCTAAAGATCTATTCGGTGGTCATCACATGGATGTAGGGTGATACTGATACCAGTTGGATAAAGAGCCAGGGATGTGGTTAAGCATCTTGCAATGCATGGGACAGCCCCCTGTGGTGCTGAGCATTATCCTTCCCAAAACGTCAGCAGTGCTGAGGTTGAGAAACCTTCTCTACAGAACACACAAGGATACAGATGGAATACAAAGGTCCCTCGATTAGAAGACATTTTGGGGCACGTGGGCGGCTCAGTTGGTTCAGCGTCCAATTTCCTCTCAGGTCATGATCTAGTGGTTTGTTAAGTGTGAGCCCCGCATCAGGCTCTGTGCTCACAGCTCAGGGCCTAAAGCCTGCTTCCGATTCTGTGTCTCCTCTCTCTCTGTGCCCCTCCCCACCTCACATTCTGTCTCTCTCTCTCTCAAAAATAAACATTTTAAAAATTTTTAAAAAAGACATTTAATGGATTTGGGCACCATTACTATGGTGAAAACAGTCTTTTTCTTGAACAGTAGGAAACTCAATCTTCCCGACATAGAAGCTGGTCATTTGGCTTTTCTCTGCCTTAAATGACTCTACATTTTTACCTCCGTTTACATTCGTCTTTGGATTCTTCTACAGTGAAGGAGAGAGCATATTATCAAATCATGCAGAAGCTCATCTTTTGAGAAGAAGTTTGTTTTAGGATAAGATCTCCAAATCCCATAATATATCCCGCTAGAGCCTCGGTTAACACTTTATCCATGGTAAAGCGTTTGATTGATAAATATTGGAATAAGATCATTTCAAGCTGCTTAAGAATTCTCCCAACACTTTTTCCAGGAGGAGAGAAAAATCGAAAAGAGAAAACTGATGTCAAGCACCCTCTGAATAGCTGTTTCTACATGCTAATGAAAGTCATGATACTCAGTTTCTAATCCGGGTAATTAAATACATTTTTGCCTGGATCACCCCATACCTTTCTGGCAGAGTTGTGGATAGGTTTGGGCAGGGGACGGTCCTATGCGTGTACTGCTTTTGCTTATATAAAAACAGCCTTTGTTCTTGAGCTGTTTCAAGTATGACATTTGAAAACGCCATGAATGGTGGAGAGACGGAGAGGGTTTCACATTTACCAAAGCTTTGTTTTCTTTGTTCTTTGAGTTCGTCTCATGCAGAAGTTGGTTTAAAGGGGTATCTTTAAAACTCCAACAGTCTATGTGGCCATTTTGGTGACCCAGGGGACTTCTCCGCTTCTGATCTCACATGGAGATAACAATAGGCCTCCTGCCATAGCTGCCTTCTCCTTGTCATGGGTGAAGTTGGGCTGAAGTACTATCTGAGCCAGGAAAATGAGCTGGGGAGAAGGAAATCCTCAGCCTGGTCTCTCAGTGACTGGTGAGTGGGTGACTCATCTCCCAAGGCCAGACTACCACTCAGACATGCAGGGCTAGGAGGTCAGGGGAGAGGGGTTCAGCCGTCTGGCCTCCAGGTCCCGAGGGGAAGACCGTGGACATGGCTGATGGTCACTGGGCACAAATGTTAGTTGGGCTGCTGGCGTAGCTTTATTAATAAAGTATAACTCTTCAAACATATGCTGTGTGCTTCCTTCGTACCTTGACCTTGGGCCCTACAAATGGCAGGGGCAGGCCTACTTTGCTTATGGATTTCACTCCCTCCAAATGAAATGGACTTCTTTGTGTGGCTGAAGGAATGGCTCCTGGCACTTCTCGGTTCACATCTTCTCAGGTCTGGGGCCAGGCTGAGGCCAGCGAGGCAGGTGCTGGTCATTATTTAAGGAAGTACCACTTTCAAGTATCAGCCCGGGCACCTGCAGGGCCCTGAGAGTAGGTGCATCCTTAAATTCTGTGTCCTAAAGCACCTTGCTTGTCTCACTCTGGTCCCCAGTCCTACCTTTATCAAGCGCACACTCAGAAAAGGGGAGAGGGGTTTGTTACACCTTCAAGCCATTTCTAGGGAGGGCTCGCATTGGTTTTGCTTGTGTTGGGTGCAGACTCCTGGTTCCTTCATTACGTCTGTAAGAATAAGTTACTATTATAAGCCTAATTGGTATTACATGCCCACCATGGCCAGCAAGAGGAAGGAAGTGCAGGTCAAGTTTCCAGAAAAAGGGGGAAAGAGGGCTTGCGAGACAAAAGGAAAAAAGAGCCTCCGTGGTGGCTAACCTCAGACTGAACACTCGATGAGCATTTATTGAAAATCTACTATGTGCCATAAGCTGAGACCATGGGGCCATAAACTCCATGTATCATAGACTATTACACAGATTACATGAGATGGATCTGAAGAGACTGAACTGAATTTGTAATGCAACAATTTGCTTTTCTTTTTTTCACTGCAGGGTTGAATTTGGTGGAAAAGGAAAACACAACCTAGCAACGAAGGAGAATGCCCCTTATCCCTGATCAAGGCTCAACAGGCTGGCATTTCAGAGCATATTGCCAATTTACAAGGGCAATAATGAGCTCGGCGTTCTGCTAATAAACAGAGGCAGAGATCAGTTATCTGGCTTTGCTTTTGAGCCAAAGCATAACTCTACGGCACATTAATTTGACACAGAGCACAGCTTTTCATTAATAATCACTGGAAGGTCCACATTGTAGAACTGCGGCAGTATATTAACCCGAATTGCCATACCTCCGGTATGTCATGGACCACATAATTTAGCATGACACCAGCATTTCTGATGAAGAGGTGGAATCAATGTGAGGGCTACTTGCCTGTAAATTAGCCGTATGTCCAAAAAAGCGCAGAAGCTAAAGGTTATTAAATCTAGAATGGCAATGGCCAAATGCATTGTTGCCTAGCAACTACAAAGTCCAAATCCACCTTTTCCTCCCTATATACTTACTACAAACGGAATATCTGGAACTTTAGCAGAGGCCTGTAGACTTCACTTTTAAAACCTTAAGGAGGCTTCTTCAAGTTTCCAGAACAGGGTGTCTTCTTGGCAAACAGTCAATAACTTGAAAAAGGCTTATTTTAACAAGCCCCATTGCATTCCACCAAACACCAAGAAGGTTGATTTTCAAAAGCCTTTCAAACTAAATCACAGCCATGCCCTGGATGTCACTATACACAGGTTTTTGCTTGCTTTTATATTTGCTGACCCATGCCCAAATGAGACAGGAATAAGGCTTAAATATTTTGGCAATACCTAGATTTAAAAATTTCAGATTCATCTTTGGACACATATGCTAAATTTGCTCATCCTTTAAAACTCCACTGGATGTGTATGAGCAGAAAAGAAAGGCACGAAGAGGGACGAAGATGGGATGGCTTCCGCAGATGGCCGCAGTGGTCAGGAGTAAAATGACAAGTGACAATGGGTATGTGGCCTCCATGTTGAGAACATGACCAGGAAACTGTGGGGTTATAGTAACTGGATAGTCCACAACCCATCCACCAGGGACAGCCAATATGACCTATTCTTACTTTGCCAAAATCATGGCTTCTTTACATCTTTAAGACAAGTCAGACATGCAGATTTTTATTGAAAACAATTGAGTCGAGGAGCACCTGCATGGCTCAGTCAGTTAAGCGTCTGACTCTTGATTTCAGTGCAGGTCATGATGTCATTATTCATGGGTTCGAGCCCCACATCAGGCTCTGCACTCATAGTGTGGAGCCTGCTTGGGATTCTCTCTTTCTTCCTGTTTCTCTGCCCCTCCCGAGCTCTCTCTCTCTCAAAATAAAAAAATAAACTAAAAAAAAGAAAACTATTGAGTCAAATCTTGGCAGTTAAATAAAAAAAATTTTTTTAAACTGTGTAGACTCAAGGAAATATGCGGAGATCTGAAATTCAAGATGTCGCTAATTTTCCATTTCTAGCATTCTGCACCGGAGGATGGGAGAGCTGCATGTTGTCGTGGGCAGAAAAATGGCTCCCCTTGCACTTGGGGGGCTCAGTCGGTTGCGCGTCCACCTTCAGCTCAGGTCATGATCTCAAGGTTCATGAGTTCCAGCCCCGCGTCGGGCTCTGTGCTGACAGCTCAGGGCCTGGAGCCTGCTTCGGATTCTGTGTCTCCTTCTATCTCTGTCTCCCCCCCACTTGTGCTCTGTTTCTCTCTGTCTCTCAAAAATAAGTAAATGTAAAAATAAAAAAAATTTTGTTTAAATGGCTCCCCTCAAAATGTCCACATCCTCAGCTCTGAAACCAATGAATATGTTGCCTTATGATGTAAAAAAGACTTTGCAGATACGACTAGATCTTGAGATATCTATCCTCTATCATCTAAGTGGATCCAATGTATTCACAAGGGTTCCAAGAAGAGGGAAGCAGAAGTGTCAGAGAGAGAGAGAAAAAGAATAGAAGATGCCCCCCTGTTGGCTTTAAAGATGGAGAAAGGGACCAGGAGCTGAGAAATGCAAATGGCCTCTAGAAGCTGAAAACGGCACGGAAATAGGTTCTCACCTCTGCTTCCAGAAGGAACGCATCCCTGCTGAGACCTTGAGTTTAGCACAGTAAGACCCTTTTTAGCCTGATCTCCAGAACTGTAAAATGACAAATTTGTGTTGCTTTAAGCCACTGAATTTGTAGCAATTTGTTACAGCAGCCATAGGAACCTAATGCAGTTCCGAATCCTGTATCTGACACTTATTAGTTGTTCCTGGTGAAGCTCTCGGTTCAACCTCCCCAGTTGTGGTTTCCTGATGCGCTTACTAATAATTTGGCCATTTCACCCTACTATGAGAATCTGAAGAGAAATGAAGAAAAATGCTTAGTACAGAGCTCAGCATTCACTGTCCCCATCAGTAGAGCAGCGTGCAGGTTATTGTGGCATTTTCTGACACCACTTCTAACACCGAGTGCGTGTTGTTTCCCCAACACCAACCAGTGCTCTCATACCAACTAGATATCCCACAATTCAATTCAATTCCGACACTGTCAGGAGCTAGTGAAGGCTCTCTAGGTCAGGGGCTTACTCATAAGACTGCCCCCATTTCAGACACCAGCTGTGAATGGGGTGCCTGGGATACCCACATTTCTGCCCAGCCAACTTAAAATCTGTGGGTTCCCATGACCTCACCATTAGATTCAATATTCCCCTAGAATGACTCAGGGAGCTCAGGGAAAGACTTTACTTATGTTTACCAGCTTATTACTAAGACTGTATCTCAGGAAGAGTCAAACAGAGGAGATGCACACAAGGTAAGAGAGACAGGCATGAGGCTGCCAGAACCTCCCTGGGCACATCACCCTTCCAGCACCTCAACGTGTTCACCAACCCAGAAGCTCTCCAAACCCTGTCCTTTAGGGGTTTTTGTGGTTTCCTTAATCATTGGTCATTGACGATTAACTCAATCTCTAGCTCTTCTCCCCTCCCTAGAGGTCAGGATCAGGTGGGGCTGAAAGTCACAGCCCTCTAATCACGCCTGGCTCTTTCTGGCAGCCAGCCCCCATCCTGAAGCTATCTAGAGACCTTGCCAGGTGGTACAAAATACATTCTTATCCCTAAGAAGATTCAAAAAGTTTTAGGAGCTCTCTGCCAGGAACTGAGAACAAAGACCAAATATCTATTTTTTATTATATCTCAGTTATTCTCAATTTATCACCACCCTCCCCCAATCCTTCCTCTGCCCTCCTCTGACCTGCCTTATTGTCCTGAGAACCTGATTCCATGGGCTGCACCCCCCAGGCTCCCTAGCTGGCTGGCTTCTAGTTGGGTTTGCCAAAGAAAGGGCCTGGAAGATCAGAGGGCAGGCAGGGGAAAAGGTCAGGATATGTCTTTCCCAATTTCTCACTGCCCTGTGTCAATCATTTCTTCATTATAGTCTCTTGAACTCACTGAGTTTCCCACAGACAGGAAGAGGTCATCATTTGCAGATCCTAGTGCAAAACGAAAATGGAGTGCCTCTTATTCATAAAACCAGAAAACAAATACTGCTAGAGTTACTTTTCCCTTTCTTTCATGGTCTGTCTTGACTTGTCATAGTGGACAGGTTTTTTGCTTTTGTTTTTGTTTGCTACTAAATATCACTCTAAGTAAACATAAATCAATAAAATTAATTTTAAATTAGTAGTATAAATTTTAACATTCCATTTTATCGTTATACAGTGTTGATTTTATATGCCAATAGATAAGCATTTAACTTGTGCACAAATTCACCAAAATTACACGCTCGGTATTTTGTAGTTCATACATGTATATGCTTTGTTCTTATCAGGACAGTGAGATCATTGTATAAAACTGACTCCTTGCTCTTTATTTCATGTACACTCCATCAACACCCTGTGCCTTCAGCTCATGGATGGGCAGGGAAGGGTGGGGAGAGGAGGCGCCCTGGCTTGCCCTTTCCTTCCATGTGATCATCTTCAATATAAGTGGTTGTCTAGTTCAGGAAAGTAACATGAGCAAGAAAGGATGTGACAGAACTCTTGGGTTGTTCATATTTCTGAGGACACTATTATCTCCTTTCTAAGTTCAAGGCAAGATCTGGTTCACATGGAAAATGTGATGTTGTTGTGTTCCTGCCTAATCAGTTATAGATGCAACACACGTACCCTGGACTTGCTGTGAGTTTTGTTCAACTCCCACACATTGTGTGTCCACCACAATTCTGTGCTCACAGAGCACTGCAAGTGTTATTTACAAATGGGATGGCAAGGGACACTGGGCAGTCATATTGCGTGTATCTCTCTGTTCGAGCCAGGCTCCATGGTCCCGTCAGATTTCACTAAGGAATCACAAGCTCAAAGACAAAATTATTAAACATGTAACATTGAATGAGGCATGCTCCCCTCTCAGTGCAGGTCCTGGGCAGCTGTATAGGCCACACATGCACGAAACTGGCCATGACTGCAGGACTTCCTTCATACGGGAAGTAAAGATAAAAGTTACTCAATCCTTTAGTGTAGCTAAGACCATCACACACAGTTGTGTCGATTGTGTCCTGACCAAGGACACTCAGCATAATGGTGAGGGTGGGAGCTGAGATTCTTCCTTCCTTCATTCCTGGTAAAGTGGGAAGGTGTCATATTTTTGAGGCACTTTGAGAACCACTGCTCTGCTATATTATATTGCTTCTCACACTCTTCTGCTTTATTTTTTCAGAAACTTTATCTTTATCTGAAATTATTTTTAGTTTGCTTATTTGCTACCTGCCTCCCTAAATAGAATGCATGTTTCTTGAGGGCAGGGATTCCAGGTACCTTATTCACTATTCTAACCCTTTTATTACTCAGAGTTCTCCAGAGAAACAGAATCAATAGGATAGATAGATAGGTGGATGGATGGATGGATGGATGGATGGATGGGTGGGTGGATGGATGGATGGATAGATAGATAGATAGATAGATAGATAGATAGATAGATAGATAATGTATAGATATATAAATATAAAGATATGAAGAGGATATTTATTACAGAAATTGGCTCATATGGCTATGGAGGATGAGACGTCCCATAATTTACCACCTTTAAGACAGTCTGAATCCAAAGACCTGAAAACCACAGGAGTCAATGGTATCTGTCCTAGGAAACAAAGGCCCCAGAACCAGGAGCTCTGATGTCCAAGGGCAGGAGAAGATGCATATCCCAGCTCAAGAAGAAAGAATTTGCTTTTCCTTTGCCTTTTTGTTACATTTGGGCCCCCAAGAGATTGGATGAGGCATCCATATTGGTCAGGGCGATCTCTTTACTTACCTACCAAATCAAATGTCAATCTCTTCCAGAAACATCCTCAGGGACACACCGAGAAACAACACTGTGCCATCTGTCTGAGCATCTCTTAGGCCATCAAACTGACACATAAAATTAACCCTCACATTCCCACACAGAGAAAAGCATCTGGTGTGAATAGGATTTACTGAATGAATGCAAGAATATTAGCAAGCTGGCATTATTGTTGCAACATTCTCAATCATTCTATTTGAGGAAGGCCCAGGGTTGATGGTTTTTACTCTTTTTGAGTTGATTTCTGAAAGAAACTAAAGACTCAGGAAAATGAAAACCAAAAATCTAACTTACAGCATAGATATCCCTTGAGAGATTCAAATCAAATTAAAATTGAGGATGATGTTTTTGGAAGTGACAGTATTCTTGGTCAACAGATTTACGAAGGCCTTTTTCTTTTCTTACTTTGTGAATGGCATGAAAAATAACCCATATGTCACCGGAGTGAGAAGTATCTAGACAATTACACCATTTCCCATGGTTTTCCACAGGAAAGAGATACTCAAGAAAATATGCCTGCTGGATCTCCTGTTTCCAAGTTTGAAAGTGAAGAGTGACTGTGACTGTGTGTTTGTTGGCAGAAATTTTCTGAATTATTTACGATACCACAGGCTTACTAATGAGAATAAATTGATATGCTAGCTATTCAATTGGAAATCGGACTGTAGCCAGTTGGAGAACTCGAGCATCAGCAGGCAACAATTATTGCTGATTAGAACCCATAAACATTTTTTAAACTTTGACTTTGACAGGCATAAAATATCAACTTGTTCCCACTGTCCTGCAGTCCCCTCCTGTGCCTATGAACATCTACAGATGTAGGACAGTAGATACACTGGACAGTATTAATAAGTTAATATCTACATCATGTTCTTATTGTTAAAAATCCAAGAAATGAGATAAAATATTTGTCAAAGTTAGTGTTTCCATCTCTTCATTTTAACAGATTTGCTCGTTTTTTTTTATTACAATAGGGACATATGCTTGTATAAACATTGCAAAATAAAAACTGGCAAAGAGAAATTAATAATCCATAATATCACTACTCAAAGATAATTACTTTTAAAATGGTGTGCAGGGGTGCCTGGGTGGCGCAGTTGGTTAAGCGTCCGACTTCAGCCAGGTCACGATCTCGCGGTCCGTGAGTTCGAGCCCCGCGTCAGGCTCTGGGCTGATGGCTCGGAGCCTGGAGCCTGTTTCCGATTCTGTGTCTCCCTCTCTCTCTGCCCCTCCCCCGTTCATGCTCTGTCTCTCTCTGTCCCAAAAATAAAATAAAAAACGTTGGAAAATAAAATAAAATAAAATAAAATAAAATGGTGTGTATTGGGGCACCTGGGCGGCTCAGTCGGTTAAGCATCTGACTTTGGCTCAGGTCATGATCTCACAGTTTGTGGGTTCGGGCCCCACGTTGGGCTCTGTGCTGACAGCTCAGAGCCTGGAGCCTGCTTCGGATTCTGTGTCTCCCTCTCTCTCTGCCCCTTCCCTGCTCACTCTGTCTCTGTCCTTGAAAAATAAACATTAAAATTTTTTTTTAAACGGTGTGTATTCTTTCAGTCTTGGTTCCTGCATGCATTTTCAAAAAAGCATCATATTTTACAATATATTTCATAACCAGCTTTCCTCAACTGACCAAAAGAGAATGAACACTACTCATATCATCACAATACTATTCTAAGAGTTGTTTAATGGCTATCTGTTATTATACTATATGCCACAAGCGTGCATTTTAAGTCAATTCTCTTATAGCTAGTTAGCATGGTTTTTATAATTTTCTATTATAAATAATGCTGCAGATAAAGTATAGGAGGTTATCTTCATGAGGTAAACAAAGATTTTTTATATCGGCCAATAGTTTGATTTTGAAAAAAATAATCTTCCTGTCTCTTTAACGTGTCCAGTGCAATTTCTTTGATAGTTCATCTCACAGAAAGAGGATGCCCCAACATTTTGGATTATGTGGGAAGGAAAGTCATGTGGGAGTGTGTGTCAGGGAAGCAGGCGGGTAGCAAGAACAAATGCAAATAACTTAGTTAGGATGGATTATTCCAGAGCATCACCAAAATAGCAGTGGCTGGGGGTGCCAGCCTCCGAGGACTTTTCACTAAGAAAACTGTCTCAGAATCTGGCAAGAAGAAGGTTGGGATAGACGTAAAAGATACAGGAATATGAACAAGGGACACAGTCAAAACTGGAAAATGTAGTACAACGAGCGGAAGTGTCATTGGGGAGAGGTTTTGTCTTTCTTCTGTGAGCCTTGACAATTACTGTTAACCTTCCCAAGAGCAGCAGGCTTGGGAAGAGGCTTGGGAAGTTGACTCACCAAGAGCAGGTGACCACGGACCAGCTTTGCAGAATAAGGGCGGGGGGGGGGGGGGGCAGCCAGTCACTCAATTTAATAGGTAAACACTCATCAATTATTACTCAATTATTATTTGCCAGTAAGCAAACACAGCAGGAACCCACCCCAGCCAAGAGCCATGTTAACTTCCATTCCTCTTTACTGCACACGCATTTCATCAAGGTAAAGCCCCTCAGTGTTCTTGCTGCTTAAAGTGGCTGAGCACACCCCAAGCACACGCTCAAGTGTGCTGACTGGCCCTTGGGTTTCCTCTTTGAGAATAATGCTTTCTTCTCAATACTCATTATTTTTAATTGCTCCTTTCAGGATTCTGAAACCCTTTCCTTGGACTCCTCATTATTCATCTCAAAGTACGATCTGATTTGCTACGTTCAAGTTTTTTTGTTTTTTTTTTTTAACATCCTCGGCTCCATCATTTAAAAGATCGGGTTCTCTTCCAAAAGCAGCTACGTTAACAGCTACGTTAACAAAGCCCAGCAGGCTGCTGATTGAAACACAGGAGGGGGTAGCATGGGGTGCAACAAAGGCAAGCGGACCACCCACCAGCTAGCTCTGGGAAGGCAGGCAGATATTTCCACGGAGACCACAGGGCTCATGTGAATTTAAGCATGAGAGTCAGACAATCCCTTAGGGACCAGATCTTTGCAGTTTCTGGCTTCCTGCTGATAGGTGTCACTGACCTAGTGAACTTCAAGATGGGGAAGGACATGCAGAGACAAGACAGGATGTAGAAGGTCAGAGAGAACTGCAGGAAAATTTATTATGTGTCACTTGGATGAAAGAGAGAGAGAGAGAGAGAGAGGAAGAGAAAGAGAAAGACTGAAGATTTACGAAGACCAGTCGTTACCAACTAAGGGGCATATTGCTTCTCTCCCCATCAAGGGACATTTGGCAATGTCTGGAGATATTTTTGGTTGTTACCACCAGAACTGAAGAAGCGGGGGCAGGCGTATTACTGGTATCTAATGAAAATGGGTCAAGGGTGCTAGTAAATACCTTACAATGTACAGGACCAATCCCACATAAAGAATGATCTGGCCAAAGATTTTATAACCAAGGCTAAGAAACCCTGCTATACATTCAGCTGCCACTTAATTTTCCCCTAATTTAAGAAACTGCACAAATATTTGCACTCCCAAATGGGTGGAGCCATCTACTGGAAACAACCACATAATAATAACAACGATAGTAGTTAACATTTATGAAGTACTTACCACATGCCAAGAGTTTTGCATCCATGAGCTTATTTTCCTGCTCATGCAATACAGGAGATACTATTTAATATCTCTGAGGTAGAGAGAGCTAACTAAAAAAGAATCCCTAAAATTGAGAGAAATTCCATAACTGCCTCCCGGTATCACAATGCAATTGCATTTCAGAATGAGAATTTCTGTCCTATTCTTCTCTCAAAGCCACTGCTTTCCACCATTCTGCTGTGAACAGAGATCAGGAAATGCAGAAGAAAGGGCAGGGATCATAGATGTTATTTTGTTTGTTTTTTAAAGATATTTAAGTTTGGCAAGGTTGCCGCATATGAGATCTCTGTTAAAAAATGCTGTGTGCTGGCATGAACCAAAAATAAACATTTTAAAGAGTAACATTTAAAATAGCAACACAATTATGAGTAGCTAAGAAAAATTCTAGCAAGAGTGCAGGGTTTGTAGGTAGTATTAGAAAGTTTGACAAATCAGGTAGAAGGTCTAAATAAATGGCTATAGATACCCTGTTTACAGATGGAAAGACCCATTCATAGTCTTCAAGCTATAAAGGCTTCAAAACACAAAGATGTGAGATATTTCCAAATTAATCAAAATACAGTGCAATTTCAATACAAATTCCAACAGGGTTTTTGTTGTAATTTGGCAAACTGGTTCTAGGATTTATAGGGAAGAACAAACTGTCCAAATAACCTAAACAATCTGGAAGAAGATCAAGAAGGTGAAATGGTTACTTTCCCAAACCCGTGTCCGGGCACAGGAATGAAGTGTAGAGTGCTGGCTTGGGAAGAGCGAAAACACTAGTGGAATAGAAAATGGAGCTCAGAACAGCACATTTTGAAGTTTAATACCTGGGATTGAATTGTAATTGGAGCAGCTGGTACTTGGACCATTAGGTACCTTGTATTATTGTTACTTTTTAATTTTTTATATGTTTATTTATTTTTGACAGAGAGAGACAGAGAGGAGCAGGGGAGGGGAAGAGCAAAAGGGAGACAGAGAATCTGAAGCTGGCTCCAGGCCCTGAGCTGTTAGGACAGAGCCTGATGCGGGGATCAAACTCATGAACCATGAGATCATGACCTGAGCCAAAGTCAGATGCTTCACCGACTGAGCCACCCAGATGCCCACATATCTTTTAAAAAATAAATAAAATTGAATAAATACATACACACATATAGACACGGGAATTGATGACCAAGGTATGAAAAAACATTGTCTTTAAATACTTTAGAAGGAAACATAAGAAACTATACTTATGATTTGGAGACAGAGAATTATTTTTTACATAAAATGTAATACAACATAAATCATAATAAATGTTGATTGTTTGACTACACTGAGAATAGAATTGTTCATCAAAAGACATTTTAAAAGTCTAGAGACAGAAAACAGATTAGAATATATTTGCATGGAATTAAAAATGATTAGCAAATTAGTATCCAGAATAAAAAGACTTTCTTACCCAGCAAGAAAAATAAAAACAATCAAATAGAAAAATGGATTTTATGTACATATATACATATACATACATATCTAATATATCTGATATATATATATATATATATGTATGAAATTAACAGAAAAGGAAATATAAATCAATACTGAACATATATAAGGTATCTTAAGCTCATTGTAGTCAGAGAAATGTGAAGTAAAGCTGAAATTAGATACTATTTTATATCCAACACATGGGCAAAAATCTTAAAATTAAGTCTTAATATCATCTATAGGCATTTGATGTGGTACAAGAGGGGGTTCTTTTTTTTAAATTTTTTTTAATGTTTATTTTTGAGAGACCGAGAGACACAGAGCATGAGTTGGGGAGGGGCAGAGAGAGAGGGAGACACAGAATCGGAAGCAGGCTCCAGGCTCCGAGCCGTCAGCACAGAGCACGACGCGGGGCTCGAACACATGAACCGTGAGATCGTGACCTGAGCCTCAGTCAGACGCTTAACCGACTGAGCCACCCAGGCGCCCCCAAGGGGGGGTTTCTTATACACTGTTCACGGGACTGAAAATTGGTAGAACTACTTTGGAGATGAATTCAAGCCAATGATGTGAATATTAACAACTTAGCACTTGTCCTTTGAGTTGGTATCTTGGATAAGGAGACATGTTCAAGAATGTCCAAGAAAGCAACTTTTATGTATTAGGAAAGATGAAGAGAAATTAAAAGCCTATCAGCGGGAGAATAAATCAGCCCACGCTACATGTGGTAACAGTATAGCTTTTACAATGCCAAATGAAAAAAAATGTAAGTTGATGTTATATATGTATTGAAATACTCAAAACTATCTCATAGGTTGCTGAGGAAGCCTACTTACCATCAGCAGAACTCTCATAGCAAATACAAATCCGGGACAATGGTTATCTCTTTGATGTGGTGGGAAACAGAGGAAGAAGTGATTGGTGAACACAGAGGCTTCAAATATATTATTACTTACACCTTAACTACAGTATTTAAAACAGTTATAAACAACTACAACTTTTAAAATGTAAACAATTACCTCTTCCCCTCATCTAGTGAATCACTGAGAACGTATAGCCATTGACACATGTGAACGGAGAGCCATGTGCAGAAGGAAATTCTTATTCCCATTCTCTTTGCTATTAGGAAAAGTGGCTGCTAAATTTAGGCAGTTGACTTTGCTTGACTTTCAACAAATGAAGGTGGCCTTGTGCAAGTAGGTTCCTTATGCCCTCTCACTTCTAGCCTGGATCCTGTCCTTAGACTGGACCCTGGGATATGAGGTTCAAGTAAATCAGCCATCCCTCGCTTCTTATAACATGATACCTAATGGATATTACCAAGGACAGTGACCTAAAAAACAATTTTGGAGTTGAGAGAAAATATGTACCTCTACACACACTTATAAAATGTCTTCTCCTATTTCTAACCAAGTGAAAATAACTTATTAAAAACTCTATAATAAAGGGATGGGGGAAAGAGGGGATGGGACATAAGAGCACACTTATCATGATGAGCACAGAGTAATATATAGAATTGTTGAATCGTTATATTGAACACCTGAAACTAATACAACACTGTGTTAATTTTACTTGGCTTAAAAAAAAAAGCTTAACTACATACAAAGTCCTGTATTGCCTAATTGGTTCAGGTGCCATTGTGGGCTCTCACAGACCCACCCCAGTGAGTGGGGAGGGGAGACAGTTGGCCACGTGGGCCCTGGCATCAACTGCAGGCTGATTCAAAAGGACTATTCCCACTGCACAGCAAAGCATATTTGTGTATCAACAGCTTGTCTCTATTTAAAATTTTAATAGTTTGCTCATTACGAATTTTTTTGTGAGTTTTGATTTTCTAAAGGATTGCGTTAAATACTATTTATCTTGATCACTGAGTATTTGATGCCTCTCTTGCTCCTGAGTGAGTGCCTTACTTGACTCAGCCTAAATCTAGCCCTAGCGAAGTCTCCCAGTTTAGTTGTTTGTTTTTCAGAAGAGAAGGTCTCTAGTGGCAACTAAAAAGTCAAGTACATTTTACCCTGTTCTGACCTAAAACACATTTTGTCTAAGCCCAGTGGCTAAAGTCACCTTTATTGTCAGTGACTCAGGCTAAATTTGCAAAGGGCATATCAAAGCGTATAACTGGGTAGATATAAAATTCAAACAAATCAAATTCAATTAAAGCAGCATTTATAGAGTGTTTTCTGTATATAAGACACAGGAGTGGTATCTTTGGACAAGAGCGAGGACGTGCAAGGTTAAACTAGGACAGAGTAGACACTGTCACAAAGACCATACTATCCTACACACTCATATATTTACATTGTGATGGGGGGAATTTTCTATAAATATAGAAAAAATCCTATGTATTTATGGTCTCTCACTCTCTGCCTTCCATCAAGCCTAGCCTTTCTTTGAAAGCCCATTATTCACTCCAGAGATCATATATAATGTGTCTGATATAAAAATAAAGCCAGGCAAAATAAGAGGTCCTCAACAAACCTTTGTGGGTCACCCAATACTTTCCAGTAGTTCTGGACATAGGATACAATACTGAGGATCATATAGCTTTTATTCAAGTGAGGGATATAAGTAAACACTATGGAATACAATGTAGTCTGGTAAGTGTTTTCATGAGGGAGAAAGCAGGTTGAAAGCCCAGAGTGGGCATTTAACCCAAACTTGTGTGTGTCATGAAAAGCTTCCTAAGGGAGAGGATGTCCAAAACCTGAAAAATAAGTAGGAGTTGATCACTGGCACAATGCTGGCAGGGAAACTGAATGAAAAATTCAATAAAAAGGGGCAACCAATAAATGCCACAATTAGGATAACAGCATGATAGAATTATCTCACCAAGATATTCAAACAGCCATCACACCATCATAGAAATGCTTCAGTGAGCAATGACTAACACATTAGAAGCATTTTTATGAAATAGAAAGTCTCAGGGCACCTGGATGGCTGAGTTGGTAGAGTACACAACTCTTAATCTCAGGGTCATGAGTTTAAGTCCCACATGGGGCGTGGCCTATGGAAGGAAGGAAGGAAGGAAGGAAGGAAGGAAGGAAGGAAGGAAGGGGAGAAAGGAAGAGAGGGAGGGAGGGAGGGAGGAAGGAAGGAAGGAAGGAAGGAAGGGAGGGAGGGAGGAAGGAAGGAAGGGAGGGAAGAAAGAAAGAAAGAAAATAGAAAGTTTCAGCATAGACAGATAATATAAGCAAAGAAATAGAATATACAAAAAGCAATCAGGGGGCTCCTGGGTGGTTCAATTGGTTAAGCGTCTGACTCTCAGTTTCGGCTCAGGTCATGATCTCACGGTTGTGGGATCAAGTGTCATGTCAGGCTCTGTGCTAAGCATGAGGCCTACTTGGGATTCTCTCTCTCCCTCTCTCCCTGCCCCTCACCTGCTTTCCCTTTCTTTCTCAAAATAAAAAAATATAACAATAAAAATAATTTTAAAGAAAGGAATCATATGGAAATTTTCAATTGGAAAATTTAATAACCAAAAATGTTTAAAATTCAATGAATGGATTCAACATCAGGACGGTGAAGGAAGATGAAAAAAAAATTACTGAACTCAAGAACCACAGAAATTACCCTATCAGCACAACAGCAAAAGGTAAACTGGGGGAGGGGGAGGAGGCTTGGGGATTTGCAGCACCTAACACATCCACAATTCATGCCATTTGAGTCACAAAAAGGGAGGAGACAAACGGTGGGGATGAAGAAATACTTGAAGAAATGATGCCTGGAAAATGTTCAAGTTTAGCAAAAGACCAAAACCTACAGTTGCAAACAGCTGAGTTTACTCCAAAAGAATAAATTCAAAGAAATACATACCAAGACATTATAGTGTGTGTGTGTATATATATATATATATATATATATATATATATATATATATTAAAAGCAGTGAAAGAGAAATGGCGCTTTACATAGATGTCAAAACAACTCCAGTGGTTATAGATTTCTTGTGGAAAATCATGGAGGTCAGAAGGGAGTGGTGATATTTTCCCAACAGTAAAAGAAAATAATCAAGAGCACAGAATCCTTCTCCCAACAAAAACATCCTTTGGAAACAAAGGCTTAATCAAGACATTCTAAGATGAAGGATAAGTACGAGAATTTGCTACTCACATCTCTACTCGAAAAGAGAAACTAAGGAAGCCACTGAATCAGAAAGGAAATGATGGAAAAGAAATCTTGAAGTATGAGGAGGAACTAACACAGCAAGCAAAAATATGGGTAACAGAATATACTACTTCTCCTGCAGAGTTTTCTAAATTATGTTTGATGGTGGAAGCAAAAATTATACCTGTCTGATGAGGTTCCAAATGCAAGTAGAGAAAATATCCAAGATGATTATATTAAAATGGAGGAGGATGAAGAGACTTAAGAGATAAAAGTTTTTACGCTTTACTGAAACTGGCAAAATGACAAGACCAGCACGCTATTCAGTCACAGGTGGCTTTTCCTTTTTGAGTGAAGTGGAAAGTACCCGCCCCCACGGTCTTCAATTACTTCTGATGCCATCACCATAATGTTCACTTCACTGAATAAAGAGCGTTCCTGTTTCCATCTCTTCTTTATCTCACAAAATTAATACATCATGACTGACTAGGGTAGAATTTTTCTCCACTGGTAGCGTTGTGTGTCTTTTCCTATTTCAGACCCTTGGATTATCCACCTCTCTCTCTTTTCCAAGAACGACAGGAGCTCCCATCTCTGCCACTGACCTTTTAGAATGCCATCAAACTTTTGCATTCTGAAGTTTATATTATTCTCTTTTGCTAGAAAACCACCTTTGTCTCGGCAAGCGGCAGAGCTCCAGATGCTGGAATCTCAGGTTATACGGACCAAAGTGGTGCCTGGCTTCTTCCTCACCTCCCACTGAGAGAACAATTGGTTCCAAAAGAAACCACAAGAAAGTTCTTTCCTGGATTCCCCAGGTGAACTTAACGAGGCCCATCCCTCATGTCAGAATGCCAAAGGTTTTTTTTCCAAGGAACATCATTGCTTTAACTGTGAACGTAGTTTTAGGTCAATTACATTAGTAAGGTTAATAAGTTCCAGGCTGGAAGTTCTGAGTTGCCAAATCTATACAAATCATAACTCGAAAAGAGTTCAAAGCTCACACAGGAGGACACACACTGCCTGCCAGCTCCTCCACAGAAGGTTGCAACACAATAATAATAATGATTATGATGATGATAGTAATAATCCCTTACATTCATATTGTTCCCTATTGTTTTCCAAATACCTTCAAAGGCATTATCTCATGAATACTGCACCACCACTCACCCATAATATTAGGTTACAGGAGAGACATGGTCAACAGACTGTAAAAACTCACGGTTTCTAAACTCACCTGATCTTAGTTCCTGAACTCATCTTGTGGATAAAGGGACTGATTTTAGTCTCCTAACAAAAGGTGAGTCAAATGCCTCAAAACCATAGTCACTGAATATGCTTATTAAAACACGATGCTGAAGCTGCCTGGGTGGCTCACTTGGTTAAGTGTCCAACGCTTGGTTTCAGCTTAAGTCATGACCTCACAATTCATGGGATCAAGCCCCACGTCAGGCTCTGCACTGACAGCACGGAGCTTGCTTGGGATTCTCTCTCTGTCTCTCTCTCTGCCCCTTCCCATGCTTGTGCTCTCTCTCAAAATAAACTTAAAAAAAAAAAAAAAACCATGATGCTAATTAGCATCAGGTCCTATGCATAAAAGTCATCAATGTCTCCCCTTGCTTGCTCAATGTCAACTGCTCATTTTGGTATTTGAATATTTTTACATTTGTTTACTTTCCACTTTTCTAGGTACATCTCTCATTCCTCCCATTTATACATTTCCACACTCAGCTCTAGCCACGCTGTTAGTTCTTTGAGCTGTTCCTCCTTTTTGTTTATTCCACTGCCCTTGCCTAGATACCTAGATATCTATTATGTATAAATATGTATATATCTATAATGTAATATGTATTATACATAGTGAGGGGTTGATTGATTGATTGATTGATTGATTATAGGTGATACATTTATCACCAACCTTAGAATTCTTCCCTTGCAATTCCAAACTGCCTGGAGCAAAGCAGATGATTGCTGCCAACGTACTTAGTCACTCTTTTCATGAGTTTACTGCCCAAGCACAAAACAACACTAGCCTGTGGGAATTACCACAAGGACACTTGAAGGTCAGTTATTTGGGGACTGTTCAAGAATACCTTTCAAGGCAGCCTCAGATCTTCAGTCTTGACTTCCTGCAAGTGTTGGCAGGTGCTGCTGACTGAATAGTCTATGCACCAAAGATCTTCACAGTTTTCAAACAGAAACAGAAACACACACACACACACACACACGCACACGCACACGCACACGCACACACACACACACACACACACACACAGAGAAACCCTAAAATCACTTGCCTTTTACATCAGAGTTTTCTAATTATGTTTTCCCTCTGATCTCCAGGCCCTCAGACGACCTCCCTGAGCTGTGTTATTCTCTTTGACCATAGCTCCTTTGGGTCTGGATATAAGTCAAGGGAAAGCAAATTTTCTGTAAATAACCAAGTAATAAACGTGTGGGACTTTGAGGACCAAACAGTCTTCATCACTACTACCCACTCTCGAGGCATGGAGGGGCCACAGGCAATATGTAAATAAGTGAGTGTTGCTGTGTTCTGATAAATATTTATGGACTTGAGTTGCATATAATTTTCATGTCTCAAAAAGAGTTTTTTAATTTCAAGTTTTTATTGAAATTCTAGTTAGTTACCATATATGGCAAAATTGGTTTCCGGTATAGAATTTATCCGTCACTTAAGAATAACACTCAGTGCTCATCTCAGCAAGAGCCCTCCTTAATACCCATCACCCATTTAGCCCATTCCCTGCCCATCTCCCTCCATCAACCCTCAGTTTGTTATCTATCCTTAAGAGTCTCTTATAGTTTGCTTCCCTCTCTCTTTGTTTCCCCTTCCCCCATGTTCATCTGTTTTGTTTCTTAAATTCCACATATCAGTGAAATCATATGGTATATGTCTCTCTCTGACTGACTTACTTTCCTTAGCATAATACACTCTGCCTCCATCCACGTCATGGCAAATGGTAAGACCTCATCCTTTTTGACGGTCTGGTAATATTCTTTATCCATGCATCAGTGGATGGACATTTGGGTTCTTTCCATGGTTTGATTATTGTTGATAATGATATTTGCAAATGACATATCTGATAAAGGGTTAGTATCCAAAATCTATAAAGAATTTATCAAATTCAACACCCGAAAAATTAAACAATCCAGTTAAGAAATGGGCAGAAGACATTAACAGACGTTTTTCCAAAGAAGGCATACAGACGGCCAACAGACACATGAAAAGATGCTCAACGTCACTCATTATTAGAGAAATACAAATAAAAAGAAAAAACAGGTTTTTTTCAACCTTTTACAAATTGTAAGACCATTCATTTGAAAAGCTCCCAGGTCTTCAAAACTTAGCAGCAGGACAACTTGGTTCACCAGTTTTATTTTGCTTATCACTGCTCTAACCACACACTGGACTGTTTACATGCAGAAAAATTAATGAATTGGAAAAGTAAAGCATTATGGACTGAATGTATGTGTCCCTCCCAAAATTCCTATGTCCAAACCCTTGCCCCCCTCATGTGACGGTATGGAGGCGGGGCCTCCATTACTGTGCCCCATTCTGTGGGCACATTCCTCATGAATGGGAGCAGTGCTTTTATGAAAAGGATACAATGTAAGTCAAATTATAGGTTCAGAATGCACTCCCTTTTCCAGAAAGCAGTCTTATGATTTTTCTCCTAGAAAGAGACCCACCTTCCTCCTCTCTTCACCGATGCTGCCTGTCTGCCTTGGCTTTGTCTTTGTCAGCCTCACAAGGTGTCAAATCTATGTCAAAAAAAGGCTTCCTAGGAGGGGAGGGGGTAAAAATACTAGAAACACTTATCCTTGAATGGTTTCTTTTTTTCTTGTCACTATATAGTAGTTACAATATATATCAAAACCAACCCTCAGCAAATCACTGAATTAGATCTGGAAAACTAAGTTCACAATCAGATGGGGTTGGGGAGGAATGGGATTCTGCTGGGGTTTTGAGCAGAAAGGACACTGCAGGCCTGGGCACACAGGGGCCATCTTTCCCACCATGAAGGAAAAGAGTCCATGGGATACTGAAGCAAAGACTCAGAAAAGCAGATCAGAAAGACAGAATCTGACATGGATTCTTGAGGACATTATCTGGGTAGCAAAATCCAGCTGTGCTGAAACCAGACTCATTTCTTAATTTTTGTTTACATGAGCCAATAAAATCATTCTTGCATCTTTTTTTTTTTAATTTTTTTTAACGTTTATTTATTTTTGAGACAGAGAGAGACAGAGCATGAACGGGGGAGGGTCAGAGAGAGGGAGACACAGAATCTGAAACAGGCTCCAGGCTCTGAGCTGTCAGCACAGAGCCCGACGCGGGGCTCGAACTGACGGACCGTGAGATCATGACCTGAGCCGAAGTCGGCCGCTTAACTGAGCCACCCAGGCGCCCCCATTCTTGCATCTTGATTGACCTTGTTACAATTACCTTTTCATAACTAGTTGGCAACGCACCTTTTCTGACCTTCATCGCTTTTACAATGTTATTACAAACAAAAAAGGAAAAGGAATTCGCCAGCACTGCCCTCACTATCCAATTGAAAACCAAACTAACATCTTTTTGAATTTTTCTTAAAATGATACTCAGTTTTATTTTGAAAGTTAAGCTAGGAAACCACAGATAAAGTAGTCATAGACAATATTCTTTTATGCAGAACTAAGTTTACAATCTCTGATGTTACCGGGGTATATGGAATGCTAATGGAACGAAAACATAAATTATGATGATTTCAGAGAAGTGGTCTGTGGAACATCTTTGAGAGCTCACTAATTCACTCGGCTCTTGACCAAACAGTAGGTTTTAAATGAATTCCCATTACCATCTCGGCTGAGATAGTTTGCGTGAGTACAAAATACATTCAAAATGGTAAGATGAGCTCCAGGAGGTAACATTTAGTGACCTCTCCACATGCAAAATTGGAATTATCACAGACGACTGGCAGGACTCTATCTTCGTGTTTAATGTGGCTTCCACAAATGAATTATCTTAAGAAGATGTAGCTCATGCTTAATGGTTCTTATTACTATCAGAAAAACCTTTACAGCTTAAGTGAATCTTTCTGATAATCTACAAAACAATTTATTAGCCTAAATTCTATTGATTAATGTAACTGTGATTGTTTTGACAGGGTTTACTTAACATGGCAGCGGTCCGATCTTTTGCTCAGAGCATGTGTTCTGTGTTTGTTTTTTTGTTACTTTTGTTTCCCTGGGCATAGACGCATACATACATGGTGACCCAGGAATGAGTAATTCCTGGGTGGTTCCCTTCAATTTTCTTCCCAAGTGAAGAAGATATATTTACATGCAAGTAAGACCAACATTAATATAGAGACAACTTGAAATATTTTGTTCCATTTCCCATTTTGGACCTCAGGTAAAGTGGTTTAGATTGACTATATTCCTCATCCCATGCCACACAATTATCATTGGTCCTTTCAAATCCCTTCCTGGTTTTGTTCCCTCCCTATATTCATACGCATTGCTCCTTCGTCACCTGTTCCAATAGCCAATTTTCCTAATGTGTCTAATGTACATCTTTTGCTTGTAGGAGAACTTGCATAAATATTTTAAGTGCATGTATTTGTGACTTATAGCATGAAAAATTTCAAATGTATTCAGAATAGAGAGAATGATATAATGAACCCCTATGTACCTATCACCACCTACAACAATTATGAAATCATGCTCATTCTTGTATTATCTGTACTCCCACCAAATTCATCTTGCTACTAGCTTATTTTAAAGCAAATCCCGAACATAATTTTATCCATAAATACCTCAGTATGTATCTCTGAAAGACAAGGACTCTTATTAAAGACATAGCCACAATGCTGTTATCACATCAAAAATTAATACCATAAAATATCCCATCACTGTTGAAGTTTTTCTGGTGGCTCTCTCTCTGTCTGTCTTTATCTATCTATCTATCTATCTATCTATCTATCTATCTATCTATCTATCTCATAATCAAAACCAAACAAGGCCCACATGGTACATCTTGATATGTCCCTTAATTCTCTTGAATCAAGGATTTCTCCTCTTTTTATTCCCCCTGGCAATTAGTTTCTTGCTGAAGCTGGACTGTTTACCCAGTAGAATCCCCACATTCAGGATTCTGCAGTTTGCGTCTCCATCATGTCATTGATGTGACCGCTGATGACCATTGCCTATACCCATTATTTTGTTAAGGACATGTATAATTTCATATTATAATTCCGGTTACTTCTTCCTTTACTTGATGGATGTGTCTACAGAAAGAAGCATTTCTTTATCAGTCAATTGGGATACTCTGGGATACGGTTTCAACAGAAAAGGCAGGTTAGATGCCTAATGTTTCCCTTTAAGTAGAATAATAAGTGAGCTCTATAATGTTCTCTAAGGCAAATCAATGAATTATAAAGGATCATTAGGTAGGACTTCATGGGGTCCTAACATATAGAATATATTTCAATTTACCACACTTCTTATTCATACTGACACTCAAATTATTACATCCATGGCCTCTTACATTGATTTCCAAGGATTTTCTTTTCAAGATTTTCTTTTTTGTAATTAGGTTTAAAAAAAAATTTAGGCAATTTTCTTGAGCTTCCTCATATGTTATGGTTCACTACTATATATTTCACCCAAATAATGTATACAATGAAACGGGTTTTATATTTACAGACTTGTGGGTCTACCACTGCGATCTAATTTGGGAACCTTTTTTGTCATTTCAGAAACTAAGTCCATGCCGATCAGCAGTCTATTGCTGCTCTTTCTTCCCCCACAACCCTACGCATCTACTGATCTCCTTTCTGTCTCTCAAAGTTTGCTTACTCTAGACCTTTCATAAACAGGGAATCATACAATATGTAGTCTTTTGCGACTTCCCTCAATATTTTCAAGGTTGATCTGTTTAGCATGTATCAAGTAATTCATTCCTTTTTATTGCCAAATGATGCTCAATTATATGAAGGCACCACATTTTATTCATCGGCTCATCAGCTGGTGGAGACTTGGGTAGTTTCTCCTCTAGGCTGTTACGAGTAATGCTGCTATGAATGTTTGTCTAGATGTTTTCATGCTAACACACGCTCTTACTTCTCTTGGGTGTAGACGAATGGAATTGTTGAGCACTGGCAGATTGTTTTCCAATTGTTTTCCATCGTTTCCCACCAGCTGGGGATTAAGGTTCTGACTTCTCAACACCTTCACCAACACTGGTGATTATCTCTCTTTTTGATGACAGCCATCCTAGTGGGCATGAAGTATTATTGGTGATTTTGTGGTTTTGGAGATCTGATTTATTTGTTTATGTATTTCAGCTAATGAATATTTACTGATTCACTGGCAGATACCAGATGCTGCCCCATGACCACACATTCTTTGCAAGCTGGAAACATGAGACCTCTCTATTATTCTTGCTACACAGTCAAACTTCTTGATATTTTTACGTTACCATAAAAGAGAAATAAAATGATCTTTGTTTTAAAATCTGAGTTTTGACTACTCTGCAATCCTGGAAAGGTTTCATACTTCCATCTCTATGTAGTTATTTAATAAGGTATTAACTATAGCAATTCTCATAATTTAAAAGATACTTATATCAGGTAGTAAAGGTACAATATTAAAAAGTTCAATTAGGTCTGAGGTTTTATAGACCACGAATTAATGGCATCAGGGGCCCCACAAAGCTAATTAATTTGCTTAAGATAGTTAAACAAGAATATGGGCAAGTCAGAACCACTTTTAAAAGGATTAAAGATGGCCAACGTGTCAGGTCAATGTGATTATATAACCAATATGCCCAGAATGCAATTGTTAGGATGAGGCCTTGGTCTTGACTTGCACTGGCACGTTGGGAAACAGGGAACAGGTGAGTAAGAAAGCAAGCGAATCTGGGGGAAGGTCGACAACTAAGGAACAACTGGTGCTTGCACCGATGAATTTTTATTTCAAGGCATTCGTATTATTGGTTAACATTTTTTAGCAATTATGTTGAGCCAGGACCTACGCTATACGTTTTGTATATATTGCTTCCTGTCATTGTCACAACAACCATATAATAATGTAGGCACTAGCCCCATTTTAAAGATTTGAAGACTATTGAGACATAGAGGAATTAAGTGACTTTTGCAAAGGTCACACAGCTAATACGTGGAAGAACTAAAATGAGAGCTAGAATCTATATTTGGCCTTCCTCGAGCTTGACCTTTCCTCCCAATGGTGCACCCAGATGGTGTCTGGGGACCCCTTCTCCCACTAGCAGTGGGAACAACAATGTGCCTAAGTCAGGCATCCCCAAATCACTGTATTTATATGAGAAAGAGTACCAGGCTTGATAGCTTGGGATGTAAAAGATAAAGTTGGCTCTTTGTCTAGAACGCTCTAGAAGAGTTTTCTTCCCTCAAGACTGGGATGTTTTCTCACTATTTGTGCTAAGAACTTGACAGAAGGAATGGTCTTTAGGCAGGTACTATTGGTACTTCCCTTTTAGGGTAAATGAAAGCTCAGAGGGAAAGTGACACCCACTAATCCCCACGGGTGCTAACTTAAGTGTCTGTACTGTAACTCGGGTGGATACTTGGCTCGGTGTCACTCCTTTCTGACCTTCCTCACGCAGATATAAATTCAACCCGCACAAGTGACTGAAATGCAAACAAGTATGATAACACATGGCTTTTTGTGGACTGTCAGTTTCCCCCCTAAAAAGGAGGGATAATAACTGCCTGGCTGCCCGAAATCTTTGCAAGGTTAAACGACACCATGTAAGCAACTAACATACCCATCGACCAGCTTCCCAAGATACTAAAATAAATTCTCTGCATTCTACGAATGCCATTGCAGCCATTTATTCACACATTAACAAATATTCACCGAGTGCCTAGAGCGAAGCAGACTACAATTCATGAGGCTGGTGAATGAAGCCAGGACAGATAATTGAAAAACTTATATTCCAGTTTCCCTTCCCCCTTATCTGGGCAGAGAATGTTGGACCAAAGAGCATTCTTAGCTTTTGCCAAATAAAATAATGGAGGATACTGTAAAACTACAGCTTGGGAGGCTGTATAGAGAGCTCGCAAGGAGCTGGGAGACTGAGAGCAAGTTACTGAGCTTTCCCGCCTCATAGCCCTCAACTATAAAATGGGAATTAAAAAGGAATTGGGCTGTAGTGAGGATTAGCTGAAGTAATACATCCAAAGCACCGTTCTAAGGAATAGCGAGGGGCACAAAAGTAATTTGCTCTATCAGTGTTACCTAGTATAGCTATTTCCTGATTGTAGACCCAGCTCTGCCATTGTCATGACGTGTGATCTTAAACAAGTGACCTCTCTTTTCAGAGCTTCAGTATCTCCAGCAATAAATAAATAAATAAATAAATAAATAAATAAAGTGTGTGTGTGTGTGTGTGTGTGTGTGTGTGTGTGTGTGTGTGTATTCACCTGAAATCGTACTAAGAAATTACTCTTTGCCAGAAACTCTTCTAAGCTCTGGAGATAAAAAAAAAAAAAAAGTGAGTTAGAGGGGTGTCTGGGTGGCTCAGTGGGTTAAGCGTCTGACTTCGGCTCAGGTCATGATCTCACGGTTCGTGGGTTCAAGCCCCGCGTCGGGCTCTGTGCTGACAGCTCGGAGCCTGGAACCTGCTTCGGATTCTGTCTCCATCTCTCTCTGCCCCTCCCTTGCTCATGCACTGCCTCTCTCTCTCTCTCTCTCTCTCTCTCATATATATAAATAAACAGTAAAAATTAAAAAAAAAAAAAAGAGGGAACAGCAAATGCGAAGCAAAAGCAAGCAGGTATTTGGAAGAGAAAGCCAGCGTGGGAAGCAAGCTTAAATTTCCCTCATTTTTCTGCCATTTTTTTATTTTTCACATTTTAACGTGGACCATCGTTAACTCCCTGACAGTATTTTCTGAAGATAAAGTGAGGTAACATAAGTAAAAACATGCAGCACGGTACTTGGATATAGCAAGCACTCAATACACGTTTGTTCCCGTCCCTTATCTTGGGCCAGTGTGAACAACCCATCATCTAACCCAGAAATGGCACCTACCGCACATACAACTTCCCCAGAACAGGCTGGCTGATTCGCTTTTTATTTCATGAGTACCACTTATTAACATGCTGGACGGATGCTAAATGACTGAAATCTCTTTGTGATTTGTCTTTCTAATCCCGTTCTGATTTAAAGGTTTAATTCCCGACCCTGTCATCATCTAGTTTTTAAAGCTTCATGCTTAAACTGGCACAAAGTCAAGAAATGCCTCTAAAAAATGAATAGGTACCAGAGATAATAAAATTAGATGTCAGTGCATTAAACCTTTTTCTCTCCATGACTGGTCATCACAAAATATCATAAAATCTGTCATAATAAAGGGCAATACCTTATAAATGAGCTGATGGGGCATAAAAGGATGTAGATGATTTATATGCTATCGGCCAATGAAAGGAGCAAGTCGTTCCTTTGATGACACCCAGCTTTTTCTTGTTTATGAATAGGTGAGCATAAACAGACAGAAACAACAGGGGGTGACTAAATAAGAGTTAATAAACTATATAAGCAATTATTTCAAGTTGTCCCATAAGTGAGGAAAAATTAGTACTTTATCTGCTGGGGTTCAAAAAATCATCTTCTGTCATTCTCGTTAATCTCCATACATTTCATCACCTCTTAAAAAGTTACCATATTGATCACTCCAAATTACAGCACCTGTTTCTGAATGCCCAATTATAGGCGATAAAATTCTGTTAATGCTTTGATTATGAGCAAGGCTGATAACTGCAATAGCAACTATTTATTGAGTGTTAATTGAGCCTGGAATCTTATGAAAGACCTTCATGTTTGTGACAGAGCAGCGATCACCTAGTATCTTATTTTGTTCTGCATTTCCAGCTCCCTTAGCGTCAGGCCAACCCACAAGACTCCTTCTGACCAATGGTTGGGGATTGGGCCACATTCAGATTGGGCAGTGAAAATACGTAATTCTTCAACTGCCTCCTCCTTTACTACAGGGCAGATGATTCTTCGGCTGTTAGATCCCCCATTAGACTGAGTCCCTGAGTTACCATATGGAGAAGAAACCCTACAAACTGCAATGGGCATGAGGCATGGTGACGAAAGTCTTTGTAGTCTTAAGCCACTGAAGTTTGGACATTGAGTTTTTACTGAATCATAAGCCAACCTGTCCTAAGATGACAATATTGTCTCATTCAATTCCTCCAAACAGCCTTGAGGAAGGTACCATGATAATCTCTTACAGATGAAGAAAGTGAGGCACAAACAGTGATTTCCTCAGCACTTAACAACTACTGTATGGAGGAACTTAGGAGTGGTAATGAAACCGAGACTCAGCTCCTTGTAAAGCAATAAGAGAACCAAGCATTTGGTTCTAGATAGGCCTGGTTTAAATTCTGTCTCCATGCCAGAATGAAGCAACCTTGGGTTGGTTTCTTAACCTTTCTGTGCCTCACATTGTTTTAGACAGAAAATGAAGATAACATTAGCCTATGTCCAGCCAGGTGGGTTGTGAGGTTTAAGGAAGTTGAAATATGTTAAGTGCTTGGAATTGGGCCTGGCACATGAGGTTTATTTATTACTACACCTGTTAAGCATGTCTATCAAAGAACCAGGGGGAAAAAAATCAATTTATAAAGAACAACATTCTTGGGCACCGGGAGCCCAAATCTCCTTCAGTTTACAATCAGGAAACTGAGGCCCAAGAAGTTTAGTAACTTGTCTGAGGTCACAAAACAAAGCCCAGATCTCCTTTCTTTACAGGCCAATGGGTTTCCACTTCATTTTGCTGATTCCAGTTCTAATGAGGTCAAAAGAGGGGACGAAGACAAGAGGACATGTCATTGTCACTTTCAAACCAATCTACAGATGCTTGGTTTCTTCCTCCTTCCAAAAGTGCTGTTGAAAGTCTTGCTCATCATTTTAAGTAACGCAGTTCTTATGAAATATGGCAGGTAAGTTGAAAACTAGATTCAGTCTAATAAAAGAATTAATCGCTGCTGGCCTGATGACAATACCCTTTCCTCTGTCTGTCTCCAGTGTGGCATCTCTGATATCTGGTGACTTTGTCCTATGTGTTAAGATGGCACTCAGGCAGTGGCAGCTTCGCATACCAAACAAATAATTCGGTCTTCTTTTAAAAAAAAAATTAAGTTTATTTATTTGTTTTGAGAGAGAGCGCATGAGGGTGGTAGGAGCCGAGAGAGAGAGGAGAGAGAGAGGAGCGAGAGAGAATCTCAAGCAGGCTCTGCGCTGCCAGTGGGCAGCCCGACATGAGGCTCGACCCCATGAACCGTGAGACCATGACCTGAGTTGAAATCAAGAGTCGGACGCTTAGCTGACTGAGCCACCCAGGCCCCCCCAATTCAGTCTTCTTAATAAAAAAGAAAATAAGGTAAAAGTTAGGAGGGATGGAAGGAAGAAAGGAAGGAGAAAAATAAAGGAAAAGAAACCAAGGATGGAAAAAAAAAGAGAGAGAGAGAATGCAAAGAGCTCTGTTGCTTGTCTCCAGTGACAATGGATCTTCTCATCTGATGCTGGAGACACATCTCTAACTGCAGCTGTTGAATTGCTGTGAGGGCATCTGAACACTTCGAAAATACATTAAACCTTCACTGCACCCGTGGTTATACAAGTGATATAAATTAGACAGAAATTTCTGTTGCAAACACTGTGATGCTTGGGGGTTGCCTGCTTTTATTTTTTTCCTTTCCTGGGATTAGCTGCTCAACAGATTGCAATGGATTTACTTACTAATATGGCGTTTTTATCTTTTTTTCTCAAAATTAGTCTACCACCGGTTTTGTCAATTTCATATCCTGTTTCTCCATGTCTGGGAGTCTTCCCTAAAGCCCTCCTCACACACTTGCTGTTTAGATTCCTGTAAACAAAACAGACAGCTCTTTGACACCAGAAGTGATAGAAAGTTTGACCTGAACCCTATCCGATCTCTGTTTTCCTTCTTCCAGCTGCTCCCCCAGATGGCACATACCACTAGAGAAGTTGACATTTGGGGGGGGGGGACGCTTTATTCCAAAATTATGCTAACGTCTGCACTGGGAGATCTGGTATACACGAAGGCTTATTTTGGGAAGATATCTGAAAAGTGATGGAAAAGTTTAAAATAAATTCACACAAGCTGTGAGGCTCATAAAGTAGTCAAAATGGCAGTTAGTCAGAGGTTTAACTTTGGACTTTCCTGCGAGCGTCCTGCTATAGGGTCAATACAAAGAATTCCTTGATTCACATAGGTCAATGCATTCAGACACAGACTGTTCATGGATTCCCCGACTAGCTTCTGCAGATATGAAAGGACGACAGAGCTGGTCTGGTCCTGTGAAGCTTTCACGCAAGAGCAGGAGAGACAGACAAATCAGGAAACTGTCAGGAGAGTCAAAAAGTAGGGGCACCTGGGTAGCTCAGTCTGTTGAAAGACCGACTCTTGATTTCAGCTCAGGTCCTGATGCCAGGGTCGTGGGATTGAGCCCCGCGTCAGGCTCTGCACTGAGTGTGGAGCCTGCTTGGGATTTTCTCTCTCTTGCCCTCTGCACTTCCCCTGATCGCAAGCTCATGCATTCTCTCTCTCTCTCTCTCTCTCTCTCTCTTTCTCAAATTTAAAAAAAAAGAAAGAGTTCGGGGTACCTGGGTGGCTCAGTCAGATAAGCATCGGACTCTTGGTTCCAGCTCAGGTCATGATCTCGCGGTTTTGTAATTCAATCCCCGCCGTGGGTTCTGTGCTGGCAGCATGCAGCCTGCTTGGGACTCTCTCTCTCTCTCTCTCTCTCTCCCTCTCTCTCTCTGCCCCTCCCCACTCATGCTATCTTTGTCTCTCTCAAAATATATAAATACATTTTAAAACGTTTAAGAAAAGAGTTCAAAAAGTAGTAAATACGAAGGTGGAATTAAATAGGACAAAGTAAGAAAGCCTGACGAGGGTTGTTGTGGAAGGACCAGAAAAGAGCCCTGCAAGGAGGAACGTTTGTATGAAAATATGAACAGTACAGGCCCCAGAGAAGACAGGCAAGTAGGGTAAAATGGATAGGAATCAGCTGGTAGCTGTAGCTGTTAAACTACTACACTTAGCATACTATTCTTATTATACTTACTTTACACTTGTTTTACTTATAGAGGGCTCCTCATCTCTGCTAATTTAGCAGGGAGTAGCCAAAAGCTCAAGTTAGAATTTAAATCCCGGTTGTTTACAGAACTGCGGTTTACTTGCTAGAGATTATAGTCTGGATAACTTGTTCATTCCTAACAACCACTTCTGGGTTTGTACTCTGTACCAGATCCTGTAACAGTTTTTCTCGTAGTCGTGTGTTTCAACACTTAGGGGATGTTTTTAAAATGAAGAATCTGGGGTGCCTGGGTGGCTCAGTCGGTTGAGCAGTCCATGAGTTCGAGCCCCACATCGGGCTCTGTGCTGACAGCTCAGAGCCTGGAGCCTGCTTCGGCTTCTGTGTCTCCCTCTCTCTGCCCTTCCCCTGTTCTCTCTCTCTCAAAAATAAATAAATGTTGAAAAAAAAATAGGGGCGCCCGGGAGGCTCAGTCGATTAAGCAGCCGACTTCGGCTCAGGTCATGGTCTCACGGCTTGTGAGTTTGAGCCCCATGTGGGGCTCTGTGCTGACAGCTCAGAGCCTGGAGCCTGCTTCGGATTCTGGGTCTCCCTCTCTCTCTGCCCCTCCCCTGCTCGTGTCTTTGTCTCAAAAATAAATAACATTTTAAAAATTTTTTAAAAATATGGGCTCCTAGATGGCTCAGTTGATTAAGCATCCGACTCTTGGTTTCAGCTCAGATCACAATCTTATGGTTCGTGAGATCGAGTCCCACGTCAGGCTCTGTGCTGACAGCTCAGAGCCTAGAGCCTGCTTTGGATTCTGTGTCTCCCTCTCTCTCTGCCCCTCCCCTGCTCATGCTCTGTCTTTCTCTGTTTCAAAAATAAATAAAAACATTAAAAAAAATATGGGCTCCTAGATGGCTCAGTTGGTTAAGCATCCGACTCTTGGTTTCAGCTCAGATCACGATCTTATGGTTCATGAGATGAAGCCCCTCTGTGCTGACAGCTCAGAGCCTAGAGCCTGCTTCGGATTCTGTGTCTCCCTCTCTGCCCGCCCCCCTCCCCCCGTCCTGTTCCCTTTCTCTCTCTCTCTCTCTCAAAAATAAACATTTTTTTTTTTAATGAAGAATCTGGACTTGCAGAGGATTAAGGTGCCCAAGCCTCATTTGGTGGAAATTGGCAAATGGTATCTTTGTAAAAGATCCCCATTCTGGGTGGTTCTCCCTTTACAGAGATGTCTGGGAGATTCTGCGCATAACACATGCTCTCTGTTCAGTTGAGAAGAAGGAAAAATCTGTGAATAGCTGTTCACATCTTGTGACTGGATTGTTCTAAAGGACAGAATAGGTCCCCAGGCTGTCACTAAATCTGTCAGTCAATGCTGAAAATAAAAACATAAATCATTTATAAACTAAAACAAAACAAAACAAAACAAAACATGGAAGTACAGAGCAGAGACTGCATATTTGAACTAAAGATGCAGCTACATTTGGGTCCAATCATATCTCAACCACCAAGTCATCCGTGGCATGGTAAGTTTGCTCCTGAAACGCAGTCTCCTCACCTTTATAAACGGGATAATAATGCTGCCTAGGTGCTCGGACTGTGTAGCTCAAATGAAATGACTCATCCTAACATCTGGCGGCTGTAGGCGCTCCATAAATGTTTGCTTTTCCTATTCCAATTTTCTAGCATTCTTCCCTGTTGGGTTCATGGAGAGAGGGTGTGCAACGGGGCTATCAGAAAAAATATAACTGTCACGGATTATATGAGGAGGTCTGGCTCTGAAAGTTTGAATAAATAAGAAGAACTACTGATAATAAAAGTAATTCTTGAATCCTCTTAGGAAATCACTAAATGATATAATCACCTACATGAATATAAAACTCCTCTGTATAGGAATCCCAGGTTTTGGGATTCAGAATTTAGCCAGGTCGGCACCGCAGGCATAGTCCTTTTCATTTGTCAAAATGGCTCAAACCTCTACCCAAACTGGATAAAAGACAACTTCACGGTAGTATTTTTTTTTAAATCAACTTTAGTATTCAAGAATTGATCAGGAACCCAGCACATTTTCTATTGCCATCTTGGTTGTTTCTCTGATTATTTTATAAGCTTAAATTATCTACATTTCACCGTAGGTAAAGAAAATTGAATTAATAAAAAAACAAAGGAAAAGTGGTCTGAGGTCCTATCAGAAACCAAGTCATATCAGAAACCCAAAATACATGAATCAACTTCTTAATCTCTCCATGTAACTACCTGGAAAGGAGATCTGTCCAACTCCATCCCAAATCATAGCATGTCTTCACCCATGGTGTCAGGTGAATAAGGATGTGGTCCCACCCACATCAGAGAAGACCATCTCCATTTTAAAGCTCACACCTTTCAAGTCTGTCCTTTACTAAGCCACCAAAGGTGGTTTCCAACTCATATATGACTATGTCATTTCCTGGCTTAGTGCCATTCAACAACAAGAACAATGCATTGACAATGCAAGAACAATGAAACTCAAGAGGGCTGGTGGAAATGTGCCAGGACTCTCAAAGTCTCAGCTTCAAGCTCGCACTTCAAACTCCATCAATATTCTTTTGGCAAAAGAAAGTCACGTAGCTAAGTCCAGTATTAACTGGGAAGGAGAGAGCACCCCTCCCCTGCTTCCTAAATGATTCTGATTAGAAGCCACCTGCCAAGCTGCTTCAACCCAATCAAGGTACTGTCACTTCACAAGGACCTGGGCCAGGCACAGCAAGCAGTCCCCTAAGGTATAAATCTCCCACGTTGACTTTGACTCTCATATAGGGAAAATACTGAATGGCAGAGAAGGGTGAACTCAGCAAAGAGGGTGCAGTAGAATGTCAATCCAGCTGTCAGACTGGAGAATAAACATTAGTCTGTGGGTCCTGCAGCCAGTGGGGGACTGAGTAAGTCAAGACATCCATAGAATGCCGTTGGGAACATTGTCCAAATGTTCAGGAAGTCACTTGCATAAGACTTCAGCATCAGGTTCTAGAATATACAATAGTCAGAGGCCATCTAGTATTCAAAGATTATAGGTACCCACAAATGACAGATGTCTATGACTGTAAACTGCCTATCACCATGATGCTTGTACCTAGGGATTGTACCAACAAAGCCTGTGATCTTAGGCATAACAACATGTTTCCTGTTAGATGCCATACTGCCTGCCCATGTCCCTACCCAGCACCAATGGAGACAGTAAGAGCCCCTCGTGTGGTGAGGTTCACCAAGATTTGATCCTGTTGACATTTGCAGCAATGGTTCTTTCCTGTTCATGTCCACAGATGAGTTGTTATAAGCCATAAGTCATGCTATGTCTCACCTTATTATTAGAGACTTGCCTCACTGCCGCTACTACGCCCAACATATACACTTTTGCCCCCTCAATTTTAGGCACCTTTTAGGGTTCAAGTCTACCAGGAAAGATAACCTCACCTCCTTGGGAAAGGTTAGGTGGTCTCCCTTTCTATGTTTTCATAATACCATAAACATATTCCTATCACCTCCCTTCTAGGTTCTTTTCTTATTTAAAAAATTTGTAATGATTTTTATTATTTTTGAGAGAGATAGAGAGAGGCAGAAAGAGAGACGGAGCCTCAAAGCAGGCTCCAGGCTCCAAGCTGTCAGCACAGAGCCCAACGCAGGGCTCAAACTCACGAGTCATGAGATCATGACCTGAGCCGAAGTTGGATGCTTAACCTACTCAGCCACCCAGGTGCCCAGTTATTTTCTGATAATGTGTGTGTGTGTGTGTGTGTGTGTGTGTGTGTGTGTGTATGTGTGTGTGTGTGTCCCAAACAGCCTGAGATCTTTGAGGGAAGGGACTATATATTTACAAAAAAAATTTTTTTTAGCCCCAGAACGTGGTACAGTGTTTGGCACATAGAGCCACCCAATAAATATTACTGAATAAACGATTTCAGACTTCAATATTGTTTCTTAATGTAGTTTCACAACCTCAGGCTTGCAAGGAATAATATAGGTAATACAGTCCAAGCTCCTCATACTGTAGGTGAACACTGTGTGGCCAGAGGAGTGAATTACCCAAGGTTACATAAATAAGTAGGATTGAGTTCCTGCACGGCTACAACGAAAGAGCTAAAAACATATTAAATACCTACCGTGTGAGCCAACCAGGCAGGAGATGTGCAAATTTCTATTTAATCTGAGTTTGACTGTCAAGGAAGCTGATGTTCAAATTAAGTTCAATTATTTCCTCAGTGGTACACGTCTAAAGCCAGGGCTCAAAACCAATGCTGTCATATCCAGTATACTTTTCTTTTCTCTTTAGTCTCTCTCAGGGTCTGTTTTAAAACTGCCTTCCTCCCTCACTGGTAAGAAGTGAAATAATAAAGTAATCAAAAATATTTAACAAAGGCCTCCTTTGTTTAAACAGTGCACTAAGCACTTCATATGCATGATCTCATTGAGTCCTACAAGATAGATATTATAATTATCCTAACACCATGTGTAAACACAGGTGTAGAGGGTACATAACTTGTCCAATATTTACATGAAAAATGTTACATTTTAGTAAGACACACTGTGTCCTCTGAACCTGGAATTGGCCTGAAGCTCTGCTACTCCCTGAAGAACTTTTATTTTCTCTTTCATTGCTGATCCTGTGGTGATATCCCTTGATAATGAGTATTCTGCCTATTTTCCTAATAAAAAATGATACAAAGTCATCATAATGATAGGACACCATGTTCACACGCCACTCCATCCAATGAAATATTCACTACATTTCTAGAAGCTTCTAATGGGTATAATGATGGCTGCCTTGTCAGAAACCACCTCCATGAGTGTCAGAAGTGATCAAAAATACTGAGGATGCCATGAGAAAGACCAGTGACACAGTACCTTGTCCCTGAACTCAACAGGATCGTAAACTGCCTTGAGAAGGAGATGACCAACTGCTTATTTCTGTGGAAAATGCAGAAGGAGGGAAGACTCACCTACCAAACCCGCTGAAAAGGAAGATTCGCAAGCTAGAAGTACAGCCCCCTTCAGATGTAGAACATCTTCCTACAGAAAAGATTATCCACAGAGACAGCAGCTGGATTCAGTGACAAAGACAAGGGATTAAAAAGTAATCGTGCTGGGAACAGAGGCCTACTTGACCCACAGACCCAAGACCTTCTTAATGAGAGTGTGGCCACATGGAGAGATGGAATCTAGCCCATGGTGGCTACAGTCAACTTATGAGGGTCCTCTGGGCCACCTTTCAACGACCATCCCTGAATTGGCTGCTAAAATGGAAGGAGGAAAAGTGTAGGGGGCAAACCTCATACTCACTGTTGATAAACTGTTACTAATAATTCATTACTGGCTGGCTCAGTTCATAGAACATGTGACTCTTGATCTTGGGGTGATAAGTTCTAACCCCACACTTGGGGTAGAGTTTACTTAAGAAAAAAAAATAACAACAGGGGTGCTTGGGTAGCTCAGTCGGTTGAGTGTCCAACTTTGGCTCAGGTCATGATCTCACCGCTGGTGAATTTGAGCCCCGCATCGGGCTCTGTGCTGACAGCTCAGAGCCTGGAGCCTGCTTGCGATTCTGTGTCTCCCTCTCTCTCTGCCCCTCTCCCACTCATGCTCTCTTTCTCTCAAAAATAAACACACACTAAAATTTTTAAATAATAATAATAAACTACTTTTAAAATCCTTACAATGTGTCCAGCAATTTACATCCATTGATTTACACTTAACGCTTACAACCAGGAGGTAGGGTGTATTATCTACTTTTATTTGTTTAGGTAGCAATTAAAACCAATGCTAGCTAACTTTGGCCTAAAAAGGCATTTCCTGAAATATTACTTACTACCTCACAGAACGGAAGGTAAAGTCTGGTGACCAGTATTCGGAAGGCTAACTCATTCATTGGTCAAAGATTCATCAATAGTCTCTACATTCTTCCTGCCACTGAAATGACTGTTAAATCCACTTTCCGGATCTCTGTTTCTGTACTTACATCTCAAATTCCCAGGAAGATGCAGCTTCTTGGTTTAGCCTGGATCCCATGTTTGTCTTGTGATGGCCTTCCCAAAGCTCTTCTAACAGCTAGGAATAAGTTACCTGTTCCCCCCCACCGCCACCCTCACCCCCCACCCAGGGAGGAAAACAATTACCTCAACAATAGGGAGGAAATTAGGGGAAGAGAAATAAGAGAAGATGTGCCCACTCTCCCAAAACAAGTCTCCGGTAAAGAAACTGAAGCGAAAGCATTATTTCATTTGGTCAACATCACACAGGTTGTGGGCAGCAGCACAGGAATCATACTCACCTCTATTTGATTTGCAAAATAATCCCCAAATATATAGCCTTTCCCATTCCACATCATAACTTTGTAGCAGTTTGCATTTTCCAAAGATGGCTCTGCACACGTGTGTTTTATCCCATATGTTCTTCCTGCAATGTGACCGTCACTCCTCTAACCAGGAGTCAAGGCGTATATTTCCTTCCCTGGAAATTGTTCCAAGGCTCGTTATTGCTCTGACCAGTAGAGTAGAAATGATGCTATGTGACTTCTGAGGCTAGGTCATATTGTGGAAACAGATTCCCTGTGTCCCCTCTCTCTGACTCTGACTCTGTCACTCCCTCCCCCAACCCTGCCTGTCTCCCTCTCTCTCTTCCTTTATCTCTGTGTGCCTCTCTGTCTCTGTCTCCCTCCTTCTGTCTTTCTCTGGGTGCCTACCCTCACACCCCAGCCACAGCAATATCGTAAGGAATCCAAAACACGTGGGGAGGTCACGTGGGTGCACGTCCGCTGGGTGCAGCATAGGCTACCAGACGCACGACGGATGGGGCAGAGATGAGCTCTGCCCACGGAGCTTCGCACATGTTACAAGATTCTTCGGAAAAACTAATATTTTCGTTGCTGTAGGCCACAGAGTTTTGAGCTGGTGTGTGACTCAACCGGGGGAACTGGAACAGATACGGTAGCTCAAAGTGGGGGTCTGCCGCACCAGATGGAAACACGTAGCGACGACCTCGAGCCGGGGCCGTAAAAGGCAGCATGAAGCATCGCGAAGAGGTGGCTAGCAGGAGCCAGGGCATGCTTGCCAGTGAGGGCTTAGGAGAAAGCGGGCTTAGAAGAAAAGATTATTGGAAGCTGGAGCAAAGGGACCCTCGTTAGAGGCAGGACACATTGCATCACCCGTAGTGATGCAGAAAATGGAAAATGTACCTGATGAGCTGGGTGGTCCAGGCAAGGAGACTTTCTAGGCAGACTGTTTCAAGCAGCACCTGGCTTCTTCCCACTGCCTGTAGTAGGATATAAGTTAAGCTAAAGAATAAAATACAAAATATAAAGAAACCAGGAATTTTTGAGTTCACGAATGACAAAACTATTTCTCACGTCCAGCCTCCTTCCGTGGCAAACACCACTAAAGTTAAGAAATGGCTTCTGGGCAAAGATAAACTCCAAGACGCTGGCAGGAATCACGGCCTAAAGATGAAGCTAAGAATGTAATTATAAAACCCTTTGATAAGACCTCAGAAGGCGCCTAAAATAGACGGGGGCCTTGAAAGCAGGCCTTGGAGGTTCTCTCCGCTAAAGCAATGAGACACCCAAGGATCAGCAAGGTGTGCTCCCTGAGCAGTCTTACCGGAAGCTCAAGGTAGAGAAAGGCTGATCCTGATGGCCAGGGTTGACTTTTTACTGACCAAGTATACCTAATGCAATTCACAGGAAATGCAGAGGTTTGTAATGCCAACTGATTTGCAAAACCATGACCAGGTAGGACTAAAAGTGACAGACACAGTACAGAATGAAAAGATGATCACAAACTACTACAGGCAGAAAAGCTCTCAGAAAACTACCGATCTGCGAGTGCCAGGCACTTCTTACAGAAATGAAAGCTCACTCGTCGTGAGCCATCAAGAGCCCACAAGGAGGACCCAACGGCCGTGGAAAATGGTCTCCAGGCCACGGGATGGTATGTTAGTCGCAGAACTTCCAACATCATCTAGCTAGATTTCAGAATTACTACGGACCACTCCTCTGTTCCTTTCATCACCCGTCCCCATTTTGGAATGGGGGGCTCTAGAGTGGTTATCCCATGCACGCATACTGGGCACACAGGAGGGGTGGCGAATGCCCTGCACTTCCCAGGGATAGAGAACAAGAGAACTGTCCTCAAATAATTGTGAGGAATCACACCTGATGAGCCTCTGCCCCATCTGGACCTGATGGAGATAACAGCATCTTAGATTTTGAGCTTTGAGTCTGATGCCCAGAGGGGAGTCTCTTGAGAGTCCTGGGGGAGAGCGGCAGTGAGTTTCTGCACGGGTAAGGGATGTGAGGTGCTGTGACCAGAAGGCAGAGTGTGGTAGGTTGTCCTTTCCAGAGATGGTTGTGTTGCATTCCCCTTGTTCCTCCTGCACTGTGACTGTGGTTCTCCCACTGAAGGCCGGCATCAATTTTCCTCTCCTTGAATCAGGGTCTTGTGATTGCTCGGACCAATAGTCTGTGACGGATGTGAGAGGGACTGAGCCCTCCCTTACTCACTCTCTTTCCTTCCCTCCCACCCTTCCATTCTCTCCCTCCCCCTTTCTCTCCCACCCTCCCTCCCTCTCTCTCTTTCTCTTTCTCTTTCCCTCCCTCTCCCTGACACCCTCCTTTGGAACCCAGCCACTGGGTTATATGGAAGCTGAGGCTAGATCATAAAGAGAAAGGAAGTGACTCTCTCTCTCCATTCCTTCCTCCCTCTCTCTCCTTCCCTCTCTTCCTCTACTTCTCTCTCTCTCCCTCCCTCTCCCTGACACCCTCCCGTGGAACCCAGCCACTGCGTTATGTGGAAGCCCTGTACCTAGATACTGACAATCCCAGCTAAAGCTTCAGCCAGAGGCCAGCCTCAAAACCGGATGTGTGAATGAGCATGCCTTTAGATGATGCCAGCCCCAGCCTTTGATTCGGCCAAGCTGCCGCTGAGTGGAGCAGAGACATACTCCCAGCCCCAGCCCTCCAGAAGTTGTCGACCCATGAGCAAAATAAACTTTGTCATTTATTAGGTAGCCATAGTAACATAAGAACTCTGTTCATACTAACATTACCTCACTTTACCCAGAGTGAATATTCATCAAGACACAGAAAGCAGTTATGTCTTAGTTAAAGGCCTCTCGAGACCTAAACTGATGCCTTAGGAAAGCCCTGAAATTACTTGATCTCGGGCTCTGAGTGACCTGTGATCTTAGGTACACTTAAATGTTCCGTCCTTACCCCAAAGCTCTTATGTCTTGCTATTATAGCACCAATCACCTTGTATCTTACTTGGTATATACATTTTTGCGGATTCCCACTTGAACACACTCTTCAAGAATAAATGGTTGGTTTTCAGTTCTATGCCCACCACCAGGCGTAAGTCCTAGCATATATTAGGGACACAGGTTTCTGAGTTTCTTACAGAATGCCGGTAGCCTGAAGCTGACATCTCTGAACCAGAGCAGAAGATCTGAAGAACAAAATGCTGAAAAGAGGATGCGAAAAGGTCACACAGATGTGAGTCAAATCACAGTGTTGCATCTGGGCAGCTGTGTGGCCTCAAGGAAATAACTTAAGTCCTGGTAAGCCTCAGTTTGCTCGTCTGTTAAATGTGTTTAATAATAATGCTCGTATCTCAGAATTGAGTATGAAAATGATCTGACAGAAAACATCTATAGCTCTATGTAAACGGATTGAGTCCTATCAAGGAAAGAAAACATTGTAAGTTGTGCATTAATATTCATATGCAAACCATGCTTTGTGAGTCCCATAGAACCCATGGCTTTTTTTTTTAAGTTTATTTATTTATTTTTGAGAGAGAGAGCACGCACAAGTGAGGGAGGGGCAGAGAGAGAGGGAGACACAGAATCTGAAGCAGCTCCAGGCTCTGAGCTGTCAGCACAGAGCCCGAAGTGGGGCTTGAACCCATGAACCATGAGATCATAACATGAGCTGGTCAGATGCTTAACTAACTGAGCCACCCAGGTGCCCCTCCCAAGGGTTTAATAATGGAGTTATTGACAAAATTCAACATCCTTTGTGTGTGTGTGTGTGTGTGTGTGTGTATACACAGAGATGTGTCTATATATATATATATATATATATATATATATATACACAGATGTGTGTGTGTGTTTGTGTGTGTGTGTGTGTGTGTATATATATATATATATATATATATATATATATATACACATCTACCTACATATCTACATATCTACATAGCACAACACCTGATACATGGTAAGAAGTCTGTAAGTATTAGTTATCAACATCATTATTATTATTATTACATGTGGCAGATAGTGATACTTTCCTACCCAATCCTCATTCTTGCCTTCATTCTCAATAATAGAATCCTGCTTTTTACTTGTGGGAACAACGTGCCGAGATAAAAATGACACTTTCAGCCTGCCTGATGGTTAATAGTGGCTCAGTTCTCACCATTGCAGATGGCTTCCGAGGGTTTTTTGGTAGAGGAAGATAATCTCATATTTTGTCTGGGGAAGTCACGTATTCAGCCCAAAGTGCGTGCTCTCAATCTCTTGTAGCTGAAGGTAGCCATGCAACCCCATTCTGTCGATGAGGACACATCACGTTTCTCCTGGGTATTTGAAACAAATTTGGCCTTCCTAATATGGGCACCATGTTTTTTGCCTATTATTTCAAACTTATCTCTGCTCAAGACGTGTCAAAGCCCGGGTTCCTCGGGCAGCAGACCCTCAGAAGAGAGTGGCACGCGAAATATTCTTAGGAGCTCTCATCGTATCAAAACTTACAAAAGGGAAGGCAGAGAACTGGGTGGAGGAGGATGGGTCGTGTCAAGGTAATGTTGACAGAAGACTCAGACGAATCAACAAGGAGCAGCAAAGACAAGACGACCTCTCAGGACCATCCCACGTGGCACAAAAGGTCCCTGCTCTGTGTCGGGCAGCAGCTGGGTGACCGCCACCCCAGAGATGGGGCACAACTCTGAGCTGAGGCCAGCCCTGAAGGGGGATGCCAGCTGACGGCTACTAGCCACACTCCCGACCTCCACTCCCAAAGGGCGAGCTGAGCAGGGCTCCACAACACCCACAACCGTAGGAATACGAGGCTGGAGGGGCAGCAGCCATCTTGAGGGGATGAGGCAGAGAAAGGAGGATGAAAACCCTACACGGAACAGAAGACAGAAGGGTCTTACGACCTTGATAACATTGTGGGGTCATTTCACCAACTCCAGACGGACTTTCTCTAGCCTTCTTATTATATCTTAAAAATAGCTTCCTATTTGCTTAAACTACCATACACGTAACTCTGATATACTCGTTTTCTCATTTGCCAAAGATACGTGTGTAATAACCAAGATAAAATTATGAATGCATTTTCCATTGCTCTAATTTATTTTCCAAGGTCCGTCCTGCATCTTCCCCCTTGAAGGTAATAGTTTATTTCTTTTTTTTTTATTTATTTAAAAAAATTTTTTTAATGTTTATTTATTTTTAGAGAGAAAGAGACACAGGGTGTGAGCAGGGGAGGGGCAGAGAGAGAGGGAGACACAGAATCCAAGGCAGGTTCCAGGTTCTGAGCTGTCAGCACAGAGTCCAACGCGGGGCTCGAACTCATACGAACCGCGAGATCATGACCTGAGCCAAAGTTGGATGCTTAACTGACTGAGCCACCCAGGCGTCCCTGTTTTTTCAATTTGTTTTAAAAGTTTATTTATTTTAAGAGAGAGAACAAGCACGCGTTGGGGGAAGGGCAGAGAGAGAGGGAAAGAGAGAATCCCAAGCAGGCTCTGCACCGTCAGGGTGGAGCCTGATGTGGGGCTTGAACCCATGAACCGTGAGATCATGACCTGAGCCAAAATCAAGAGTCTGATGCTCAAGTGACTGAACCACTGAGGCACCCCTCTTTTATTTATTTATTTATTTATTTGTTCCTTCACTCTTTCATTCATTCACTCCTCCAGGAAGCCCACCACCATTCACAGTCAGTGATCTCCTGTGGCAGCTGCTCAGCAGCCCTCATGGCATGCTTCATTCATTCAAAAAGACAGCGTCTGTTTCCTTTCGCTCTCCTGTTCTGTACTCAGGCATGTGCGACCTGACTGTTTCACGCGCCTCAACAGGTCTTCCCCAATTCTCCCAACGTCAGCCATTCGAGAATAGCTCTTACACCACACACGGCCTTTGTGTCCTCCCCCGTGTCAATGCCTAGTGATACGCGGCGTATAAAAGTGAGTGATCAGTACTTGCTTAAATGCGCTAGAGCTCTAAAAGCACAATGTGAAATCTACGTGAGCTCTCCGTTAATATGATAAACTCATAAGGTAGCCCGTCTCTTAAAAGAAACAGAATAAAAGGCCTATACAGTAAGACTGCTTAATTTTTTTTGCAGCGAACTTTCATTGAAATGAAAAGGGTATTTGCACACACTGCTCTCCTCTCCCAAAGTAGGCAACACTCGGCCAGAATACTGAGCTTTGTTTTAAATGCCCTTGGAGAACAAAAGGCAAGCGAAAGCAGTGACCTGACATGCTCTGCAAAGAGATCTCATCAATAGTAAATAAGGCATAGACCTCAAGGAGTGGTGGGGAAAGCGCCCTCCTCCTCCATATGCATGGAGACTGCCTGCTCCACGAGGGTCCAAGGACGGAGTGCTTCAGGGACCTTCGGATGGTGTACTGGGCCCGCCTTTTCTCGACTGCTCCTTTCAGAGCACATTCGGGAGTCACTACATGACTCACCGCACCCACGGGGGCTGAAGAGAAGGGCACACACATCAGGGCAGGGGCGGTCCAATGCCAGATGGCGTAGAAGCTTTTGCTGATGACGTCAGCAGCAGCAGCAGCAGCAGCAGCAGCAAAACACTAGTGTTCACCCCAAACCTACTTGCTCATTACCGTAGAAAAAGGGTCTGAATCACCCCTTCCACTCTGAGATTTCATGAGGGAGGGAGGCGGTGTGATCTCAGAAAAACAAGGGAGTTTGGAAAGAAGGAAGCAGAAAGGGAGAAAAAGCAAATACAGACTGGCAAGTGTGTTCCAAGAGCAAAGCCCATCAGAGGCAGAAATCAAGCAAAATGGATCAGATGAAGAAATTAAAGAGTATGGTAGCTTGTAAAAGTGTCATGGTTTTAAAATTTTAACCTTCCCACTCTTCACATGGAATATTTAGTAAGTAGTGCCTAGGTTAAGGCTCGGGAAGCCTTCCTGAGATATCGGTGTGGTCCAACAGCAGTTAGTGATAAATCTGGGAGGGAACAAATAAAGGAAGGAAATGTTACTTCTCTGGATTCTGCCACTTGATACTAAAACCCTGAACTCCTTGCGCCAAAAAACAAACAAAAAAAAAATACAGAAAGAGTTTTGTATATGTATGTGAAAAGCCTGATGCCATCTGGCATAATATATGTGACGTGTGGGAAGAAAATAGCTAGCAACCTAGATATTCTACATGCAAAACACCCCTCAAAAAGAAAGATACATACTGTTACGTCCACTGATTGTGCATTGGCTAATTCAGACCTGCTTTCATCCTGGGGGCTGGGAAACAGGGTCGGGGGGATGGTAACATCCACAACAAAGCGCTTGTACCCAGAATATACACTCCAAAAGTAAGAAACCAAACAATCCAATTAGAAAATGGGCGTTAAGACTGGGAGAGCCGCGTCATCAAAGAGAATGAATGGATGGCAAGTATACACAGGAAAGTTTCTTTTCAACATCACTGGCCATCAGGGAAATACAAATTAAGGCCACCATGAGATACTGTCACATACCTCCAGAAAGAGCTTACAGATAAAAAGAAAAGCAATATTAAGTTTTACTGAGAATGTGGCAAATTGCAATTTACCTGTTTTCAAATTCACATCCAACGGCATACTATTTCAAAAACAATGTCTGTTTTCTTTTTTATCTCCATTCTTCTGTTCAGCCATTCCATTTTTTGTTTAATATTGCCTTTTTCAGTTTTAGAATTTCCATGTGGTTTTTTTTATAGCTCTTGTTTCTCTGCTAATATTTCTTATCTTTTCATTCATCAGCAGACTAGTTGACTTGCTAAAAACAAAGCTGTAACAGCTTTCATTACCCTTTTCCAAAAACCCACATCTGGGTCAATTTCAGGTTCATCTCAGCTGAATGTCTTCACCTTTATTTCCCTGGTTTTTGGTGTGGCGAGCAATTTTGAACTACAACCCACACATGGTGAAACTCTGGACTTTGCTCTTTTTCTTGAAAGGCTGTTGATGTTTTGTTAATAGGGCATTCTTGGTAGGACTCAAATTGCAAATTCTGTCTCTGGGGAAGAAGCCCAAATGTCACTCCAATTCATTCATTTTTACCTATTTTTCTTGTGCATGTGTGTTTCAAGGACCCACCAGAGATCAGGGAGGAATTTACACACAGAGTCTGAGGTCTGTCCTCACTGGCCCCTTCCTTTCTGAGACTCCCTCCTCGCCTTCCATTGTCTTAGCCTCTGCTCTGCCTTCAGTTGACAAGCTGACTATAGGACCACAGTGGGATATTCCCTATAGAAAACATACTATTAAAAAAATCAAATCTGGAATTGTTTTCAATTGTTATATAATCGGGGGGTGGGTAATAACAGCACTGTCTTTTTCCATTTCACGACTTAGGTTGTAATTACAGGAATGTTTGCCTTTCAGTGATTCAGTGAACCATATACTGTTCTCTCATCTATTATCTGTTTGTGTGATGCTGTTCACAACAATAAAAATTTGATGCTCAAAGCTGAACAAGTATATCCACTGTTTAGATTTGGCTAAAATGACTAATGCCATTGTTTCAATGGGAGTGAATTTGGGGATAATGAAGATTATATGGGACAGAAATTACGTGTTAATTTAATATCTAAATATATAGTCTTGGGGCACCTGGGTGGCTCAGTTGGTTGAGCGTCCGACTCTTGATTTCAGCTCAGGTCATGATCCCAGGGTCATGGGATCTAGCTCTGAGTGGGGCTCCGTGCTGAGTGTGGAACCTGCTTGGGATTCTCTCTCTCCCTCCCTCTCTCTCTCTTCCTCTGCCTCTGACACTCCCCCTCTCTAAAAAAAAAAAAGACTATATGTATATGTATATGTGTGTGTATATATATATATATATATATATATATATATATATATATATATATTTAGTCTTATTATATGGTTGATTATAATTATTTGCCTGTGTTTATTATATTGAGAGTCCTCATGAGGGAAAACAGTTACGTTTATCTTCTTTACCGTCTCTTAGCCCACTTATTCATTGTTCCGTCAATAATCAGATATTTATTGTTTATTTATTGAGTTGGTACCATTCTTGGCATGGGAGGCACAAAGGTAAATAATGGAGGCAAAAATAATGACCTCATACAGATTACATGGAAGTGGACCATGAAAAAAAATTTTAATCAATATATAATGTCAGGGAATGGTTGTGCAATAAATAAATCAGACTAAAATGATATAGAGAGTTGAAGAGTGTGATAATTTTTGTTGGATAATCAGAGAAGATCTTTCAACAGTTGATTCTTGAGTTGAGATCAAGATAAAGTGAGGCATAGGGGAGCCCGGATGGCTGAGTCGGTTAAGCATCCGACTTCAGCTCAGGTCATGATCTCACAATCCGTGAGTTCAAGCCCTGCATCGGGCTCGGTGCTGACAGCTCAGAGCCTGGAGCCTGCTTCGGATTCTGTGTCTCCCTCTCTCTCTGACCCTCCCCTGCTTGCACTCTGTCTCTCTCTCTCTCTCTCAAAAATAAATAAACATTAAAAATAAATTAATTAATCGATTAATTTAATTAAATAAAGTGAGGCACTAAGGCAAAAGAATGTTCTAGGTTTGGGGAACGAGAACTACAAAGGCCCTGAGGCAGGCATGTACTTCACAAGTTCGAAGAAGAGTATGCGTCAGTGTGCTTGTAACACAGCGAATAAGGGAATATGTGTCAGGAAACAGGGCTAGAGTGTGTTAATCCTTGTATATCAGGGTGTGGCATTTTATTCTCAGTTTCATGAAAATCCATTGGAAGACACAGCAGGAAATGACATGATCTGCTTTATATTTTAAAGAAAAGACGGAGGGGATTGCCTGGGTGGCTCAGTCGGTTAAGCGTCCGACTTCGGCTCAGGTCACGATCTCACGGCTCATGAGTTCGAGCCCCGCATCAGGCTCTGCGCTGACAGCTCGGAGCCTGGAGCCTGCTTCGGATTCTGTGTCTCCCTCTCTCTGTCTCTCTCTCTCTCTCTCTCAAAAATAAATAAACATTAAAGCAATCTTAAGAAGAAAGAAAGAAAATACTGGCTATTCTAGTTGCTATGTAGCAGTAGGTGGTAGACGTGAGCAGGGAGGTATTCGGCAGGTAATTATGGAAGCCCCGTTATACGGTAATGGTGGCTTACACTGGGATGGCAGTGCCGGAGATAGTGAGAAGTATGTGGGAACTGGGTAGGTTTTTGAAAACAGATTCAACGGTATTTGTTGACAGAGTAAGTAGGTAACTGGCAAGATTAGTACGCTCATCAAATGGAGACTGTTGGAGACAAGTCCATTGGAGAGCATATAATCAAGAGTTTGTGTTTAGGTAGGTTACACTGTGGTTCTATTAGTATTTAAATGACTAGACGGTTTGTTACGTGTTCCGGAACAGAAGGGAGAAGTTAAACATCTGGAATGTATTCAGAATCATTGGCCTACTGAGTATAAAGAGAAATAAAACAGAAAAGAGGGGGTCTCTCTAGTCTAAGAGACGACGACTATACTAGAATAGGGCAGTTCATATCATGGTAACAAAATGACTAAATCCTTCAGTGTCTGAAACGATCGGGCCTCTTTCTTGGTCTCACTGCATGCCCTTGCTAGTAAGCTGGAAGTTAGTTCTACATCGCCCTTACTCCGGGACCCAACCTGATAGAGCTTCTATCATCTCGAGATGGCCAGATGCCATGACAGAGAATAAACAATAATGTTTGCAAATCATCTACTGGTTCCTAAAGCTTCTACCCAGAAGTCACAGTGTCACATTTTCATTGGCCAAAGCAAGTCACAAGGCCATGATAGACTTCAAAGGGCCAAGCAAGTGCTATATTAGCCTATGCCCAGAAGACAGAGATCCAGAAATACTGGAGGAACAGCATTATTGCATGACACACACTGACAGTAGATGTCAGGATGAGGTAAAGTAATTGAAATATTTTGTTTGATGTTTCATGGATTTCGGTATCTCTTCAACCTCAACACCACCAAATGACTGATTATTTATAAGATGTCTAAAAAAACCCTCCATACTTCCAGATATAGGCAAGGTATTTTCAAAAGAGTGACAAGGACAGAGAGTGAAAACAAGAAAATATTTTAACAGCAGAATCACCATCCATATATGACAAGATACTGAGTGGCATCTTTCCTGTTGTTTTAGAACTGTGGCTAAAACTGAGGGCAAATGGAGCTAAGCACCACATAGTCTAGGTTCAAAAGCTTCCAGAAGTTGGAGTCAGACATTTCACAGATGACTCTGTGACCCATGCAAGAGCAAATGTGGTCCTGCCACTGACCTCCGTCTCCCACTCCCAAGTCAACCCAATGGGAGGACTGAGAAGTCAAGGAGGTTGACACTTCTTTGAGAATGGAGTGCTCCTAAGCAGACCATCATCACACCCTTCTGAGGAGGAAGAAGGAGCCACTGACCCTTTCAACAGCAGGATGGTTCAAAATAATCACTTTTGAAGAACAAGAATGGCTTCAAGAATGAAGGATCAGCATTTTACTCCCTGCTTGGAGGGATGGATGGATGCTTACTAGTGGAGAAACTACATTCTCAATATCTTATGTGGTACGAATTTTCCAAGGGAAGAGTGAGCACTGACTGAGGAAGGTCTTTGGGCTTGAGCCATCTTTCTGGTACCCTACCAATAGGGCCATCACCCAGACGAGGAATCTCAGAAGATGGGAGCTATCCTATAAGGGTTAGGGAATGGTCAAAGAGGTCACACTTAGGCCAGAATGTTCACGTCACAGAACAAGCATGAGGGCTTTCTGTAGGGCTTTCAAAAGACCCACCCTTGCAAAACAGCTAGCATTTTGGGTGGTGTCTTAGTTTCCCGGGGTTGCCTTAACAAAGTCCCACAAATCGTGTGGCTCAAACAATGGGAATTTATTATCTCACAGTCCTGGAGGCCAGAAGTCCAATGTCAAGCTGTCCACAGGTTGGTGGCTTTGCATACTATGAGAAAGAATCTGCTCCACACCCCTCTCCTAACTTCTGGTGATTTGTTGGCAAATTTTGTTAAGTCCTTGGCTTGTATATGCATCACTCTAATATCCATCCTCACTTTTACACAGTATTCTCCTGTCTTCACATCATCTTCCTTCTGTGCAGGTCTGCCTCTGTGTCCAAATGTCCCCTTTTATAAGGACACCAGTCATGTTGTATTAGGGGCCACCTAATAATCTTATTTTTAACTTGACTACCTCTCTAGGGGCCTATTTTTAATTAAGGTCACATTATGAGGTGATGAAGGTTAAGACTTCAACAATACATTTGGTGGGGGGCACAATTCAACCTATAACAAAAGGATAAAGCACAGAGGTCCATGTGGACAGTTCCTTACAAGGCCAAGAAGCTGGAAAAACCAACCCAGGGGGGAGCTGGAGGAACGTTTAGTCATTTCCTCTTTCCTCGCCCTTTGCTGCAATATGGCAATATCTAATAGCCGCAGTAGAGGAGAGGAAGAAGAGTATACAGGATGACCCCCTGTGCCCTCTTCAAGACAAATTGGCTCTGCTCTTGGAGAAGAAGGAAAGTTTTATCTTCAGGATGGTGTCCCTCAAGTGAAATCTTTAATGTTTCTATTAAAATAGTGTAGTTTTCAAGTTTGGCGTCTGCTTCGAACATAAAGAATTAAATTCCTTGATGCGATGATTCACATTTCACTGCTAATTTTAAATTTGATTTTTCACTTTGGTTACAATTAGCTTAATGTCCTTACATGGTTACCAAAAAAAGTATTTAGGCCAATACTGTTAGGATTTTTATCCAAATTCAGTATGAAGTAATTAACTCCCCAAGTTAATTCTCCCTTTGTTTTTAGCCTGACTCTACAGAGACAAAAGGAAATGTAATTCTCTTTGATACTTGAAACAAATTTACTTACCTTTGTCAGAACCTTGGGTCCTGACAAAGCCTTTGTTAAGATCTGTGATTTTGAAAGATGCCACAAGCCTCTTGACAAGTGTCGGCTGAGTTTATAGTATCCTATCAGATCACACTGAAACTTGAGGTACATTATTGCTATTTTAGAGGAAGAACAGAGATATTCAGATACAATTGATAATTTATTTCCTTGGGAGCCATCTACAATTAATATTCTCTTAGGTAAGTCCCTGCACATCATCCTGATACTTTGAGATTTCCAAGACAAAAAGATAATACATCGAAAAGCCTGGTCTACAAAGGTTCCTTTTTGGCATCGTAAACCCTAGAGTCCAAGGTTCAGTTAGTCAACATGAGCTAGAAAGAAAGAAACTTGGGATAAATTCAGAAACTGCAAAGTGGCATCCTGAGCCAATTATGTATTGAATTTCCCTGATTCCAGGAAATTTTGGTGCTTTTTCTTTATAATGTATAGACTCAACAATACGAGTATAAATATACTCCCTTTGGGACCCTGTCCGTAGAGAAACATAAATAGAGTCTAAAGTGTTTAACTAGAAATACATTTTAAATAACAATATATACTAATGAGAAATGTTCCATCTGATGCACTCAAAGGTAACTATTTTCACTCAGTGAACTGACTGAAGGCTTCTATTGATGGGTGCTGTGTAATCAACACTATAGTCAGGAACTTCTTCAAACTGTCCAAACTGCAATATTCTCAATGCAATTTAGGCCTCTCACTCATCATCAGTATAAATGGAAAATTAAATGTATTGTCATATATATCACATATTTAAATCAATAACCTTTGGGACGATACACTTGGACTCTGTTTAAAATAGCCAGCAAATAACAACAATTTCCTAGGAATAACCATAACAAGTAATTTCCATATTGCTCTGAAGAAATCATAAAACTTTACTGAGGGTCATAAAAGAAAACTTGAATAAATGGAGAAATATATGATAGTCCTGAATATGAAGGCAGAATGTTGCAAAAAATAATGGTTCTTTCTAAATCAGTGTGTGGGTTTAATATGATCTAATTAAAAACTGAGTGGAATATTCTTACGGTAACTCGTAAGTTTATCAGAGTAAATGAATAAGAATATTCAAGGAGGCGTGTCTGGGTGACTCAGTCAGCTAAGCATCCGACCCTTGGTTTCAGCTCAGGTCATGATCTCACGGTTCGTGAGTTCGAGCCCCATGTGAGGTTCTGTGCTGACAACTCGGAGCCTGGAGCCTGCTTCGGATTCTGTGTCTCCCTCTCTCTCTGCCCCTCCCTCACTCATGCTCTGTCTCTCTCTGTCTCAGAAATAAATAAACATTTAAAAAAAATAATAATAATATTTTGGCATCACAGATTAGTTAAAAATAAAGACTCCATATATTGCAGAGAAGTCAAGTAAATTTTGACAAAAAAGGGGGGAGAAGAGGCTCAAATGAAGTTTCATGTCAATTCTTCACCAAATAAACACAACATGGGTAGTTGAAACATAGGTATGTTAAATATAAAAATAAGTATAATCTTAGTGTTTTAGAAGCTCTATAGCAACATCAGTGTGATTTTCATAAAAATAACATAAAGAATCACAAGGGAGGGGCGCCTGGGTGGCTCAGTCGGTTAAGCGTCCGACTTCGGCTCAGGTCACGATCTCGCGGTATGTGAGTTCGAGCCCCGCGTCGGGCTCTGTGCTGACTGCTCAGAGCCTGGAGCCTGTTTCAGATTCTGTGTCTCCCTCTCTCTCTGACCCTCCCCCGTTCATGCTCTGTCTCTCTCTGTCTCAAAAATAAATAAATGTTAAAAAAAAAAAAAGAATCACAAGGGAAAATCAGCATAACTTATGGCACCAAAGACAAAAATATTCTCTTGATCAAAAGGCATCATGAGTTGTTAATTTTAGCCATTCTGACAGGTGTGAGGTGCTATCTCATTGTGGTTTTGATTTGTATTTCCCTGATGATGCGTGATGTTGAGCATGTTTTTTCACGTGCCTGTTGGCCATCTGGATGCCTTCTTTGGAAAATTGTCTGTTTATGTCTTTTGCCCATTTCTTCACTGGCTTACTTTGTTTTTGGGCACTGAGTTTGGTAAGTTCTTTATAGATTTTGGATACTAACCTTTATCTGATACGTCATTTGCAAATATCTTCTCTCATTCTGTTGGTTGCCATATAGTTTTGTTGACTGTTTCCTTTACTGTGCAGCTTTTTATCTTAACAAGGCCCCAAAACTTCAGTTTTGCTTTTGTTTCCCTTGCCTTCAGAGACATGTCAAGTAAGAAGTTGCTGCAGCCAAGGTCAAAGAGGTTGCTGCCTGTTTTCTCCCAAAGGATTTTGATGGTTTCCTGTATCACATTGAGGTCTTTCATCCATTTTGAATTTATTTTTGTGTCTGGTGTAAGAAAGTGGTCCAGGTTCATTGTCTTGCATGTTGCTGTCCAGTTTTCCCAGCACGATTTGTTGAAGAGACTGTCTTTTGTCCATTGGATATTCTTTCCTTCCAAATGTCCATTGAGTGATGAATGGATAAAGAAGATGTGCCGTGTGTGTGTGTGTGTGTGTGTGTGTGTGTGTACACAATGGAATACTGCTTGGTGATGAAATCTTGCCATTTGCCACAATGTGTGGAACTAGAAGGTATTACGCTAAGCGAAGTAAGTCAGAGAAAGACAAATATCATATGATTTCACTCATATGTGGAATTTAAGAAACACAACAGATGAACATAGGGGAAGGGAAGGAAAAATAAGATAAAAACAGAGACAGAGGCAAACCATAAGACATTCTTAAATACAGAGAACAAACTGAGGGTTGTTGGAGGGCTCTTGGGTGGGGGGGTGGGGAGATGGGCTAAATGGGGGATGGGCATTAGTAAGCGCACGTGTTGGGATGAGCACTAGGTGTCATATGTAAGTGATGAATCCCTGGGTTCTACTCCTGAAACCAAGACTACACTGTATGGAAACTAACTTGAATTTAAATTTAAAAGAAAAAAAGGCATCATGTAAAATTTGAAAGGCAATGAGCAGCTTTCTGACTTCTGATATATTCTTTGGCCAGCAGTCCATCACCGAAGCTCTCCCAGTTTCCCCTTACAAACTCTTTGAAGCCACAGAAAGGATAATACCAAAGCCCAAGACTGACAGCCAGCATATTACCAGAATCCTGGAGGATTGCTTACTAGTTTATCTAACTTATGGGACTGAACTGACAAAATGACAGGTAGCTGGCCCTGCAACAAGCCTTTTCTTTGAAAAAGAACAGATTTGGTAGGTAGATGCTCTATATCCCCCCCTCCCCCATGCCTGCGGTTTATTCAGAAGTCCAGAGTTGGCCCCAAGCAGGACACCAGGCCTTGACTGCCCTCCCCAGACTGGTTCCCTGGGCCCCCACCCAGCCCACTCTAATGCCCCCCCCAGAGAACCACAGGAGATTAAAGAGACACACTGTCAAAGGCCTTTGCGTTCTAAGGAGGTCTTTGCTATCCTATGATAATTACCAGAATTCACCTTTAAAATAAGTCCATGGATAATAGGAACCATGTTTTCTTTTTTTTTTTCTTTTAGTATTTATTTTTGAGAGACTGCAAGCAGGGGAGGGGCAGAGAGAGGGGGACAGAGTATCCGGAGCGGGCTCTGTGCTGACAGGCTGACAGCAGTGAGCTGGATGCAGGGCTTGGACTCATGAACTGCGAGATCACACGACCTGAGCCACAGTCAGATGCTCAACTGACTGAGCCACCCAGGTGCCCCTAGGAACCACATTTTCAGTGTATAATAACAGAACAATTTGATAGGTACTTCACATCATGAAACAGGACTAAAATTTATCAAGGGGCACCTGGGTGGCTCGGTTGGTTAAGTGGCCAACTCTTGATTTTGGCTCGGGTCCTGATCTCACGCTTGGGTTCGTGAGATAGAGCCCCCTGTGTGGATTTGCACTGGCAGCACAGAGCCTGCTTGGGATTCTCTCTCCCTCTCTCTCTATGCCTCTGTACTTGATCACATGCGTATGCTCTCTTCCTCAAAATAACAAAATTAGGAAAAAAAGGGACTAAAATTTATCAAGATCCTGCCTAAATATTTTTTAATAATTTTGATAATGGAAAAAATAGGACGTTTTGTTTATATTTTGAGACAAAATTATAATGACAGCAATTATATGATAATTATGGAACAGTTCTGAGACCAGTGTCCCCTAATGTCACCCTTGGATCACTTTACCTACTTCTCCCTACTCCTACCCCACCCTTGATCCCTGCTAACCTCTGGCAATCATTAAGGTCTTCCTATTTTTTTTTTTTCATTTCAGGAATGTTATGTAAATGAAATCATACAGTTAAGCGTATCACGAGTTTTTCCTTTTTACTGGGCTAGAGGGACAAAAGGCCCACCTTTGAGAAACACTGCATTAGGAAATATTCAATTCCATGATGTTTTGTAGTTTTCCTCTGTAACTCCTATAAGTAATTGGAATTCTCAATTCTTCCACTACAAGGACCCATTTATACTACTTGAAAAGGTTAAAGAGTTGATGGAATTTGTTCAGTCCAACAGAATGGCTGCAGACATACCTGTGGAAATGCTGATAATTATTTCCCAAACAGGCAACCCACCATGATGATTATAGAGAGAAACAAATTCCATGCCACTTAAAAAAAGTATTCTTTTAATGTTTATTTATTTTTGAGAGAGAGACAGAGACAGAGCACGAGCGGGGGAGGGAGGGGCAAAGACACAGGGAGTCACAGAATCCAAAGCAGGCTCCAGGCTCCGAGCTGCCAACACAGAGCCCGACGCGGGGCTTGAACCCAAGAACTGTGAGATCATGACCTGAGCCGAAGTTGGACACTTAGCTGAGTGAGCCACCCAGGAGCCCCTCCATGCCACTTTTTAAGTGTTGTTTGTCTAGCTGCTTCTAATACTTGAAATTTCTGAGAAAAGCAGGGTAGCACCTGAAGCAGCAATGTTATTACCCATTCTAGATGAATACTAGATGCTATCCTGCTGATGTTTTGCTTGGATACGGCAGAAACTATGCTGCCTAGAATTTCTAGGAAACTGTTCTGTAAATCCTGCATGGTTGACAGTGAGTGAATTGAGTCACGGGTAATCCAGTCACCTTGTCTGTTGCTAAACACTGAGTCTGGACAAAGTTGTCCTCGTCCACACGTGAGTTAAGAGAAAGAAATAGTAAAACGGACTAAATAAATATCACTCTGATCCCTCCAGGAAGAAAACCCTTAATATATTAATAGAAACAAATTAAATCCAAGATTTTCAGAAATATTTAAGAATAAGTTTTCCACTAATAAAAGGAGTTTAGCACATATACCGTCTAATCCCAACCAAAAAAATGGAAAATTGTTTTTTAAAGGTAAAAACATCAAATTTTCATTGGTAATCAAAGAAATGATGTAAGGTAAACACAACAACATTATACTTTATCAAACTCTCAGTTTATTTTATGGTATTAAATGCAGAGTTTTCAGTAGTATAGATAAATGTTTTAAGTGCTAATGATGAAAATTAAAAAATACCCTAGTTAGTGGGAAATTATCTGACATATACAAAGAGCCTTATGCACGATTATACCTTTGGCCAGTAATGTCACTTTTTGAACTCTGTCCTAAGACAATAATCAAAGAAATGCAAAGGGCATCATGTATAATAGTTTCCATAGTTAACTTATTTATATTATCAATAAATCATAAAAAATATAAATTTTCAAATATATGAATATTTAATGTAACTTTTGTGCATTCATATCATGAAATATTATGTGGTCATTAAATGCCAAATTTTAAATAACATTTTATGAATTGGCATAATGTATATAACACAATGCATTCTCATAAAAATCAGGATAAAACCTTTAGTACAATCCCAATTTCAAAATGGATTTACATGTAAAGCAATTTTATGGGGGCCCTGGGCGGCTCAATAGTTTGAGTGTCCAACTTCAGCTCAGGTCACGATCTCACGGCTCATGGGTTCGAGCCCCGTGTTGGGCTCTGTGCTGACAGCTCAGAGCCTGGAACCTGCTTCAGATTCTGTGTCTCCCTCTCTCTCTGCCCCTCCCTTGCTAGCGCTCTATCTCTCTCTCTCTTCCCAAAATAAATAAACGTTAAAAAAATAAAGAAATTTTATGTATATTCATAATTATAGTGCTATTTCCAATGATAAAACGTGAAAAAAATTGCTAAGTTTCCAGCACAAAGCTCTGTACTATAAGATAGCCATAGCATGTAACATTATGTATGTACTAAAAATCATGTTAAAAAATTAATGAATTGACAAATTGCTCATAATATAAGTGGGAAAAGTCAGCATAATAAATTGCATATAGAGTATGTTTCTTATAACACAAAATAAACATAAATGCATATGTGCATTTTACTAGAGAAATAAGTGCACAGAATAAATACTAAGGAAATATAATGAATGGCCAACAACGATCTTTGCTCAGTGGTTAGATTAATTTCATGTGCCATTTTTTTTTATGTTTTGCATAGTTTCGTTTGGTGTTTTTAAAATTTTTACAGTGAGCATGAATTAGCTTAATGACGAGGAGAATAAACTGTATATACTACCTGTGTGTGCTTACGGAGTATGTATGTGTGTGTTCTTTAGAATATATATTTGTATATACACACATAGATTTTATTCAGATTCATCTCTATCTATCCATCTATGTATATATCTATTAGCTACAGAAGATGAACACATGTACACACACATTATATTGGTTATTCTAGAGACCATATTCGTGGTCATTTTTTTTCCCTTGGTTATGAAATTGCTATGTATTTCTCTATGATGCTAAGTAAAAGCTCTTGAGTTTTTTTCTTCCGTGTTCTTTTTAAAGGAAACCATTTTGTGTTCCAAGAATGTTAAAAGAATTTTTCAATTATTTCTAAAGTACAAACAGTTGTAGAAGGACCACTGGGTAATTAATAACAACATGGAAACAGGCATGCACTGAACTCTAATTAATTTATTCTGTAACGTGACTCGAAATGGGTAGCTAATTTTAGCTACATTAGATGCATGTTATATCATATTTTCTTTCTGTATTTGCAATCTAAACCAAAAGACTTTGGAGGGAGGCATTGTTTTCACGAATTCAAGAATAAAGGCTCTGTATTTGTCTTCCTACCAGCTGAAATGAGGTAAAGACAGTAGGAGACCAATTAGCAAAGCACACATATTGAGTAAGTCCAAAGCAAAGGAATGGACGGGAGTCCAAAGGAAGAGACTTTCTACTCTTACATGGCCATCGCAACAGATTTAATGCCATGTGACGTGCACACTTCTTCTCATGAGTCACCGGTTACAGTTTGATCCTGGATTTGGTTGTAGAAAATGAGTATAAGTAGCATCACTTGCGCATCTGTTAAAATGAGACACAATGGTCCTATTCAACAGATATTGGTATCCCCAATTCTAACACAGTAGACAAGGCTGATAAAAAGGATTTGGGCAAATACGGCCACTCTCTCCTTTATGCTTCAGTTTACTTGAAATGATTATGAAGACTTGTATTGATGCTGAATATTCCAAAATTCCAAAATTATGAAATCACTCTGAGTTTTCTTTCTTAAAGAACAAATGAAGAGTTTGTTTAGGAGTAAAAAGGGTGAGACAAATTGTAATCTTGGGGTCTGGGTACGAAAGCCTTTCACAATTTTCCTTCATGACATAAAAACACATTTGATTTATTATTGAGTGTGAAGGACATTCACTCATTCACTTCACCCAAGGTTTTTCAGCCTTTGTTGGGGTGCTGTCCCGCATGCATCATAAGTTCTCCGGCAGCATCTCTGGCCTCTCCCCACCACATTCCAGGATCAGGCCTGGTTTTAACAACCAAAAAGGGCTTCAGATGTTGCCAAATGTTTTCCTAAAGGATAAAAATCTCTACCAGTCAAAAACTCCTGCATTAATTCATCAGTCAACTCTTAAACATTTTGAGATCTTACTTTAAAAAATTTTTTTAATGTTTAGTTTTGAGAGAGAGAGAGAGAGAGAGAGAGAGAATGAGCAGGGAGGTGCAGAGAGAGAGAGGGAGACACAGAATCCAAAGCAGGCTCCAGGCTCTGAGCTGTCCGCAGAGCCCAAAGCGGGGCTTGAACCCACAAACCGTGAGATCACGACTTGAGCCAAAGTGAGACACTTAACTGACTGAGCCACCCAGGTGCCCCTAGATCTTACTTTGTGTGTAACACCGTGCTGAGTACAGAGACAGATCTAAATAAAATGAAGTCTTGGGGCACCTGGGTGGCTCAGTTGGTTGAGCATCTGATTTCGGCTCAGGTCATGATCTCGCAGTTCAGGAATTTAAGCCCCACATCGGCCTCACTGCTGTCAGTGAGGAGCCGGCTTTAGACCCTCTGTCCTCCACTCTCTGCCCCTCACCCACTCACACTCTCTCACAAATAAATAAACATTTTAAAAAATGCAGTCTTGGCTTCAAGGAGCTCAATTTCAACACACAAACAGACAATCAAAGAGTGGGCGGTGTGTAAGTGTATATGTGTAAGTATATATATGCGAGATGTGTAAGTATATGTGATGTGTGGGTATATATATTGTTCACTTCACCTAAACAATCAGAGAAAGTTTCCTAGAGAGGGAAATGCAAGTTTTTGAGTTCTGAAGAATGAGTAATAGTCAGCCAGGTTAGGAAAGTATACAAATTTATATATAAATTATACAAATTACATATTTAGGATCTACTGGGTGAGCGGTCGGAGGTCCAAATGTTAGATTGTGGTTGTAGTACATAATGGAAACACTCTGGTTCCTGTCATCCAGTCACCTCCGAGCTTTTTCTCAAGCAGAAGGGATGTGGGAGAATGTTTTATAGTTCAGGTTCTGAGTCACATCTTCATCACAAGAGAGCAGAGGTTGTTTATAATAGGATATTATACATTAATATACATAATTAGATCAAAGATGTGCCTTAAACATCAGATCAGAAAACAATTCACCTTTAGGATTTATCAGATATAAACTTGAGTTGACAGAGGCCATCAGGCAAAGAAGATTCCTGGAATTTGGGTCATAGTTAGTTACAAGGGAACAACAACAAAAAATGTTCATGACGTAGTCAAGACCAGGGGGAGAGCTGAGTGTCTAGTGTCGAGGTGTGATCTTCCTCAGCACTTTCCTTTCTTATTAATCTCACACCAGTCAAATAAAACTCTTTGGCTCCACTAGAAGTTAAGAAAAAAATTTCCTGGGTGGTCCATAAAAAGTAGATTTCACCTACCATGAAATCATAGGGAGATAGATACATGATGAAGTTAGTGAAGATTAAGCTTCAGGACACCTTGTATTTATGGGCCCCTCCTAAGAATCTGGGGGGGGTGATGGGGTCCTAGAAAATCACCCTCATAATCACATATTTTGTAAAATTTGTAGAAATAATTAAGCTCTTTTAACTAAAATCCATGAAGATTCCCATCATTTTCTATTCCGACTTCCCTTCATCACGTCCACACTTGTGTAGGGTACACCTGAAGTCGCTTTCTCTTGTGGACCCCCATGTAAGTGAAAGTGTACCCAGGAATGCACTTGGTTTGGTTTTAGGGGGATACATTCGTTTGTTGTGCGGCCACTCCCACCAATGGTTATAGCATCGCTACGTCTAAGTCCATGAATGGCTTTCAGGAACATCCCTTCCTAAAACTGTGTCGTCTCATGTGGTACAGAGGTACCACGTTTACAGTACCACACACACACACACACACACACACACACACACACGCACACACACACGCACACACTTTGGGTAGTGGAGAAGAAACAAAGCTGACAAAATAGGGGACCAAGCGGCAAATCATGTCAAACCCCCTGTCCAATTTCCTCAGATCCCATTGTGCCATTTTGTGCATCTCTTCTCTTTGGTGTGGAGAGCCAGAGTGGCCGGGTCTAAAAATTCAACCAATTTCTGACTGGCCTGGGTAGGGGGAGGAGCACCCAGATCCCTAGGTTTCTGGGCAGGAAACCTGTGAGGTCAGGGCATGTATCTTCTGGGGACTCTGCCTGAAATCCACACATTCTTGGCCTCCTCCTCTTTCCTGGAGGTAATACCTTCTTTAAATCCCTTACAGGAAAAACCTAATCTTGAGGTCGGTTTCCAAGAAACCCAATCTGATACAAGCCAAAACTATTCGGGATGTTTGTAACATTTATCAGCCTTTTACAATTCTAACTCAAGGTAACTTATTTTATTACTATAAATAAACATTTGTTCCTATGCCTAAATCTGTCATGTTGTGCTCTTGTTCTTAAAGAGGGACACTCAAATGTGTAAGGTTCAGATCCCACAAAGCCAGGACCTTCTCTGTGTGAGTTAGAATAGGACTAGAGTGTTATCCATACAGGGTGGAGTCAAGGACAAAGTGAAATATCACTCTTTGCAGACATGCTATGAAGGGACACGTGTACTCTCCCCATTAGAAAGCCCAGAGAAACAGTCCTTGGAAGTCCCTGATCAAAATCCATATAACTGATGACACTTCATGTACATCATTAAGTTACCTGAATATTTGGCCAGTTATTTAACTAGCCATACTCAAGAAGAAACCAAAGAACACTTGGATTATAGAAAGTCAAATCCAGAAGCAAACAGTGATAACAACAGTTCGATATCAGAAGAATAAAGGTAATTAGGTCTCACCACTCTTAAATGTAACAATTTCATACAATCTATGCACTCTATTTTCCTAGAAGTACCAAGGTTCTGCTAATAAGTTTAATAATTAAAGTTCCACAGCATCTGAATTAGATACAAAAGATATTCTGCTTTGAATATCATCTTCTACACTGAACAATGTTAATGTTTTATTTATAATGTTTTACTTAGGATATTACTATGCACTTAAGATTCAGTGAGTTACTTAACCTGATTAATGCCCACAAAAAACTTCCTCTTTTATCTGTGTTTTAGAGAATTGTTTATGAATTATGTGATCCTTGAAAGATTTTTAAATGCAACTATAAAATCATGTGGTCCTGGAGAATAGCCGAAGCCTGATAATTTGAATATCTTCCATAAATGTCCATTAAGTTTGCGAATATTCTGAGTTATTTCTTTTAGTACTAGGGATAAGTCATTTAAGAAAAATAATCTTTTTGTTGATGTTTTTACATTTCTTATAGAAAGATTTACAGATATTTAATCACAATTTTATACTGTACTAAATCGATTTGTCACACATTTTAAAATTATCATACCCATCTTAGCATACCTGAACATTTGTTTTCACTTTTATCTCTTTTTCTCATGTACTGCATATTTTTTTTAATATATGACTCTCATCACTAGTTTCTCATTTTAAATGTCAATGTTATTTCTTCATGATTCTCTTGGCATTTTTTATTCTGAGTCTATTCATTGTAATTGTTACTTGTACAGAAATACACATGCTTAAGGGCATACATTTTCCTATGACCACAATTTTTACTATACTCAACATGTTAATAGACACACTGTTCTCATGAACATTACTTTCCTAAGAGTTGATAATTATGTCAGAAATTTACTCTTGAACGAAGAAACTGTTGAGAACAATGCTTTCTTTTCCTTTTTGGTTGGATATATTGTTTACATAATCATTCTCTACCTAATTTATATTGCATTAGACTAGTAAAGGAGGCCTAAAGAGAACTTATTTTGTGCACCTGTAGAAGTTTCCTTTGAATCTATATTATGAAAAGTTTTTCTTTTCGTTTTGTTTTTGTTTTTTTTTTTTTTTTTTTACTATCCAAGGATTCTTACAAAGGATGGAGTGGAAATTTGGTATTATTCTCAAAATTATCCTTGTTTGTTACATTTTTTTCAAATGACTTACAAATTCATTTATTGTCTACTGGATCTTTCAAGTGGTTTAGGAAAGCCTTTCTTCTGCTTTTTTACTCCATAATTCCTATCAGCTCTGATTTTTTAATAAAACATTTCAATGTATTTTGCCACTCTTGAATTCATCCTCTTACAACTCATTTTTCCTTCCTTTATGTTTCCTCTTTGTTTTTTAGCTTCTTGTTTATTTCCTACTTCATTGACTTGATGTTTTCTGACACCTCACCTAGACTTACGTGCACACTGCAGTCTCAAGTTTTGATCCTCATGTAGTGCAATGTCCTTGTTAATCCTTATAGACATAGATTAGAATTTATGAATAATTTTCTGTTGCAATCCCAATAAAAATGCCACCAGGCCTTTTTCTGGAGAAAGTTACAAACTGATTCTGTCATTTACAGGGATAAGAAAGGATCAAAATTATTCAACATGATTCTAGAAAGCTATACCAAAGCTAGAGAATTTATGCTACCATATCAACAGATTTACTCCAGAGCTATAGTCATTAAGAAAGTGTGGCAGCCTAAGAACAAGGAAATAGAGAATCCAGAAGAAGACACGTACCTGTATGGACAAAAGTAACAGAGTAAAGAAGCTTTTGATTTTCTTTTAAATAAGTCAACATGGGAAAACTAGGCTTTTTTTTTTTTTTTGGAAACACAAGTGTATCTAGCTTCTTTTTTTTTTTCTTCTAATATAGATATTATTCTCAAGGGATTACAGATATAAATGTGAAAGGCAAAATCAAGAAGTTTGCCAGAAGATAGCCAGGGGTAAATATCTTCATGAACTTAAAGAGAACATAAAAAAGTATTTGCCATAACTAAATGCTCCAATCAAAAACTATAGGGTATCAGAATGGATAAAAAACAAGATCCATTTATAAGCTGTCTATAAGAGACTCATTTTAGACCTAAAGACACCTGCAGACTGAAAGTAAGGGGCTGGAGAACATTCTATGATGCTAATAGACATCAAAAGAAAGCTGGAATAGCCATACTTTTATCAGACAAAGTAGATTTTAAAACAAAGACTGTAATAAGAGATGAAGAAGGGGGCGCCTGGGTGGCTCAGTCGGTTAAGCGTCCGACTTCGGCTCAGGTCATGATCTCACGGTCCGTGGGTTCGGGCCCCGCGTCGGGCTCTGTGCTGACAGCTCAGAGCCTGGAGCCTGTTTCGGATTCTGTGTCTCCCTCTCTCTGACCCTCCCCCGTTCATGCTCTCTCTCTGTCTCAAAAATAAATAAACGTTAAAAAAAAAAAAAAAAAAAAAAAACCCAAGAGATGAAGAAGGGCATTATATCATCATTAAGGGGTCTATTCATAAAGAAGATCTAACAGTTGCAGGGGTATGTGGATGGCTCAGTCGGGTAAGTGTCTAACTCTTGGTTTCAGCTGAGGTCATGATCTCACGGTTTATGAGTTTAAGCCCAGTGTTGGACTCTGCATGGCTGGGGCAGAGCCTGCTTGGAATGCTCTCTCTCTGCCCCTCCTCTGCTCTCTATCTCAAAATAAATAAACTTAAAAAAAAAAAAAGAATTAACAATTGTAAATATTTATGCCCCAAACATGAAAACACCCAAACATATAAATTGATTAATAAAAAATGTAAAGAAACTCATTGATACTAATACAATACTAGTAGGGGCCTTTAACACCCCACTTACAACAATGGACAGATAATCTAAGCAGAAAATCAACAAGGAAACAATGGTTTTGAATAACACACTGGACCAGATGTAATACACTAACAGATATATTCAGAACATTTCATCCTAAAGCAGCAGAATACACATTCTTTTTGAGTACGCATGGAACATTCTCCTGAATAGATCATATACTGGGTCACAAATCAGCCCTCAACAAGTACAAAAAGATTGAGATCATAGCATACATATTTTCAGATCATAAAGACATGAAACTTGAAGTCAACAACAACAAAAAATTTTAATTTTAGTAAATTTTTTTACTAAAGAAAGAATGGATTAACCAGGAAATTAAAGAAGAAATAAAAAAATACAAGGAAGCAAATAAAAATGAAAACATGACAGTCTAAAACCTTTGGGATGCAGCAAAGGCAGTTCTAAGAGGGAAGTATATTGCATTTCAGGCCTATCTCAAGAGGCAAGAAAGGTCCCGAGTACACAACCTAACTACACCTAAAGGAGCTAGACAAGGAACATCAAATAAAGCCTAAAGATAGCAGAAGGAGGGAAATAACAAACATTAGAGCAGAAATAAATGATATAGAAGAAAACACACACACACACACACACACACACACACACACACACACACACACACCAGAACAGATCAACCAAACTAAGAGCTGGTTCTTTGAAAGAATTACAAACCCCTAGCCAGACTTATTAAAAATAAAAGAGAAATGATTCAAATGTATAAAATCACAAATTAAAGAGGAGAGATCATAACCAACACTACAGAAATACAAACAATTATAAGAGAATACTATGAAAAGTTATATGCCAACAAACTTGGGAATCTGGAAGAAATGGACAAATTCCTAGAAACTCATAAACACCAAAACAGAAACAGAAAGAAATAGAAAATTTGAGCAGACCCATAACCAGGAAAGAAATTGAATCAGTTATCAAAAATCTCCCAACAAATGAGAGCTCTGGGACAGATGGCTTCCCAGGGGAATTCTACCAAACATTCAAAGAAGAGTTAATACCTATTCTTCTCAACTGTTCCAAAAAAATAGAAATAGAAGGAAAACTCCCTAATGCATTCTACAGAGCCAGCATTACTAGACAAAATCCCACTAAAAAGGGGAATTATAGACCAATTTCCCTGATGAACCTGGATGCAAAAATTCTCAACATTAGCAAATTGAATTCAATAGTACATCAAAATAATTATTCACCATGATCAAGTGGGATTTATTCCTGGATTGCAGTGCTGGTTCAATATTTACAAATCAATCAATGTGATACACCACATTAATAAAAGAAAGGATAAGAACCATCTGATCCTGTCAATAGATGCAGAAAAAAACATTTTGACAAAATATAGCATCCATTCTTGATAAAAGCCCTCAACAAAGTAGGGATATGTGGAATATATCTCAACATCATTAAGGCCATATAGGAAAGACCCACAGCTAATATCATCCCCAATGGAAAAACTGACAGCCTTTTCCCTACGGTCAGGAACAAGACAAGGATGTCCATTTACACCATTACTATTTAACATAGTACTGGAAGCCTTAGTCTTAACAATCAGACAATAAAAAGAAATAAAAGGCATCCAAATTGGCAAAGAAGAAGTCAAACTTTCACTATTTGCAGATGACATAACACTATATGTATAAAACCCAAAAGACACCACCAAAAAATTGCTAGAACTATACAAGAATTCAGCAGTCACAGGATACAAAATCAGTGAGCACATATCTATTGCATTTCTATACACCAATAAAGAAGCAGCGGAAAAAGAAATTAAGGAATTGATCCCATTTGCAAATGTATCAAAACCAATAAGATACTTAGGAATAAACCTAACTAAAGAGGTGAAAGACCTATACTCTGGATATTATAGAACACTTATGGAAGAAACTGAAAAGGACACAAAGAATGGGAAAAACATCCTGTGCTCGTGGACTGGAAGAAAAAATATTGTTAACATGTCTATACTATCCAAAGCAATCTACACATTTAAAACAAGTCCTATCAAAATACCACCAGTATTTTTTGCAGAGCTACAAAAAATAATTGTAAAATTTATATGGAAGCACAAAAGACCCCGAGAAGCCAAAAACAATTCTGAAAAACAAAACTGGATGCATCATGATTCCATATTTCAAGCTATATTACAAAGCTGTAGTTATCAAGACAGTGTGGTACTGGCACAAAAGCAGACAAAGATCAGTGGAATAGAAAAGAAAGCCCAGAAATGGACCCACAACTATATGGTCAACTCATCTTTGACAAAGCAGTAAATAATATCCAATGGGGCAAACACAGTCTCTTCAACAAATGGTGTTGGGAAAACTGGATGATAACATGCAGAAGAATGAAGCTGGACCACTTTCTTACACCAGACACAAAAATAAACTCAAAATGGATGAACGACCTAAACGTGAGACAGGAAATCATCAAAATCCCAGAGGAGAACACAGGCAGAAACGTCTTTGACCTCAGCCAGAGCAGCTCTTACTAGACACATTGCCAAAGGCAAGGGAAACTAAAGCAGACATGGACTATTGGGACTTCGTCAAGATAAAAAACTTCTGCACAGGGAGGGAAACAATTAACAAAACTAAAACACAGCCTACAGAATGGAAGAAGATATTTGCAAATGACATATCAGATAAAGGGTTAGTATCCAAAATCTATAAAGAACTCATCAACCTCAACATCCCACAAAGCAAATAACCCAGTTATGTGCAGAATACATGAATAGACACTTTCAAAGAAGACATCCAGATGGCTAACAGACACATGAAAAGATGTTCAAAGTCACTCATAATCAGGGAAATACAAATCAAAACCACAATGAGATAGCACCTCACACCTGTCAGAATGGCTAAAATTCACAACACAAGAAGCAACAGGTGTTGGTGAGGATGAGGAGAAAGGGGAACTCTCTTGCACTGTTGGTGAGAATGCCAACTGGTACAGCCACTCTGGAGAACAGTATGGAGGTTCCTCAAGAATCTAAAAATAGAACTACCCTAAGACCCAGAAATTGCACTATTAGGTATTTACCCAAAGGATATAAAATACAGATTCCAAAGGGTACATGCACCCCAATGTTTATAGCAGCATTATCAACAATAGCCAAGCTCTGGAGAGAGCCCAAATATCTATCGACTGATGAATGGATAACGAAGATATTGTGTGTGTATGTATGTATATGTATGTATATGTATATGTGTGTATATGTATATGTGTATGTATGTATATGTATATGTGTACATGTGTATATGTATATACATACACATATATATACACATACATACACATAAATATAATGGAGTATTTATTACTCAACCCATCAACAAGAATGAAATCTTGCCATTTGCAACGACATGGATGGAACTAGAGGGTATGATGCGAAATTAGTCAGAGAAAGACAAATATCATATGACTTCACTCATATGAGGACTTTAAGACACAGAACAGATGAACTCAAGGGAAGGGAGGCAAAAAGAATATAAAAACAGGGCGGGGGACAAAACATAAGAGACTCTTAAATATGGAGAACAAACAGAGGGTTACTGGAAGGGTTGTGGGAGGGGGAATGGGCTAAATGGGTAAGGGGCATTAAGAAATCTACTCCTGAAATCACTGTTGCACTATATGCTAATTTGGATGTAAATTTAAAAAATAAAATTGAAATTTTTTTAAAAAACAACAACAGGATAGCGACAGACAAACTAGAAGTATTATCATCTATGTAGAAAGTTCCAAAGAACCCACAAAAACAGTTCATGGCACTGATGAGCAATTGTAGAAAGCTCTTATTTTTTATTCCCAGGCTTTACTTTTATTTTTATTGTCAGGTGGTCCTTTTGATTTAGTTACACCCCAAAGCTCAACCAGTGCTTCTCATCATATAACTACTGCTTTATAGTTAGATATTTTTTTTCTAGAATCAGTCACATGCTGTGCTGAAGCCAGTTATCCTCCTGAAAACATGACATTATTATATTTAGCCCATACCCTTGGCCTAGACATCCCCCGTTCCCCAAGATAAATTCATCTGAGCAATGTCATTATCCTTCACTGTCGCTGGGGCTCAGTCAAAGCCACCCTGATCCAAACTGACTGGGGGTAGCGTCACTTAGGAACTTGCCTTCCAGAAGTTCTATAGGATCATTATGCCATAGTTTCAAATATGAAAGGGAGAAAGAACTTTTGATAAGTCTCACTAGACAAAAATTGTTACAGAGCATTTTCCCTAAGCAAAGAGGTTTATTGTGTTAGGTATATAGAACTAAGAGAGACTATGTGGAATCCATCTTGCCAATGCAACTAATACAGGACTACATCTTGCCAATGCAACTAATACAGGACTACATAGGAAGAGGTGAGCACGTTTTCTCACCAAAAGCAAGGGAAGTAGGTAGATCGACCAGTAGGTACACAGAAGTTAACAATCTCTGGTAGGCTGTGCCATTACATCATCATTCAGGGGCAATGAAATGCAAACAGGACAGCTGTCTTGACTTACTGTAGAAAAGACGTCACTTAATACCTACTGATCTCGTAAACTTAAATACATTAACAAAGGCATGAAAAACTCCTTTTATAGATACAAGACAGGGAATATAGTCAATAGTGTTGTATGGTGACAGATGGTGTTCACTACATTTGGGGCGAGCACAGCCTAACATGATAGATTTATTGAGTCACTATGTTGGACACCTGAGACTAATGTAATGTTGTATGGCAACCATACTTCAATAAAAAAACCCTCCTTTTGGGGTACCTGGGTGGCTCAGTCCATTAAACATCCAACTTTGGCTCAGGTCATGATCTCATGGTTCAAGAGTTTGAGCCCCGCATCGGGGTCCACACTGGCAGTCCAGAGGCCGCTTGGGATTCTCACCTCCTTCTCTCTCTATGCCCCTCCCCCATTCACACATTTTCTCTCTCTCTCTGTGTCTCAAAATAAATAAAGTTACAAAAACACCACCTCCTTTTATAATTCTTTTATAATTGTACCCAAGTCCTGCCAAAGGAAATATGCCTAATTTTAATTTTTTTTATACACACACACACGGTACGGTATACACAATGCATATGTATGTATGTATATGCATATGCATATACACATGTTTGTAGACATATGTATACATATGTATACATATGTTTTCAAATACAAAACAGAAACAGCCAGTGTTAAAACTGTTCAGTTAAAGTTAATAAAAGATCTGAAATCCCAGGGTCCTATGGAGTTTAAAGGTTCAAGAACCCCACCCTTGAAGTGTTTCTATTTGTATTAGTAATTCAAGCAAACACAGAGGGCTCTTGCGGGAATAGCCATAAAATGAAGCTCTGTTGTTATCTGACAAGTTATTTCCGGATCTGGTTCCCTCCTTTCTCTTCCTGATCCTAGTTTCTCTAAAGTTTCTTCCTGGGACATAACTGCTATTATTTCTTGTGGTAGAATTCTACTTCTCCCCTGAATTAAAAATACAGTAAAACCTTGGATGGTGAGTAACTTGTTCTTTGAGTATTCTGCGGGATGAGCAAACATTTCTAATAAATTTTAACTTGAAAAACGAGCGATGTCTGCCAATATGAGTAGTACATGATGGTGAATGTCACATGACCACAACTAAGCCAATGGTTCTTCTCTCTCTCTCTCTCTCTCTCTCTCTCTCTCTCTCTCTCTCCCTCTCCCCGTCTTTCTCACTGCAGGATTGTGGACGACCATCTCCCATGCTCGGGTGATCAGTCTCAGGCCACGGTGTTTGGCAGAAATCAGTGATTTTTCAGAACACTGGAAGGTGCCCACAACTGGCACTGGCATATTTTTTGTCACTTCCAAGCACCTGTGGACAGTCCTTTGCTCTTCCAGACAAGAGTCAGCCTAGGAATGTTTTGCTTCATTCTAGGTCAGGCTGCCTACAGACCTAGACCCTTTCCTCTGCTGCCTTATTGCCAGTCACATTGCATACAGTACATGACAAGAGTTTATTAATACTATACTGTAGACTACATCCGTGCAAGTGTATACAATGGCCCCCATTCAGAAAAAGATTCCATTGAGCCCACAGATAGCAGTAATTCCGTGAAAGTCGTCCTACACACTAACCCTCTTTCTCTCTTGTCTCTCTCACACCAGCCACGAAGGTTTTCAAAGGGAAGCACAGATTTATTTTTCTTTATATTTTGCATTTTATCATTTTGTATTATATTACAGTATCAGAATCATTTTTATATGAATAGTTTTGGGTTGTGGAACGAATCATCTGAGTTTCTGTTATTTCTTATGGGGAAATTTGCTTTGATATATAAGTGCTTTGGATTACAAGCGTGATTCCAGAGTGAATTATGTTCGCAAACGAAGGTTTGTGAAATTACACAAACCTTGAAATAAGTCGTGAAACTATATCAAATGCTCTTACATCCAGGAAAAAAATGAATGGCCATATAAGATCTGTTTTACAAAGATATCAAGAGGGGATAATAAGCGCTTAAAATTGGCCAAGCTTTTGTCTTCACAAGAATCAGCATGTTGCAGTGACTAAGAGAAGAATCCAGGCAGTGAATTCAGCTTGCCTCCCTGCTCTTTGGGCAACTGGCTGAACTTCTGTAAGCTTCAGTTTCTCCAGTGGAAACACGCAGCCGATAACAGGAACTATCACCAAAGGCTGCTGTGAGTGATAAGCAAGAGAATATCCATGAAAACACTCCAGCGCAGGGTCTGGCACAAGAGGATTCACTCAGTGTCAGCTGCCCTATTAATTATTTTACACTATCATTGCTATTGTTATTCTTATTTTGCATATGCATCAGTCTCCATGTTTGATTCCATTTGTTCAACTACTCCTTGAATTTTTTAAATACATGTATTTTGAGGGGCACCTGCGTGGCTCAGCTGGTTAAGCGTCCGACTTTGGCTCAGGTCATGATCTCACGGTTGGTGAGTTTGAGCCCCGTGTTGGGCTCGGTCCTGACAGCTCAGAGCCTGGAGCCAGCTTCAGATTCTGTGTCTCCCCCTCTGTCTACCCCTCCCCTGCTCACGCTCTGTGTCTCTCTGTCTCTCAATAATAAACAAACGTTAAAAAAATTAAAAAATATATATATGTACACACATATATATATATGTATATATATATATTTTTTTTTTTTTGAGTAGCTCCCTTACTGCTCATACTAAAACTATAGTGGTGAATGAGTGTGTTGCTGTACCCTAGCAGACTCTAAGCCAAGGGTGGATGATGGCCTGGTGAGGCCAAAGACTTGGAGACAGTGATGGAGACACAGGTTTATTGGGGGAACCTACATACAGGGAGTCCAGGAGCAGCCGACTGGACAAAGCACCTGCTGCTGAGATCTACATGCAGTGAGCTTTTATGGCATAGCAACTGAGCCTAGCAACTATCCGTAGCCTCTCTCTCCTGCACAGGCTGCGTTCCAAGGAGATCAGGCCTGCCATCCAGACATTCTCTGTTACAAAAGGAGATGCTCCAGATTGGCCACCCGCAGAGTCCTTGACCTCCAACGCTGAACTACACATTCTCCTACACATTCTGCTTGATGGGAATATAGAGGGAGGGTGGGGTCTGCACATTCTCAAGCTCGTGATTAACAGGGGCATTCATGGCGTGCTTGCACAAACCCGCCTTCGAGAGCGTATCCTATAACAAGACAGTATGGTCTCGGCCCTGATCAGAGTCCTGTACCTTTGCTAGCCTGTTTACCGTGAGACAGCACAGTCACATAGAGTGGTCAGCACGTTGTTCTGCCTTCCCAGAGAGCCTAAGTGAGTACTGAGATCATGCTAGAATAAAAGGGAATGGACTCTGTATCACATGCTAACCATGTTCCGTGCCTGGAGCTTGGTGTTGAGAAGGATGCAGTGTCCGTGGTCAGGCTCACCCAAAAGAGGGCAGCACTCACGACACCCACCACAGGTGCAGGGGGAGAACGCATCCGTGACCCCTGATGCCTATTTGCAATGCATTTCATGACTGAACGCATGAATTCCAAAATAAATAAAAGAACTGGTAATTGTATAATTCCAGATTAGCTCTTGGTAGGATTTGTCATTCCATCAAGTTTAGCTTTAAGAAAACAAAATTAGTAGCATGAACCCCAGCTGTTGACATTTTCCCCTGCTTCTTGGCGCCCTATTATCCCAGCTGGTCTAAGCATAGCTCATCAATTACCGTAGTTCTTTAGGCGGCTCTCGGGCCACTTAGGCTGACACTTTGAAATATTAGTGGGGAAATGCTGCAGGTGTGGTGGGTTGGCAGCGACCCAGCACAAGTCTGCATCAGCCCAGAATTTTAAAGAGTTTTGTGCACCATCCCTTACGTTATTAAGCTGTTTCAATTAGAAGCAAAAATGCTATTTCCTTTGGCAGGCACCTTGTTTCATCTATAAAGCCATCACGCTCCCCGTGAAAAAAGAAACCATCGCTTTCTAGGATTCTGTTGTGAATGTGATCATCTCTGCTCCCGCTACCGGGGAGCACAGCAAGAGCTATGGATGACAGGTTGACAGGACGCTGCCGTACCCACCAAGGCAGCCCACTCTGCTTTCTCACTCCCCTGGATGCTTCAACTGCTTCCCAGCCTCGACCACGCAGCCCAACATGCACCTCTCTGTGGTCACATTTTCCGGTTGAGGGCTTTCGTCTGTGTCACTCTTATTTGCCTTACTAGATTTTGATCATCTCACATACACCTGGGTATCGGGCAAGATGATTAGCTAAGATGAGATAAAAATACTGTGTAATCAAAATCACTTTTCAAACCCTCTTAATATTAGATGACATTTGGGATTTATTATACATGTTCGATGTGATACGGGAACGGGGTTAGGTAGGGAAAATAAAGTACCTTTGTCAGTTCGAAATGCATCCTGGAGAGCTTGTGTGCCAAATGACACGATGTGTAAGATTTATTTAAAGTAAGGTGGCAAACACTCTAAGTGTGGTGGGTAGATAAACCCACGATTGAAAAATACTGATAATGACTGAAGCTGGGTGATGGATATGAGGGGATTTATTATCCTATTCTACCTTTGTATGTATTGGAAATTGTTTTTTATATTCAGAATGTAAAAAAACACTTCAAGTGGCCTATTAAGGACACACACACACACACACACACACACACACACACATAATTTAGTATGCATATGCTTACATTTGAGAAGAGTAAACAACATGAAAACTTTATGCAGAATGTGTTCAAAACCATTTAGACCTTTAGAAACTCTCAAAGTTCATGCTGGTGAATCCAGTCTAGTGGCTGATTCCGTTGCATTCCTATCTGCCATTACATTTTACTCCATGCGATGGTTAATTTTACGTGTCAACTTGATGGGGCCACAGGGTGCTCAGATATTTGATCAAACATAACTTTGGGGGGGGGGGAGAGGGTGTTTCTGCATGAGACTGACATTCGAAATTGGGAGACTGAGTAAAGCAGCTTGCCCAATCAACCAACATCTGACTTCAACCCCACGAGAGTTCCCAGGCCTACCTGAGCTCAATCAACCCCCAGATTTGTGAGCAAAATAAATTATTACTACCGTTTTAAACCCACTGTTTGGTGGTAGTTTGTTGTGCAGAAATAGATAAGCAGAACACAAAGGAAGACAATGCATTTCAAGGTCACATCAGTGAGGCAGAGGCCAACTTGAAAAGAGAAGATGCATTTTACACACCCGCTCACTTTTGGTTGGGGATTATGCTTCGGCATAATGTTACTGCTAACTGGTGTTTCCTAACGTCTGACTCTATTAGGGACATCTCTGATTAAGATTCTACAAGCTGAGGGATGCCTGGGTGGCTTAGCTGGTTAGGCATCCAACTCTTGGTTTTGACTCATGTCATGATCTCACGAGATTGAGCCCCACGTCAGGCTCTGTGCTGACAGCGTGAAGCCTGCTTGGGATTCTCTCTTTCTCCCTCTCTCTCTGCCCCTCCCCTGCTCACACATGTGCTCTTTCTCTCTCAAAAATAAATAAATAAAAACTTTAAAAAAGAAACATATACTTTAAAAAAGATTGTACAAGTTCAGCCTCTTGTTCATAATTAAAATAGTTGAACTTATTCATGCTCTTTGATAATCACCACTGTTTATTCTTTTCCTTTATTCTTCATGACAAAATAGAAAGGGCCCTGGTCCAGGCCTCAGATGATCTGCTATCTAGCAGGTTCTAATGCAGCCAGAGTTTACCAGTGAAAAGCTGAACTAAAAACTGCTTGAACTAAAAGAAGAGAGAGAGAGAGAGAGGGAGAGAGAGAGAGAGATTGTACTGTGTCGGGCAACTGAAAATTCCAGTAAACTGATCCAGGGCCTCAACAATGCCATTAGAAATCGATATTTGTTCATTTCTCCTCTCTGTTGATGGCTGTGTTGGCTTCATCGGTACGTGGGTTCTCCTTTGTCATTAGCAAACAGTCTCCAGCAGTTCCAGGATTGTCCCCTACCATCTCAACCACCCCAGTGGGAGCGAGAGCTCTCCTTCCCTACTCTAAGTCAATTCCGCAAATTAAATGTTGTCAGCCTGGTTGTGGTCACAGCACACATCTAACCCAGTCACTAACTGGCCAAACCTGGGCTCCATGTCAACCACTGGACCGTGGCATTTGTTGGCTGGGCCAGAGATATTCTGGTCAGCCTCACCCAAAACTTATGTGCTGAGAACTGGGAAGACTATTTCCTAAAAAGAAAAACCGAGGGACTATTCTGTTAGGAAGGGGACAGAAACAGTAATATATCAACTGGACTCTGGTTTTCCTAGTCTCACCTAGCCATTCTGGCCTTCTGATTGTTCATCAGTGAAATAAGAGAATAGAGTATTTGATGGCTATATCCCTACTCATCCTGAAAGTTGAGTGATTCACAGTGATGCAGGCAAAACCTATTATTGTGGGAGTACAACAGAAACCAGCATTGTGATGAATTCTGCTGCTAGAGACTGTCAAACCCAGGGAGAGGTGGTTTGAATCTGTAAAAGACAAGAAAAGAAAAATCTGAAGTTCTTTTTCTCCCCTCTCCTTGACTCCTCCAACAACTGTACAAACTGAACCGGTTGTAAAGCGTGCAGACGGTTCAAGGGTCTGCGGTGACTCCAGTCACCACCTGACTGTCGAGGAGCAGAGCCCGGGAAGGATTCTCTGGTTTTCCATACTGCTAATGAAGCCTGCTTTGAGGGACAGGCCCAAGCCTTTTGGCGTGTCAGTGGACCTACCATGATTCCAAGCACCCAAATTCGGCCAGGCTGACTTAATGAGGCACTGTGTTAGAAATGATCACCAGGCTGGTCTACGTGCCACGAGGGACACTGAGTGACTCAAGAGTGCTATCTGCTGCTAGGAGCCTTTGGGGTGCATGGGAAGCAGCTGAGTGCTGTAAGGGAGGACGGGCAGCAAGAAGGTGGTCGGAATGTGACCCTTCCAGAAATGCAATTAGCCTTCCATTGCTCCCGCTGCCACTGAATTAATCGGTCTCTTGTTTCATTCACACTTCTGCTCACCCCTAGGAGCCTGCACCTAGCTGTGGAACAAGTTCACACCCTGTGCTTTCCAGGTGCTGAGCAAACCATTTGCACTTGTCACCAGCACTTTTACCTGTGACTCACTGAAGCACAGAATGGAATGTTACCTCTCACACTTCTCCAAGAGGCACACATACAACTTCTTTCCCAGCCTCCGGCATCGGAGTCTCCTTGGACCACTCATCCACGCCCATGACTTATAATTATCCGTGAGAAAGCAAGCCAGCCACCAAGTTCCACTGGAACTCTCATGTTACTTCCTATTTTTCTTTTGCCTCGTATTACCTCCTCGTGGCAATGATAACGAGAATAGTGAAATGATGAATGGAGAGTGCCCAATACGCGCGAGGCACCGCTCTGGATGCCTTCCACGCCTGATCTGATTTAAATCCCCTAGCAATTATTTTCCCCACTTTACAGACAAGGAAACCACCAATTAGATGGTTAGGAAATGAGCCCAAGATCACGCAAGGGACTCAAATATAAGTCTATCTGGTGCCAGAATACATACTTTAATTAGCATGCACTATTCACACTGCATTGGTGTAGTACAGAGGTGGAAAATACTCTGGCTAAGAGAAACAGACTTAAATTGGTAGACTTGGCATTGGTACCTCTAAGCCCAGTAACCATACAACTAGGGAGATCGGCAAATCAAGGATTTCCATGACCCTGGGAAGTTGGGCTGGACAATTTTGGCTTTGATGCCAAGAGCCCAGAGAGACTGCTGTCTGGGAGGCCTGAGGGGTTTTGTGACCATCCCAGGCCATGTATGGAGCTGATGATCACTGGTATGTCCTTGGCAAGTCCTCGGACTTCCCAATATCTACCTTGCTGCCTGCCTGCCTCTCCTTCTGGGAGCATCAGGAGGGAGAGGAAGAGAGAGTGCGGCCCAGTGAGTGCAATCAGTTCTGTGAGGCAGGGAGTGGTACCACAGAGATTCTTCTGGAATCTCCGCAGTGACAATTAATCCCAAAGGTAACTCCAGGGACTAGGGTCATTCCTGGCTTCTCTTCCCTACTCTCGGGTCATTTCAAGAGTTTAAAAAGTCAATACAATTCCGGTGACTACAAGGCCCCAGCACAGTGCTTTGGCTAGAAGTTGTGCATTTTATTATTTGTAGGTATCATACAAAACAACTTTTTTCTCCTCTCTGCCTTTGCACAGGCTGCCTGTTCTTTAATCATGGCTCAAGTTCAAGCGCTGTCACAAAGCTGTCCCGGCTTGCTCAGGACAAAGGTCTACCTCCATGCTCAAATTTCTGTATCACCTATTGTCTATACCACAGTCTCACACTATTGCATCCTGCCCTGATCTGTTATATTCTGGCTGCTTCATTTCTGAGTCATCACCTCCTGACCAAATCTGTGGGCCTCTACAGTGTGTCCCTTCAGGGCATTGCTTCAGAGGCTTCAAATGGAAATGACCACAGGTGTTGAGCAGGTGAAGCAGGATGGGCAACGACTACAGCCTCCGATGATTGAACAGGCTGCTTCTCCACACAAGGCAGCTATTTCCAAACCAAAATGTGAACAGAGTGGCCGCTTCTTACTGTTTTTTTCAAAAGAAGCCATAAATTCAGATTGCGTATATATGTGTTATGAATTCTCCCAATTTAAAATGATGTCCCCTAATTTAATTAAAAAAAAAAAAACAAGCTTGTGAAGACCAAATAAAATATCCATGGAACAATTCTGGCTAAAGAACTCCCATTCTGTCTAGAAGCCTAGATATAAAGTAAAAGTTTTAAAGTTAATCAGTCAATTGGCAAATATTTCTTACAGATATGTTTAATGAATGCACCATGGGCTGGACTCGTTGCTTTTACCACTAGGGGAAAATGTTCAGCTTTTTATTTTATTTTATTTTATTTTATTTTAAACAATTTTTAATGTTTATTTGTTTATTTAAAGAGATAGGAGGGAAGGGGCAGTGAGAGAGGGAGAGAGGGAATCCCAAGCAGGCTCTGTGCTGTCAGCCCACCGCCCTACGTGGGACTCGAACTCATGAACTGTAAGATCACGACATGAACCAAAATCAAGAGTCAGTCGCTTAATCGACTCAGCCACCTAGGCACCCCTCAACCTTTGATTTTAAATGTTCAACTTTTTTATGCTAGAACATTCTTACCTAGAAAGTAGGGATGTTAGTACAACCAGAGGCACATAGTAAAAATGAGAATGAAATAAGAAAAATGCACAAAAGTCTGTGTACCATGGATGGCACATAGAATATACTAAATATAAGTAGCAGCAATAATTAGTAAAACAAATACAGTACTAATTGTCATTACTGTCATGATCACAGTAGAAATAATAGCTGTTACTATTTACTGAACACTTGAATCGCTACAAAACTCTAGGAGAAAGGAAATGCAAGTAATCGCAGGGGTGATAATGGTGTTAGTGATTGAAGAAGGCGCAGCTGTGGTCGCAGTAACAGAAATAACAGAAAGGGCCAAATAGAAATCTATTCAGTGATATTAGAAATAGTAGAAACAGAAAAACAGACCGCTCGTTCCTTGTATCTTTCACGTATTTCCCTCACCACTGTGAAGAGTTCGTATGGCTTTGCAGGGCACAGAGCACGTTAATAAATACTTGCTCAATTGGTTGTTTGTCCCTAGAAACCCAATGGAACCTAGTTCTCTTCTATCCTATTTATTTATATCCAGGAAAGATTTACAGTGTGTGGCTCTTTTTATATTCCCTCTGATAAGCTATCCTGCTACACCATTGAAATCTTCACCTAGGAAACAATCTCCCAGGTCTCAAAAACAGAGAGGTGAAGGTACTCTTCACTTCTACAGCAGGGGAATGCTGTCCTGTTGGGGAAAATAAGAATGCCCACAACTGAGTGTTGGTTTTTTGTTGTTGTTTTTTTTTAAACAGCTGAGTATAGCAAACTGTGTCTTTTAACGCCAGGAACTGTCAGGGAGATGCACCAGTGAAATCCTTCACACATTCTGTCCACGCAGCAAGATCACTTGCTTGGCTGTCTCATCGCCCCAGCTGTGAGATCCCTCATTCCTACCCGGCTGAGGCCACAGCCAGATGGTAGGGGCAACTTGCCGCACCCCCGCGACCTTCCTGGCACAGAAGAAGTCACCAGCTGTGTCCTACCCTTCTTGATGCCTCATGGCAGAGTTTCTGACCTTGTCTTTGTGGTCACAGGGTTGGAGGCAAGACATGCTTCTTTTAATGTAGGTCTCCTTGGGGAGGCACCCCTAGACTTAAGGGTTAAATGGACGCCCTCCCTACCTTCCTGGAACCAGAAACCATGAAAAGAAGCAGATATCCAAAGTGCTTTCCAAAACCAGTGAGGACAGGAGTTACATTTTTGTTTTGCAAAGACTTCGGTGTCATTGCAAATTTAATTTTATTACTCAACCTTGGAGGCTATTCTTGGTAAGGAAACCATTGAAGACCTGTATTTGTACACCTGATTATTCGTATCAACAGAGTAGCTTCTCATTTAGACATCTTTCCATTTCTCCTCAAACTTAACAGTATCCAAGCCGAAATATTCATCTTTTATTCTCGCACCTGTTTTTGCTCTCCATTCACAAAACTCTTACACCCCCAAATGCCAAACAAGAATTCTGAGAACAATTATCACCCTTCGATTGACACCTCGCATCCAATCAAACACTGACATCTTCTGACTCCACTACCCACATTTCATTATAATTCACTCAATTTCCATTGCTCTCCATTCCAAACCGTCAGGACTGCTCATGATTTTTAGTCCATTCTCTACCCAGCCGTCAGAGTGTAAATCTGAAACCTTTACAGAAACCAAGTCTGACCTCCATCCTCCAGCTAAAACTCCTAAATGTTCTCCCATTGCTCTTAGACTAAGAGTCTAAACTCCTTGACACAGCTAACAAGATTCTCAGGGATCTGACCCATATCTGCCTCTCTAACCCCATCTCTGCTTTCTTCACGTGCTATGTTCCAACTCAACTGGATTCATTATTTTTTAGTTCTTAGAAAACAAATATAATAGGCAACACTTTGTTAGTGTAGCCAGTTTCCAAGATGACTTCCAAAGACCCATGTTTTCCGGCCTTCATGTCTCTGTATAGCGCCCTTTCACACTGAATTAAGTTTGGTCTGTGTGGCCAAAAGAATGTGGTTGAGGTAATGGTGTGATTTCTGTCATAAATGCCATTGTCATTTCTTTCCTGTTACCTTTCTGAAGGAAAGGAGAGTTTCTTTCTGAAGGAAACTAGCTGCCATTATGTGAGGGCATTTAAGCAGCTGTGTGGATAGAGCCACAAAATGGGGCACTGAGAACCCCTGACAATAGCCTGCACCATTGGAGAGCCCTGTGTGTGAGGGCGCCATATTGAAAGCAGATCCTAGAGACCCAAGGTTCACTTCAGATGACTCCAGCCCCAGTTGGCATCTTGACTGCAACCTCATGAGATGTCCTGAGCCAAAACCAACCACCTGAGCCCCTCTTGGGCTTCTGTCAGGCACTGTGAGATTAAAAAAATATGCATTTACTGTTGTTTCAAGACACTGAATTTTGAGGTGATTTGTTAAGCAGTAATAGATAACCAATTCAACTTACAGAACACTTGCATGAGATGTGTTGTGCTAAATATTCTACATATAGGCACATATTCAATTCTCACAACTCTCCAAAGTAGACACTATCATTGTTCCCATTTTACAGATGAAGAAATGGAGGCACCATGATGTTGTAAGGGATTTTCCATGGGCTATAAAGTTATTAAATGTTAGAGCTAGAATTTGAAGCCAGAGTTATACAGTGTCCTATGAAATACGCTTTTATCCTCTTTCATGTTTCACTCTTGGGTCTTTCCAAATATCATTATGCAGACCTATCTTCATTAAAGGAACTGCCCATCATGTGTACACTCTTGCTATTCAGGAAGAATTTGTTTTATCTGTTTCCCCTGCCCTGAGTATCTGGGAAGGGGTTGCAAGCAACCGTATCATTCCAGCAGATGACTGATAAATTTCTATCCAGCCTTAGCACACTGTGGAAGCATGGCTTGGGCTCTAATGGAGTATTTATTTGTACCATATCCAACCACCCTACTTGCCCCTGTCAACTAAAAACTACCTCTGAAACTGCAACTCCAAACATTAACAAGCTGACCCGCAGTTAAGGTCAAAGCCAGATGGAAAAATAAAGAAAAAAAAGAAAACAGAATAAAGAAACACTCCCTGTGTCATCTGGCAGATTTACTAATGGCTTGTACCATTAACAATCCTTCCAGATAATTCCCAATTAACAAAATCACCTGGTATAATGATCCCATAAGCTCCCAGAACTTTGAAAAAGACCTAAAGAGTCATTAAGAGACCATTATCAACCTTGGAACAAGGTCACCTATGGTGGAGATCCAACCTCCACAACAATGTGAACAAAGTCACTTGCCTGGATAGCCAAAGCAGTGAATGAATTGAGTAAATGCTTAAGAAATCTGCAGATATGTAGGGAGCTTCATCTCGGTACAACTATTGCCAATATCGGAGTATTTTTTGTTGAAAGTTTTTTTCTTTCCTTGAAAGTTTCAACAGAATTTTTAAAATTGGAATTCTTTTTCACAATCCCACATTGTACCTGTTTTCGGCTTCCAAATGATTAAAAATACTTTTTAAAATAAGCTACTATCTGGAAAAACTAGAAATTTATTTCTATATTAAGTGGCCTCAGATTTAGACTCCATAATATACATGTTTTCATATGCTAAGCATGATCTGTAGTTAGAATATTTTGGGGGGTTTAGAGATCCTAACAAGTGCCTTATTTATCTCCCTTCTACCTCAAGTGCCATGGTATATTGAATAAATCACATTCATTCATCAAATACTTTATTCACTTAAAAATTGAATTAAATTCCTATTTTCTATTCAGCCCTGATTTGGTTGATGGGGAATAATGCAGTAAAAAAAAACAGCCAAGTCCCTTGTCTTCATGGAACACGTTATCATGTCCTAAGGGAAACAAAAATCAACAACAACAACAACAAAAGTGAGTAAAAGTAAACAAATCAATACATAAATTTGGATGTGAGTCCAATAGGGCAAAATAAGGCAGAGTAAGTGACAAGGAGAGACTTGGGTAAAAGAGCCATTGTGTAGGAGCGGTTCAGGGAAGGGCCTTACTGATGAGGCAGCAGTCAAGCAAGGACCTAAATGAAGTACTTCAACGATGAGGAATTTAGGAGGGAAGTACACCAGGAAGACATAAAAACTAGAGATCACTTGTGGGAAGGATGCTGGCACGTCTAAGAAATAATAGGAGGAGGGGCGCCTGGGTGGCGCAGTCGGTTAAGCGGCCGACTTCAGCCAGGTCACGATCTCGCGGTCCGTGAGTTCGAGCCCCGCGTCGGGCTCTGTGCTGACAGCTCGGAGCCTGGAGCCTGTTTCCAATTCTGTGTCTCCCTCTCTCTCTGACCCTCCCCCGTTCATGCTCTGTCTCTCTCTGTCCCAAAAATAAATAAAAAACGTTGAAAAAAAAATTTTTTTTAAAAAGAAATAATAGGAGGAGCGATGTAAGGAGATAAGTGAGTGGGTGGGAGTGTCTGGAAATGGACCACCATGCCTCCATTTTTCTCCTGCCTCACTGCGTGTGAACAGTGACATCACCTGGCTAATATCTGGCCAGTTTCATTACCTGTTGCCTGCAGCGTTAGCTGAAATTTACTGAACATCTACCAGATACCAGGTATCTTCATACGCTACCTAGTTGCACAAGTGTCTTTAGCCACATTTTGCAGATGAAAAAAACGGGCTCAAAGAACTTCTGTAACATGGCCAAGGTTATATAGCTAGTAAGCGGTCAAGCCAGGATTCAAATCCATGGCTTTCTGATACTAAAGTCTATGACATATAAGGGGGAAAATGTAGAAGAAACTATAGAACACAAACAAAATCTACAGTCCTGCCTTAAATTTCCTACTAATCCTTCATAACCCTAGGACTCTGGTTCAAAGGATAATGGTCTTGCCTCAAAAGTTTAAACCTAAGCAATTCTGTGTCTCTGTCTCTCTCTGTCTCTCTCTCTCTCCCTCTCTCTCAAAAATAAATATCGTGGGGCCCCTAGGTGACTCAGTTAGTTAAACATCCGACTTCGGCTCAGGTCATGATCTCATGGTTCGCGGGTTCATGCCCCGTGTCAGGCTCTGTGCTGACAGATCAGAGCCTGGAGCCTGCTTCAGATTCTGTGTCTCCCTCTCTCTCTGCCCCTCTCCTGCTCATGCTCTGTCTCTCTCTGTCTCTCTCTGTCTCAAAAATAAACATTAAAAAAAATTTTTTTTAAGTTTAAACCTAAGCAGATTTCTTTGACAATACTCCAGTGGGTTACTAGACATGGAGGACCAACTGAAATGACTTACCAAGTAATAAGCATGCTATGAAATTGACACCCTCTAATTGATATATACACACACACTTAATACATATGTATATATATATATGTGTATATGTATATACCATTGTATATATGTATATATACACCTATGTGTATATATATGTATAGATCTATGTGTTATATGTGTGGGTATGTACATATATATATATATATATATATATATACACATATATATATATACACATATATATATTGAGAGAGAGAGAGACTCAACAGAGACTAAAGAGAAAGTGGCAGCCAGAGTATACCAGAATATAGCTTCCCACAGTAAGCCTGAAGGCACCAACACAAAAAGAACACTGCAGCAATGTCTAGCCATTGACCGATGAAAGCTTTGAAATAAGAACTTATAAAGCAGATGAGACATAAACAGCATAATTACTCAGAAGAGAAACCAAACTTAGACAGCCCCAAATGATTCCACTAAGCACAGGCCCACACACCTCAAACTCAAGGTACTCTGAGAGTTACCAGAGGCGGGCCAGGAATGCTTTAGGAACAGCATAGCATTTCTTTCTGGAGCTTTCATTTTTCTTAATTCCACTAAATGACTTAGAATAGGAAATCTTTTTCTTTTGTGCATTTTAAAAGTAATTTTAGAAGTATTTTGGTATCAAAACAAGCAAAAATGCCAAACAACTTCTCCATGGATTTTTGAAACAGATTACAAGTTTCATAGAACTCCTTTGTGCTACGTCCCAGCACCCCAGTTAATTTCTACCATTCGTATATAATGCTGCTTTCATTCATACACACATTACATAAGTCAACTAATGTTTCTTAAAATATATGCCAGGTTCAATGTTAACATTATATTGTACATTAGTATGGACACACTAGTATGGTTCTCATATTTTCACACGGAATTGCTGAGCTCTTGGTAAGACACAGATGGCTGGATCCCAGCACAGAGTTCCTGATTTATTAAGTCTGTGGTAGGACCTGAGAATTTGTATTTCCAATAAGTTCCCAGGTAATACTTCTGCTTTTGGTCTAGGGATCACACTTTGAGAAGCTTTACATGAATGAAAAATTTAAGAGGCACCAGATTTCTAGGTAATTAATGCATAGCTACGTCATTTTATAAATGCAAAAACTAAATCACAGAGCATAAATAATTGACCTACAATGCACAGCTCGTCAGTGACCAAGAATTTTTACTTCGATCTCAGGCATCTTGTTTTGCTTTAAGATTCTCAGAGCACCAAACGGAGACTGGATTACGTACAGTAACAGGAATTATACACCACGATCTTCTTCTCTCTTTGTGGCGGCAATATAGCTGCTGAACTTCCCTCTGTCTAGAAAACTTTGAAGCAATCTTTGGCTCAATAAAATGAAAGCAGTGCTACACTGAAGGGCGAGCATCTCCTGACCCTTTATCCTGGCACCTCAGTGTAATCGCGGACAAGACCAGAAGCACAATCCAAAGACACGCTTGTCAGAAATGAGCGACGCATGATTCACAAGAACAACAGAAAGTGTAACTTTTTTTAAAAAAAAATTGAATGTTTATATATTTTTGAGAGAGAGAGAGAGAGAATATGAGTGGGGTAGGGGCAGACAGAGAAGCACAGAATCTGAAGCAGACTCCAGGCTCTGCGATATGAGTGCAGAGTCTGATGCGGGGCTCGAATCCACGAACCGTGAGATCATGACCTAAGCCGAAGTCAGACGCTTAACCGTCTGAGCCACCCAGGCGCCCCAGAAAGTGTAACTCTTGAAAGACAAATGTAAAACCCAAAGCTACCCTGGGGCCTGAGCAGGACATGAGACTGAATTTCAGAAGACGTGGGTATTTCACAGGCAGGCAACACATCTCTGTGTTCATTCTTACAGCCAAGTACCGTCCGATGAGCATCATCAATTTAATAGTGGCCCCTGGTGTGCAAAGACTTCACACCACCGCAACAGTAGTTTCAAAAAGTAGACGGCTGACAGAAAGTTCATCTGGGCAGTTACACCTAATAATTACTGTGAGAAATGGAAGTTTACTTTTTCTAAAACACTTGGAGAAACAAAGCATCACTTCCCCTGAAGAAGAATAAACATGACTGAACTGCGGTAAAGATAAACATATTTTATCTGGGTAAGACAATGACTCAAAAAAGCGTATCTGCATTTGTGTTCTGCCGCCGCGTGAAAAGTGACCACACGTTTTGTGGCTTGAAACAATATCCACTCATCATTTCGTAGCTCCGTAGGTCAGAAGCCCGGGTGGCCTTGGCGGGTCTCACAAGGTCAAAATGAAAGGATCAGCAGAGTTGTGTTCTTTTCTGGATGTTCCGGGGAAGAATCTCCTTCCACGTTTATTCAGGTTATTGGCAGAATCCAGTTCCTTTTGGTTGTAGGACCGAAGGCCCTGTTTCCTTACTGGTTATTGGTGGGGAACCATTCTCTGCTCTCAGGGGCCATTCCTAGGTCCTTGTCCTCTGGGCTCCTCCATCTTGGCAGTGGGTAATCTCTCTCCCATGTCAGATCCCTCTGAAGTTATGAATGTCTCTGATTTTCTCTTCTGCTGCCAGTGGAAAATAGTCTGCTTTTGTGGGGTTTATGTGATTAGACTGAGCCTGCATCAGGAATCTCCCTCTCATAACCTCTACTGAGTTGTTAATTGCACTTGCAAAATCCCTTTTATCATATAACATAAAGGAATCAGGGCAATGACACCGGGGAGCAAAGGTCATTGGGGCCATCTAGAGTTCTGTCTGCCACACTATCTGACATTTTTAAGCATAAGAGTGACCACACATGCATCCTTACACATGCACATGGGTGTTGCCGGGCTCCTATTATAAAGAACAACAAACACCAAAATAGGAAAAACCCTCCAACTTCAGTGAGCACCACTGAAGGATCAGTTCCTACGTGAGAAGACTTAATCTGTGAGATCTACAGCTGTGCCTGCATTAAGAAACAATGACCCAACATGACCCAGACAAGCAAATCATGAGAATGAAGATCCTACTAATTCCCCTTAACTTCAGGGGTAAAACCTGGAGGAATGGGGTCATGGTCATGGGGCTTCCGTGGTCATCTCTTCAGCTCTGGAGGGGCAGGCTAAATCAGGTGAGGTCAGCTACCTTGAACAGGAGGGCTATGACAGTGCTGACTCTCGGTGTGCATTGATGGGGAAAATCCAATTAAACTCACAAAGGCAACTCAGCTGTGACTGTGTGTCCTTGAGGTTACCAGGCCCCAGCAAACAGCTATTCAATCAGCAAATATTTATTGGATGCCAAACATGGTTCTAGGCACCAGGAATGGAATCAAGAATGAGAAGGGTGAGGTCCCTCCTTTCACAGATTCCAGTCTAAAGCATAAGAAGAGCAATAAATTAAAAAATGGATGAGCTCCGTGAAATGGAGATGAACTTGACAGTGATGGGGACAAACATGGCCAAAGGAAGATGTTTAAGTTGAAAAGTGTACTTTAAAAAGAGATAAGCAGGGGGTGTCTGGGTGGCTCAGTGGGTTCACGTCCAGCTCTTGGTTTCAGCTCAGGTCCTGATCTCACAGTTTATGGGATCAAGCCCCACCTCCGGCTCTGCACTGACAGTGCAGAGCCTGTTTGAGATTCTCTCTCTTCTTGTCTCTCTGCCTCTCTCTCTCTCTCAAAATAAAAAAATAAACATTAATAAAATAAAAAATAAAATAAAATGGGACAAGCAGGAGTACCTTGCGGGGGGGGGGGAGGGGGGTGGCGGCAGAAGGTCTTTTAGGCAGTAGGGGCATTTCCTGAGTAAGGAGGTAAGAACAAGTCTGGGAAAGAAAGCCTCTCTGGACTCAGTACAGGAAGCAAAAGAGATTGGTAGGTGATAAGGCTACTGAGATCATTAAGAGCCACACCACAAAGAGTCTCATAAGCGATGGTAAAAAAAAAAAAAAAAAAAAAAAAAAATTAGATTTTATGTCAAATACAATGGGAAGCCACTAGGAGATTTCAAGTTTATGGGTAAAATTAATCTCATTGATGTTTTTAAGAGATCATCCCACCTACACTGTGAACAGGGGCAGGGAGCCAGGAAGCAGCCTTTGCAATGGCCGAAGCAAAAGCTGCTGCTGGCTTGGACGGGTGTGACAGATGGAGAGAAGTGGTTAGATGGGATGTGTTTTGCAAATAGGGTTGGGAGGACAACCTATAACATTAAATATTAAAAGGCACTTTTCTGAATTGTAAAAGCTTCAAAGTCCGCTGCTGGCTGTGCCCTCACCTTTGCTCCTACACTCTTCCCAGGTTGTTTGCAATTCTCAACAGGGGAAAATACAGTAAATAAATAAAAACTTTCCCACTTTCCTAAAAAAAAGTCCTAAAAAATTAAGCCTAAGAAAATGAAGATAAAGTCCACGTAATTGCAGAGACGTCCTCTCCATAGCCAATGCTGGAAATGCATACACCTTGGCCAAGAATGCAGACATGAAATGAAGACAAAAGGACGCCGGGGTGGCCCAGTTGATTGAGTGTCTGACTCTTGATTTCAGCTCAGGTCATGAGTCCAGGGTTGTGGGATCGAGCCCTATATCAGCTCTGTGCTGAGTGTGGAGCCTCCTTAAGCTTCTCTCTCTCTCTCTGTTCCCTTCCCCCACTCATGCTTACTCTGTCTCTAAAATTAAAAAAAAAAATTGAAGGAAGAAAAAAAAGATCATCATGCAAATCTTATATATAAATGCTCATAGCAGCATTATTTATTTATATTCCCAAAGTGGAAACGGTCCAAGTATCAACTGGTGAATGCAAAAACAAAATGTGGTATATCCATACAATGGAATCCTATCCAGAAACAGAAAGGAACAAACTGCTAACATCTACTACAACAGAGATGAGCCTCAAAAAGAGGTAAAAGAAACCAGGGGGGTGGGGGGGAACCTATATATTTTATGATCTCATTTATATGAAATGACCAAAAAAGGCAAATCTACTGGGATGATATACATCTGTGGCTGACTCAGGCTGGAGTTTGGCACGGGTCAGGGGACTGGCTTCAAATGAGTCTGAGGACCTTTTGTGGGGGGGAGGCGGGGGGGGGAGATGGAAATCTAAATTTCGGTGGTGGCAACAGCTGCATCAGTCTGTAAAGTTACAACACATTGCTGAATTATAGACATAAAAAATCATTAGGCAAATGAAAACTTGCTGGTATCTCAAAAGAGAGTTCCAAGAAAGGGTCATCCAAATAAGAGTTACTTTATAAGCAGAAGAAATTTGAGATAATTATTAATTCAGTTTTGAAACAAGTGGTGAAACTAAAGACAGAACTTCCATTTATTTTTTCTATCGTGGAAAGTTTCCATTTAAACAGCAGTCAGAAAACATTCCCTAAAAGAAAAAAAATGTCCAAAAAAAAGGGCAGAGGTCCTGTTCCAGGTGAACGGATAAACAGACTGTGGTAGAAACACATAATGCACTTCTCGGCAATAAAGCCACACAAAGCCAGGCATTAATCTTAAATGCATATGGGTAAGTGAATGAGGCCAGTGTTCAAAGGCTACACAACTGTAGAGTTCCATTTATGTGACATTCTGCAAAAGCTCAACTACATGAGAGTAGATAGGCTACATGGCACCAAAAACAAGAGATTAAAATCTACAAGTCATTCAATTCCTAAGAGAGAAAGCTCAAAAGGTATCTCATAAAGCAGAGAAGAATAAAGATACTGAAATGAACAACATGAGGATATTAAAGCCTAGAAGCAAGATTTTCAAAAACATATAACATGAATTTAAGATGAAGAGGGGCAGGTGTGCCTGGGTGGCTCAGTCAGTTGAGCGTCCAACTTCGGCTCAGGTCATGATCTCGTGGTTCATGAGTTCGAGCCTCACGTCGAGCTCTGTGCTGACAGCTCGGAGCCTGGAGCCTGCTTTGGATTCTGTGTCTCCCTCTCTCTCTGCCCTTCTCCTGCTCATGCTCTGTCTCTCTCTGTCTCAAAAATAAATAAACATAAAAAAGTAAAATAAAGGTCTGTATCACTGAGTAAAGTCAGGTATGTGTGTATGTGCATGCATTTGTATGTGCGTGTGTGTGTGCACGCATTTAAGTGTGTGTGCGTGTGTGTGCGTGTGCACGCACACATGTGCACAGTTATGTGACAGATGCAGTAACATGCTGAATCTAGTTTAAAGACAGGCACAAAATGGCTGGTCCACACGTAGGTTACAGAGTAAAGAGTACAGCAGGTTTTACAGTAGTAGTTAAATCATAAGCCTGGTTTGATAAGAAGAAGAATAGCCAAAAAGGGCAGGAGCAGGATGTATATTTTACAGTTAACGATATCTTTGAGAAGGGAATACAGATGATATTTGCTTTTCCCTGTTTCAGATTTGATTCGAAGGATATTTATTGCCTTTACAATCAGAAAAGGCTAGGAGTAGTGGTTGAGCTTAGAATGTCTCCTCCACGCTGGGACTATGAGAGACTCCCGTCAGGATAGTTCAAGTGGCACAGTTGTTAGAAAGAAAACCACCACCCAGGCAAGCTGCTGAGGGCCAGGAAGATACAACTCACCCGTCTAGAACAGTGGCTCTCTGGTCCGGGGCAGTGCTCCTCACCATGGGAAATGGGGATCTGAGAAGCCATTCCTCCACAGGGAGGGACATTCAGTAGTCACTCCTGCTTCATGCGGCTCTGAAGTTCCACTTCCACTACTTGTGAAGAAACTTCACGACCTTACGTGTGTCTGTGTCCCTTTGGGTCCTATCACAGTCCCCTGAGGACAGCCATGCTCCTCCCACTTCACCGAGTGTAGGGGTCAGTCCTCTCTGGGGTTTAAAAGATCCGGAGACTCCCCTGAAACCCTCTCCGTCACTCTGCAAGTTCCTGGCACCGTTGCTTTTCCCTCTGTTCTCTATTCTTCAAACACACTGGTTCTTCCTGTCAGAAAAATCACTTCCTCCACCTGAATCTCTCTCAACCTTGCTGACTCCCTCCCTTGTCTCAACTCAGCTCAGTCTTTTCTGAAAAATTCCTTCCCCAGGTACCTCGATCGGTGCACCTCCCCTGCTATTCTTTATCCCACACCCAGTTTTTATTCTTTCACAAAGGACAGCAAAGGCCACGTATCTCTAGGTCACCATTGGATACACGGACCGAGTAAAGTCCCCAATAGGAAATGGCGTCCAATGGCAAAGTGCCCAATGGCAGAGCTCAGTAAGGAAAGAGCACTATTCTCACATATGGATTCAAACAACCGGGACCACAGAGAGATGGCACCTGTGATGGTAGCCTCGTTGGCATTGTGGTGCTTTAACAAATTGAGTTTAAAAACTACATTTGAAGAAAGCTGGATTTGTCAAGCATGTATTATTGTCTAATACTGAGCACATGGGCAACTCAACTCCCCAAACTCTCTAAGATATAAGTATAAAACCACAAAGGTCTTTTTTTACTATACTGTTTTCTGCCATTTTTCAAATAATGTTGAGAACAAAATTAGAAGATCCATTAAAAAGATGTCCTATAAAATCCTGCCAACTAAGGACAATCATTGTTAGTGTCCGATATATTTCCTTCGAGCTTTCAGGCAAGCTGACTATGTGGATAGATGGCTAGCTATCATTCTGTTTGCCTTTCCATATTCCATCCATTCATCTAGTCAGATATGCATATCCCTTTACATAAAACACACACACACACACACACACACACAGAAATGCTCACACACACACACACACACAGAAATGCTCACACATGTGTATATGTGTGTATCAGTCTTGATGGTAACACACTAGTCATATGGTTTTATGGACAAATTGAAAGCTGAATAAGAAGTCAGTCTTCAGAATAGCTGGAAAAGGATGGCAGCTAGCAAGGGGGAAGTACGGCATCAACCATGTCAATCAATATTCATCTAAAATAGAATACTAACTAAAAGTCATTGCACTATATGGTGTCATAACATGTATGGGTAAACAATTAGGTTGCTCTTATTTTCTTATTTACAGTTATTGACATAAAAAGATGTCCACGCTTTGCTAAAGAACATTTATATCCTTATGTGAATATTAAAATGATATAAAAATGTTTATTCATGTGGAAAGATGCTAATAATGGAATGTTAAATGAAAAATGTTATCAAGGAGATGTAAACCTGACAGCATAATTGTGAAAACAGATATTTAAAAATGTGCATTTACAATATAAAAATTTTTTTAATGTTTATTTTTGACAGAGAGAGAGCATGAGCGGGGGAGGGGGAGACAGAGAGGGAGACACAGAATCCGAAGCAGGTTCCAGGTTCTGAGCTGTCAGCACACAGCCCCATGCAGGGCTCGAACCCATGAACCATGAGATCATGACCTGAGCCAAAGTCAGGCGCTTAACCAACTGAGCCATCCAGGTGCCCCTCTATTTTTTTTTAAAGCTTATTTATTTATTCTGAGAGAGAGAGACAGAGTGCGAGTTGGGGAGGGGCAGACAGAGAGAGAGACACAGAATCTGAAGCAGGCTCCAGGCTCTGAGCTGTCAGCACAGAGCCCGATGCGGGGCTCGAACCCACAGACCGTGAGATCATGACCTGAGCCGAAGTCAGACGCTCAACCGACTGAGCCACCCAGACGCCCCAAAGATGTGCATTGACAAAATAAAGATAACTTATGAATGGGATACATGACAAAATAATACACTAAAAACTTACTATTGCTGATCTCTGACTGGAGGCCATCCAGTAAATGGCATTGTCATTTTTATATTCTGAGTTTCCTATAATGGAAATGTATGACTTGTAACATGACTGTTTTTAGAGAGATTACAAAAGTACCTAATTGTTATTCCATTTTTTAAATGTTTATTTATTTTTGAGAGAGAGCACGAGCAGAAGAGGGGCAGAGAGCGGAGAGGAGAACAGAGTATCTGAAGCAGGAGCGGGCTCTGTACTGGCAGCACAGAGCCCAACGCGGGGCTTGAACTCATGACCGATGAGATCATCAGGCTGAAGCCTGATGCTCAACTGACTGAAACACCCAGGAGCCCCTGGTTATTCCATTTTTTAAAGAATATATATTGCCTTTTTAAAGACAATATATGCATATTTGTTTATTCCTTTCTAAAACTTAGGTGTGTACATGTAGGAATTGTTACCTCTAAGTTGGGAGGCTGAATGACTTCTTTTTCCTTATTTTACCACCTGTATTTTCTATAGTTTAATAATATATCAATTTTATGATAGAAAATGTTTGTCATAATATTTTCTCATAAAAATAAAAGACCATATTCATAGACATTTTTTAAACGCTGACCATATAAAGAGAAATTAAGATTATTTCAAATCTTTAATGACCAATATTAATATTAAAATATATATAAATACAAAGATATTCACATAAAAAATTGCGACTAGTTGCAAAATATTTCACAAGACACAAAGTTGCTTACAGGATGCAAACAGCATGAGCATCTTACGTGTAATTACGGCCCAACTTTTTCTGTAAAAGGTCAGATTGTCAATATTTTATGATTTGTGGGCCATGTGGTGTTTTTTGCAACTGCCGATTCGCTGTGGCAACAAAAAGTAGCCAGAGACTGCTATGTTACCGTAAACCTTTATTCATGCATACCGAAATGTAAATATCATATAATTTTCCCATCGTTATGTTTTTAATTTTCAGTCTTTGAAAGTGGAAAAAAACCACCTACGCTGAGCTTATGAGCTATACAAAACCAGGCGGTAATCTGGATTTGTACCACAGGTCACAGTTCAGGAGCCCATCTATTTACCTTTTTAACTTTCTTCTAATATGGTGCGACTCGTGTATAAACATTCAGTGCCCGTCAACTTTGGGTGGCAAAACCACGCCCCTTCTGCAGCTGATCTGAAAATAAACTACTGTTTAAAGTCTTGTCCACAAAATTTTCCACAGGCTTTAAACTGAAATGTCCTTCTCAGTATCAGACCATATTTCGATTTCATCCTGAAGAAATATTGCTCTGGCAGAGAACAGAGTCCCTAAATTTTCCAAGCAGTACCTAAGGGCAGCTTTTAAACTAACATTAATGTCAATGAGAACTGCCCAGAACAATCTGTGTTCTCAGGTGAAACACGGTTGGCAGCAGGGTTGATTGAAACAACTCGAGGTATAAAAAAGAGACAGACTGTATGGAATACTTCCCCGAAATCTGAAGATAATTACAAAAAAACAGGTGATTTTTCAAACCTTCTACTTTGGAACCTATCTTTGATGAGGTAATTCAAATAAATGGTATGTGGTGGTAATACCTAGCAATGCAAAAAAAAATCATCTGACAGTTTTTAGACTGCTATTAAATGCTCAGTTTCACATACAGTTGTACTTAAAATAGTGCAGGCAATGCCCAATCATTGAAATTCAGCCATATAAATAATTGTGACCCTAATTTACAAAAATGTGCATTCAAATTTACACGGTAAAATATGGCAAAGAGACAGCCACAGATCTCAAGGAAAAACACCTTTATGGCCAGTGAAGACAGTTATAATTCAGGGCATTTAATTAAGTTCCAAGGCCCTAACAGACAGTTATTCATTGCAATGAAAATGCTTTATATACCATGAACATTTTAAGAGTCAGTATCATTTTTTTCCCAAAGTTTTGTCCGAAAGAAGCTAGTGATTGCTAAGATGTCAGTGGTTTGCCCTTTTCTCATTTAATAAAAGATCATGAACATCTCTTGGTATACAAGAGCCCTGGGAATAAAGAATTTCAATATAAATTCCAAGTCTTGCTTCCATAATTTTTCTGAAATAATTTAGTAGAAAAAACACTAAGTTCTAAAGCGATTAAGGAATTGAGCATTTTTTTTTCCAATTATATTCAGTACAAATTAGGTAGCAAAGACTATGATGTTTTCAATCTCAATCATTCATAAATGACCCGAATGTGCATGCCCCAGGACTATGTAATTTTACCAAGATACAAAGTCATGTCTCAGTAAAGATGAGGTTGGTCGGAAGGATCCTATTGCTTAAATAGAAGCACATGCCCCTCACCACCACCACCCCCCCGACTCAGTTTTCCTGTGCAAGTACCATACTTGAGCTTTGTTATTCTTTTTCTCTGCATCACATACACATCAAGTTTCCGAAGAAGTCATCATAATAGGGGTGCCTGCGTAGCTCAGTCAGTTAAGCATCCAACTCTTTATATGGGCTCAGGTCATGATCTCATGGTTTGTGAGTTCGACCCCTGCATCAGGCTCTGCACTACCAGTGCTTGGAATTCTCTCCTTCCCCTCTCTCTCTCTGCCCCTACCCCACTCATTCTATCTCTCTCTCTCTCTCTCTCTCTCTCTCTCAAAATAAATAAACTTAAAAAAATTTTTAAAAAGAAGTCATCATAATATTGTAAGGTTTTCTTACGAAAAATGATCACCTGAAATGAGATGTGAAATTATAATAATAATTAGTTAAATGGTTAACTTGTGAAATGATGACATATTATGGAAGAACATAATGTTTGAGGAACAGAAAATTTGGGGGCAGACATCAGAAACCACAATCACTTCTGTATCTGCAGACTTGAGAGGCAAGACATGGCCATGGGGAGTACTCTTGGTGATGTCAGTGACCCGCTGCTCAATGGAGAAGGCTATGATCAATGCATGGATGTCTGGATTCGAACTCACATCTATGGTAGATGACCTTGAAGATGATGGTAACAATGGCAATAATAGTAATGATGATGATGGTGATACTGCGAATACATCAACAGTGCTATATACTGTCAGGTTAATCAAAGTTACACTGACAAGAAGAATTTCCTACCAGACAGGTAGGAAGCAAGGTTAGAAGTTCTCCATGCACAGACCCCCACCGCCCACCATAAAGAAGTTTTACTGCTATTTTTTTGTAAATAAATCACATGTCCATATAGTTTTAAGAATATATATGTTCTTAAATATATATTTCACATATATTCTTAAATATATTATATATGATATATTCTTCAATATATATCTACTATATATCATATATATAGTATATAAATATATAAAATATATGTAATAGTATATAAATATATATAAAATATACATCAAACTATGACAAAAAGAGGTGTTTAAGAGGCAAGTCTAGTTTAATATTAAAAAAATTATTCAATGCAATTCATCGTACTAATGGATTAAAGAAGAAAAAGCACATGATCCTATCAATCAATACAGACAAAGCAGTTGACAAAATTTAGCATCCATTTTTGATAAAAGTTCACGAGATGAATAGAAATAGATGACACTTTCTTCAACTTGATAACAAGCATCTTAAAATCCACAGATAAGAGGGCCCCTGGGTGGCTCAGTCGGTTGAGCGTCAGACATCGGCTCAGGTCATGATCTCATGGTTTGTGAGTTCAAGCCCCACGTCAGGCTCTGTGCTGACAGCTCAGAGCCTGGAGCCTGCTTTGGATTCTGTGTCTCCCTCTCTCTCTGCCTCTCCCCTACTTGTGCTCTGTCTCTCTCTCTCTCTCAAAAATAAATAAAATGTAAAAAAACATCCACAGATAACATCCTTAATGGTGAAAAATTTAAAGCATTTCCTGTTAGATCACAGGCAAGGATGCCCACTCTCACCGCTACTATTCAACATAGTTCTGGAAGTTTTAGCCATCACAATGAGGGAAGAAAGTGAAATAAAACATACACAAGATCAGAAAGGAAGAGGTAAAACTGTCCCTATACACAGGTGACAGATATCCGCATAGAAAATCGCAAGGAATCTCCAAAAAAAAAAACAAAAAACCCTTATAATTAATAAGTGAGTTCAGCAAGGTTGCAGATACAACGTAAGTATAAAACAAATTTCTATATATTGTAAATGAACTCATGACCATCAAAATTAAGAATGCAATACCAAATACAATCGTTCAAAACATAAAATATTCAGGTATAATTCTAACAAAATTTATAACATGTGTATGTTGAAAATGATAGAACAGATTAAAGAATCTAAAGAACATCTAAAGAAATACATAGGCTCATGGATTTGAAGACTCAACAGAGTAAAGATGTCCATTCTCCTAAATTCATTCGCAAATTTTAAATAATTCCTATCAAAAGACCAGCAAGAATTTTTTGTAGATATATACAAGAGTGAAGTTTATTTGGAAAGGCAAAGGGACAAGAATAGCAAAAGCAATTTTGAAAGCAAAGAAAAAGTGGGAAGAATGAATCTATCCAATTTCAAAACTTATTTGTAGCCACAGGAATCAAGACTGTGTGTTTTGGCTGAGGGGAGACACACGGATCAGTGGAACAGAATACAGAATGCAGAAATATGTTCGACTGATATTTTGCAAAGTTACAAAAGCAATATGATGAAGGGAAGATTATGTGTCCAACAAATGGTGCTAGGGCAATTGGGCATCCATTGACCAAAAAATGAACCTCTCACGTATCATGTAAAATTATTATTATCGTAAGATTGCAAAAATGGACCACCACTCTGGAAAAGTGGCTTCTGGTTTGTCAGTTACTTAAAAAAAGAAGCACGCAATCAGTATATGACTCAACACTTGTACTCCTGGACATTTACCCCAGGGAAATGGAAGTTTATGTTAATCCAGAAATCCAAAGATCCATGTTTTAAAGATGGTTTATTTGTAAGACTCCGAAACTTAAACAACCCAAATGTCCCTCAAAGGCGAATGGTTAAACAAAACGGAGAGCCATATTATGGAATACCACTCAGCAACAAAAAGGAACTCATACCGACCTATGCAACAACCTTGATGAATCTCCAGAGAATTGTGCTAGATGTAAGCCAGTCCCAAAAGATTACAGACTATATCATTTTATTTATATACCATTCTTGATGTACCTTAATTATAGAAATGGAAAACATTTGTTATTCGTTGCCAAGGGTTCTGGATGGAGATGTGGGTAGGGGGAAATGGGTGAAGCTAGAAAAGAGCACCAAGATGGGTCCCCATGGTAATGGAAGCATCCTGGATCTCATTTGTGTTAATGCCAACACCCTGGTCCTACTCTTGTGCTGCAGCTTTACAGCAGCACAACAATGAGGGACAGTGAGGAGAGAGGACCTAGGGTCTCTCCGTAGTACTTCTGACAACTGCATGATAAAAGCTAATTCTCTTAAGATCAAAATTCAACTTGTAATAAATACATGAGTCTTGGGGCACCTGGGTGGTTCCATTGGTTAAGCGTCTGACTTCGGCTCAGGTCACGATCTCATGGTTCATGGGTTCGAGCCCCGCATCAGGCTCTGTGCTGACAGCTCAGAGCCTGGAGCCTGCTTCGGATTCTGTGTGTCACTCCCTCTCTCTCTGCCTCTCCCCCACTTGCAGTCTGCCTCTCTCTCTCTCTCTCTCTCTCGCTCAAAAAATAAACATTAAAACAAATTTACAATAAATAAATGAGTCTTTTAAAAATGTGTCTACTGCTAAACTGTTCACACATTTTCCCATCTTTTTTCTAGATCTTTTCCATATGTCTCCAAGTTAGCATTCAGTATGATTATCCCACTCAACCGATTTGGGCACTGTATAACGTGATTTTCTCATGGTCAACAAAGGCAAAACTGGCACTACCTCATAATTCTTTAATTGCCTACAGCATACACTTTGCACCTTCCTTCTCCAGAGTGCCAGCAAAATCTAGCTCCTTCCACACATGAAAACAAATTTAACAAACATTCAAAATATGCCAATGACTCTGCTTTCATGATCTTGTGACTTTTTTTTAACGTTTATTTATTTTTCAGACAGAGAGAGACAGAGCATGAATGGGGGAGGGGCAGAGAGAGAGGGACACACAGAATTGGAAGCAGGCTCCAGGCTCTGAGCCATCAGCCCAGAGCCCGACGCAGGGCTCGAACTCACGGACCGCGAGATCGTGACCTGAGCTGAAGTCGGACGCTTAACCGACTGAGCCACCCAGGCGCCCCTCTTGTGACTTTTTTTTAAGCGATCAAGAAGAAAAATCTTCAAGCAAAATTTAATAAGAAATTATACATTTTATAAGAAATTATGCATTAAATTTTTATAAGAAATTATACATTTATAAGAAATTTTATAAGAAATTATACATAAATTGAGGAATTAACTGAGAGAAATAACTGTAAATTTAAGTTTATTGGATTTTCTTTTGTCATTTACTCATACCTCTTTTATAAAGAGCTTTTCAAATCAACTGTGGATTTTCATTCAAAAAAGTTCTTAAATTTACATTGAAATTTTTCTTTAAAGATTTAAGGAGAGGGCATTTCTTGGCTTAATGAGAATAATATTAATTGAAAAAAAATAACGTGCATTATGTTTGTTGGAATGCTATCATAACGACAAACCATTGGAAGCAATAAACACTTCTCATAAAATAAACATCGATGCATCTATCAACCAGAATATTACTATTATTGACAAGGGAAATATTATAAAATGTTCATTGAAAATATAGTTTCTAATACAGTTCGTAAAAGTGTGTGTCCGGTATTATGTGCCTGTGAGAAAAAGCGTATGCATATTCATAAACGTGCATATACACAAAGGGGAGAAAAGGCTAGACAAATCTACATCGAATGTTACAACAGTTGACTGACAAAAGTTTTATGTACTGCTTTACACTTTCCCAATAGTTTCATTTTATTTTCTAGGTAAATAAACATACATTCTTAGTATATGGTGGGGAAAAGTTAGTTTATTATTTTTTTAAATTTTTTAATATTTATTTTTGAGAGAGAGAGAGAATGCGCACAAGCAGGGGAGGGGCAGAGAGAAAGAGGGAGACAGAGGATCTGAAGCAGGCTCTGTGCTGACAGCAGAAAGCCCGATGCAAGGCTTGAACTCACCATCGGCAGGATCATGACTCAACCGACTGAGCCCCCCAGCCCCCCCCCCCAGGGGAAAAGTTACTTTAAAATATCACTAAGGTACAGAATATGTGAAAACCACAGAACCCAAAACAGCATTGGTTCAAACTCCCATTAATCAAGTACCCATTGATATTTCAAGATGAATTATAATCATATATTTTAGTTCCTGAGAGAAAACAATTAGAATTCCTCTTGAACTTGACACAACATGGTTGAACAGATGGGACCGGAAGGGTTTTAAAATGACAGATATTGGGAGTGGGGCACACGGCTCGGGCTCCCCTGCATCTGCCCGCTTAAACTTTCTCCTCAAAGGACTCAACTTTCCAGTTTCAGAGGGAGATACTTCTTTTTGACAAGTAAATCCATTTCAACAATATCATTAGCACAACAATGCTTTTGATGAGCAATTTTCAGCTGATGAATGTACTAGGGTGTTACATGGATATTGCTTTCATTTTCTCCCCAAACTGCTAAACAGGAGAGTGGCAGAGTGTACCAATCAACCCAGCTACTGATAATCAGGATATATTTTGACATGATTGAAGAATCTTGGAGCTGTGGACCAGCAATTTGTTTCCTGTGGGAAGTCTCCAGAATGAACTGTGGGCCCCTAATTGTTTTGAACCCACTTTCTTTTTGTGATTACCATTCGTCAGAATTTCTCCTGGTCCTTTTATGTTGTCTTTCCCCTGTGCCATGAGTAAATATGAATACCATTCTCCCTTAAACTCAAAATTTCAGAAAAATTGATGTATTCAGTAGATGTTTCCAACATGATACTGCCATGGTCAGAAAAATATCACCATATGACTGAAATATAAATCAAATGACAACTTTCTAACTGGAAAATAAAAGGCAGGCTTAAATTTCTTTAACATTTCACTTCAGGGAAATCCCAAGGAAATGACACACAGGGTACTTTTCCTGAGTCACCGTGCTTGACCTACTGAGAGCAGTCATGTATTTTCTGATTAAATTTTTGCTATTGTCGTCATTGTTATTTTATTCATTTGGACATAATTTTCTATTCTTTTTAAAAAATTTTTGCAACATTTTATTTAGTTTTGACAGACAGAGCGAGCAGGGGAGGGGCAGAGAGAGAAGGGGAGACACAGAATCTGAAGCAGGCTCCAGGCTCTGAGCTGTAAGTACAGTGCCCGATGCAGGGCTCGAACCCAAGGACGGTGAGATCATGACCTGAGTGGAAGTCGGACACTTAACTGACCGAGCCACACTGGTGTGCCCATAATTTTCTATTCTTGTTATCTAATCCAGGGAAATGGTGGACTCGAATGTCAAGGGAGAGGACCCAAAACAAGGAAGATATATGGGAAAATACAACTGAAGCCAGAGAAGAGAGAATCTGTCGTCATCCCCAAACTGTACCATGGAGACAGCTTCCAACTTGCCTCAGTATTTGAATGTCAATGATAATTTTCTTTAAGAGAAAGAAAAGACTCTTCAAATCATGACATTTTATAGCAAAAACCTGAATCTTTCCAGACATGAAGCTAATTCTACACTGACACCATACCCCTCTGGCCTTCAAGTTTCCTGCTTATCCTTCAACGTAGACTCCTGTCTCTCCCTCCCAATCTCTATTCCCCGGGATCGGGGGATTTTTGTCACCGCATGTTTTTTGTAATGCAGTCACGCTCATTTCCTTACACATTGCCTATGGCCATTTTTTTTTTTTTTTTTAATTTTTTTTTTTCAACATTTTTAATTTTATTTTTGGGACAGAGAGAGACAGAGCATGAACGGGGGAGGGGCAGAGAGAGAGGGAGACACAGAATCGGAAACAGGCTCCAGGCTCCGAGCCATCAGCCCAGAGCCTGACGCGGGGCTCGAACTCACGGACCGCGAGATTGTGACCTGGCTGAAGTCGGACACTTAACCGACTGCGCCACCCAGGCGCCCCTGCCTATGGCCATTTTTAGCAGCACGGCTCAGCAGCAGAGACCTGCTAGTCTACAATACCATGAATGTTTACAAAACTGGCTAACTCCTTCTCAAAGTTCTAATCAAACTCTTGTGTCCTGAGAATCTAGGCTCATGCCTTCTGAAAATCTTTTCCCCTGAAATACTGGATCCCTTCCCCTTCCCCTCTGGCTTTCTAACTGACAAGTTCCTCTCATCCTTCAGGGATGGTTTGAATATCTCCACCTTTCTTTAAACTAGGTCTTACCAGGGGCGCCTGGGTGGCTCAGTCGGTTAAGCGACCGACTTCGGCTCAGGTCATGATCTCGCGGTCCATGAGTTCGAGCCCCGCGTCGGGCTCTGCGCTGACTGCTCGGAGCCTGGAGCCTGTTTCAGATTCTGTGTCTCCCTCTCTCTCTGACCCTCCCCCGTTCATGCTCTGTCTCTGTCTGTCTCAAGAATAAATAAACGTTAAAAAAAATTTTTTTAAACTAGGTCTTACCTGTTATTTCCCTAAACACACTTGTCACAATTTACAATCATTGGATTAATTCTTTCTCCCCCTCTAGAATGCATTCCCTGTAATTTTATTTCCAAAGCCCAGCAGCACACTTGGAACGCAAACTGCTTATCCAATATATGTTGAATCAAGACCAAGTACAGAGCAAATTCTCAATCAAGAGTTAGGAGTGGGTTTCCAGCCACAGCCACCTGGGCTGCCCAGCATAACAGGGGCCTCCTCCCAGTGCTGGTGGTGGAGGAATTAGGCAGAACTCAAAGAGGGGTCTTTCCTGACTCCTGACAGGGAGAGCCTGGGACTTCTTCCTCTGGTGAACTTAGCTCACCTCCGACCAAGGCTTTCATTTCCCTCAGAACTTCCAGTAGGAAGTAAGACTGGGAGCTTCTGAGACTGATAGTGTGAGTGTTTGTGTGTGTGTGTGTGTGTGTGTGTGTGTGTGTAGGGGGGTCTTTGTCTCCCCTTCTTTTTGGGTGGGCTCTCCCCTCAGTCCTCACTCAGTGCCATACCTTGATGCCTTGTTTGTGCTTGGCTACTCCTCTTCTGCTAAACCCAAGGCCAAATCCGTCAGCAGGAGTACACCTGTGCCTTGGCCCTGACGAGCATTCAGACTATGAGTAGCAATGAATCTAGCTTGTTTTGTGCATGAAAGGCCATGGCAACTGCTCTCAGAAGACCGCCTGCCACCCCAGACCACCCAGACGGTTTGAGCTAAACCCGACTCATGCCTGTGCGGAGGGACCGTGGAGTGACCTCTGGAGTGACCCACGATCACCTTGATCACAGTATCATCCTAAAATCTCTGCCCAAGGGGGCCCCTCAGCCTCATTTACATAACACGCGGTATATGTATAGGCATGGTTCCTTGAGGTGCACGAACAGCCTTATGCCTGCCACTATATACAATGACAAGGCTTCCCTATCTAAATATTCATCCTACCCCTAAGCAAAAGGAATCTATTCACCCTCTTTCGGGGAGTCACAGCTTTGGAAGCCATTCCCCATGATCTTATTTGCTGCAGCAAAAAAAAAAAAAAAAAAAAAAAAAAAAGAGCTTCTTTGTGCGACAACTCAAAAACAAACAAACAAAAAAGAATTAGGAGTGGACGATGTATTAGAGTAGGTCTCCGATAAATACCTATCAGAGGAAGGGAGATAAGACAGAAAGAAAAAGCAAGGGGAAACATTTGCTCCAAGATAAACTAGAGGAGCTGTATCTCCACAAATGTGCACATTATCTGTAGACAATATGGCATAAGTTTCAAGTCCTGGGTTCCTTTCCTGGCTCCCGTATTCACTGGGCAACTCCAGACACACCTCTGGAGTCTTTTGTGCTCTTGAAATCACATCTGTGAAAAGAGAAACTTGATATAGATGATCCAAAGTCCCTATGATTCTTTGGATGCCTGGGTGGCTCAGTCAGTTAAGCATCTGGCTCTTGGTTTTGGCTCAGGCCATGATCTCACAGTTCTGTGAGTTTGAGCCCCTGCATCGAGCTCCATGCTGATGGTGTGAAGTATGCTTGGAATGGTCTCTCTCCCTCTCTCTCTGCCTTTCTCTCCCTTGAAATAAATAAAAATGTTTAAAAAGTCCCTCTGATTCTTAATATATGATGATTCAACAGAAGTTCAAGATAATTTATATAGGCTAATTATTAAGCACAATTCAGTACACAAATTCTCATTTTTGTCTGACCTGTTTGCCTTGGAATAAAACCTCGATTTCTATATGGGACACCATGCAATTTCTATAGGTTAACCTTACCCCCTAGTTCTGGTTGTGAGTACATGGACCCCATCTGGTTAATCAGGTGGTTCCATCTCTCAAGTGTATGCATGGGATCTTTTATGGGTATAATACCCAAGACAGGCCAACCAGACTTAATTCTAGGACTTCAGAGAAAACGATCAGGAAGAACTCACATTCTATCAGGATTATAAGCTACAAGATTTATATGTCTGCAGCTGCCAGGGAGTTCCATGTATAGAGAGCTGGCCTACGAAGGGAACACAGATAAGGAGGCAAGTCCAAGAAACAGGAAGAGAGATACACTCTCTCAAAATCCTTAGATCCCCTGGAACCAGCCCTACCTGAGCTTAGGTCACACTGTTAGGTCATTTGGATTGATAAATCCCTTGTTTTGCTTAAGTGACATAAATCCCTTTTTTTTTGCTTAAGTTTCTTTGAATTTCAACCAAGAGTCTCGGACAACACATGCAAATCATCTCTGTTTTTATGTACAAATTTCTTTTCTAAAGGGTGATTTGTCTACTTCATGCTTCAATCTCTACTCCCTGCTTGTCTACTCTCTGCCCACCCCCCTTGACACTTCTCAGCCTCTGACACCTCATCATTGGCAAAAGCTTTCAATCAATGGAAGACAAAAACTGGACATGGGAATGAATATTTCCTTGTTCTAAAGATCTGGATGTCTATCAACAGCCATTATCTTGTGTAAATCATTAAAATAATTGAGTTGCTTAAAAAAAAGAATAAAACACCATAAAACTTATCACCGAGCCATCAATGTCATACAAAAATAAGATGGCTTTGGCCCCGTTAGGCTTAAGCTGAGATAAAAAGTAGCCCAGGATGTTTACCTTTCTAACTTTAAAGAGACCCAGTAGGGAGAAATCAAATCATACTGTGATTATTGAACATTTCAGGCACTCCAAACCACAGGCTTGCTGGGCTCTGAATGTTTTGAGTTGGAAACTCATCAGCACTTAACTAGTTGCAGGAGAGATTGACATACAATTAAAGTTCGACTGCTTGGTCATGATACCAAAAAGTAAAGAGCCTACGAGACCTTTCTGCACGTAGTTTACATTTTACACATTTTTCCATAGATTCCATCTTATCATTTCCTAACAATTCTATGAGTTAAAGAATAACAATCCCATTACACAGATATCAAAACATAAACATGTACAGGTAAATAGCTCATAGAAGATGCCACGATTACTTATCAGGAGACACTAAAGCAGTCGTCCTTAATCTTGTTGTTGTTGTTGTTGTTTGTTTAATATTTTAAAAAATCATCTAAAGCTTAAAAGTTAGATCAAGATTATTGAGAACCTGATAAAACCTATAAATCTTCTTCCTAGGCAACACATTTTTACATACAAAAACTTCGAATACAAAATGAAAAGAAATGGATCCCTAAAGCCTATTAATTAAAGTCCCTGGGATCCTTAGACCCAAATTAAGAACAATTGACCATAAAAATATCATCACTATTGGTTCCCCTTGCTGTAGTCTCTCCATCATGCAATGATGGCCATTGTTTATTAACCTGAATACATTTTCAGAGATAAGAAGCTGCATGTTAACATTCAGCCAAATGCAAAGCTATGTGTATTTGTATCCTCATTTGTAAAAAAAAAAAAAAAAAATGCAACCCATGTCTCATTCTTCTACCCTTCAAAATGAAAATTACAATTCTTCATTAGCCCAATTATCTAGCCACAAATTATCTGTGCACCTCTCAAAGATCTTAAGTTTCAAGTGCCTAGATGTTAAAGGAAATAAAAAGCAGAAGGAAAAAAATGAGGGAGGGAGAGAGGGAGGGAGGGAGGGAGGGAAGGAAGGAAGGAAGGAAGGAAGGAAGGAAGGAAGGAAGGAAGGAAGGAAAGTAGGTTTGGAGGAAGGAATAAAAGGAAGGAAAGGACAGGAGGGAGGAAGAGAAGGGAGGGAGGGAAGGGAGGAAGTCTTTGTTGTTGTTAATATTATCACTATTTACATTTCTTACATGACCAACAGTTTTTTTTCTTTTATTTTTGATAGTTTATCTTAAAATTATTTCTGGGGTTCCACTAGGACTTCTTACATATACTTACAAAAACATCCCAGTAGATAGCTAGGGTTGTGCACCTTCCCGTTAGTTACTTTTACATTCTGCTGCCTCTGCTCCCGTACACACAGGTGACCTACAACCTCCTTATGCCACAACCTGCACATGCTGCCACCTTCTCTCCATGGCACCACTACCATGGAGAAGCCAAGTCCTGCATCAAGTGTTTCTGCCATTCTTAGTGTATACACCAGAGCCTCGTAAGGTTCCGTGTACTGATGGAAAGGTCGATCTGCTCTGCCCCCTTTCAGTTAGGTTTTCTCAAACAGATATCAACGTACTTCACCCCGAATCATATAGAGGTCTTAGTAATTTTTTAACCTATTAAACTTCCCCCAAGAGTGAAAACTAACAGTCCCTGGTGGGGTTGAGCAAATGAGCTGTCCCACCTCTAGTTTGGCTGGATGTTTAAGGATAAATTTCTCATAAAATTTTTTTCAATTCTCCACTGCTTCCTGTATCTATGCCCTATACAGTGCGACTTTGTACCTCTTCCATCAAGGGTGCAATGTATTTCCAACTCCGTGAATTTGAGATGATTCTGCCTTCAATTAAATGAATAAAATGTGGTAGGAATGACTATCTGCTGGTTCTGACCCTGGTCTTCTAGAGATGTTTAATACTTCTGCTTTTATTTGGACCCCCAAGACAATCATATGAACATATCTAGCCTTCTGGAAATCAGAGACCATGTGGAATAAAGTTAAGTCTGCTGATTCTTCCTAATCAAGGCTCCAGACCTGTGAAGGACCCCAGCCATGCTGAGAAAACCCAACCTGTAGTTAACCACAGGAAAGAGTACAACTATGCCAGACCAACCATCCCTAGTCAACCTAAGGACTTGAGAAAAAAAAAGTTTGCTGTTTCAGCTTACTGAGTTCTGGAGTGGTTTGTTATGCAGCAAGAGCTAACTGACACATTTTTCTTTCCAAGGAATGATTTTCTTTTAGGAAGTCTTCATTTACTGATGCAAATACTGTCAAGAGAGCCTACTATATTGGTTTGGCAAATAAGCCTAGGTGCTCTGAATCTTGTCAAGTTGATTCAAGTTGTAACAAGCCTATTATATCTGAATTCTAAGTCGATGTTTGTGTTTTTCATTTTTAATTGGGGTATGTCCATGTTTCTAGTAATTTATGTACCCATATAATGCTTTACATTTTAAAAATAGTATATGTTGAATTATTTTGCTAGTTATTCACATTTTTTACATATTTTTTGAGGTTTTCACATGGATGCATCTTTTCCTTAAAAACATTTCCTTTCAGATTCTGTAAGACCCAACCATCTGTCTGAGATTACTCCACCAGTCGTGTTGCTCTTAAGGCATTCATTTACTTAAAAAAAATATTCTGTGGTATCTTTGACAGAGGTTGAATGAGTAAATGAAGGAGTTAACAAATGCAACCACTTCTTCCTTACCAAGGGTTGGTATTTAATGGCGGACATTCACTGGGTCCTTACTATGTACTAGATATTGTGTTACATGCTTTCGATGAACTTTGTCATTCATCCTCATTTATCACTTGGATGAGGCAGGTATTAATATTCTCCATGTTAGCGGGTTCAACTAATGTGATCAAGATTACAAAGTAAATGGGAGATTATGATTTAAATTTATGTCTTATAAAAGATTTATAGATGTCTCTGTGACCTGTGCTTCTCTCTCTGCCTCTAAAATCAACTTCTCCAGAACTCAGTTGGGTTTGTTTTTTTTTTTTTTCATTTACGGCATTAATTTTTTTTTTATATAATGTATTGTCAAATTGGTTTCCATACAACACCCAGTGCTCATCCCAACAGATGCCCTCCTCAATGCCCATCACCCACTTTCCCATCTCCCCCACCTCCCATCCTACAATCGATTGGGTTGTTTAGTCACCAATGGATGTGGATCATCTCTAAGGACAATGTTTTATTTATGTCAAGACCTTGGAACACCTTTGATATTTGAATAGGGTTAACACTGTTGGTTTCCTCCCAAAGCACATGACCTTTTAGATCATGATTATTAGTGAGAGTTCTTCTTTGGAGGTGAGGGGTTAATTTGCTTTTTCTGTTTGTTGTTGTTGTTGTTACACTATAAATGGCCTCAAAATTTTAGCGGTTTACAAAAACAAGTATTTTCTTTTCTCACTTATGGATTTGAAGGGTGTGGCTCATTTAACTGAACATAGCTGAGCTGGGTTCTAGGCTGCAGGATAACCTGAGGTCTTTTCTCTGCATCGTCATTACTGAGGGTCCAGCAGCTACCCAGGACATGGTTTTGTTTGTTTTTGCCTTCGTATCGGTTTGGTTTTTCATAAAGATTTTATCAAATATCTTTGAGTTCTTAAGAAGTCTCTTTCCCAAACTTTTTAAAAAGTCGTAGGTCTCATGTCACAGATGTTTTCTTTAAGGCTTGATTTGTTTTGTTTTGTTTTGTTTTAGAATAGTTTTACGTTCACAGAAAAATAGAAAGGAAGGTACAGAGATTTCCTGCATATCCCCTGCCCTCACACATGGACAGTCTACCCAATTATCAACCTACCGCCAGAGGGTACATTCACTACAATCAGTGAACCTGTATTAACACCCCATAATCAAACAAAGTCCCTAGTTTACATTACGGTTCACTCTCAGTGCTGTACAATCTATGGCTTTGGAGAAATGTATAATGACATATATCCATCATTGTAGGATCAAACAGTCTTTTCACTGCCCTAAAAATCCTCTGTACTGCATCTATTCATCTCTCCCCGCCTTCCAACTGCTGGCAACCAGCAGTCTGGCAACCAGACTTTTTACTGTCTCCATAGTTTCTCCTTTTGCATATCATAGAGTTGGGATCATACAGGGCACAATCTTTCCAGACTAGCTTGTTTAGCTTACTAACATTGCATTTAAGGTCCTTCCTGGTCTTGATATGGCTTGATAGCTCATTTCCTTTTAGCACTGAATAATATTCCATTGTCTGGACGTGCCACAGTGTATCCATCCATCCACTCTGTATGAAAGAACATCTTGGTGGCTTCCAAATTTGTGCAATTATGAATAAAGGTACTATAAACATCCATGTGTAGTTTTTTGTGTAGATGTGAGTTTTCAACCCCTCTGGTTAAATACCAAAGAGCATAGTTGCTGGGTTGTAGGGTAAGACTGTGCTGAGTTGTGTAAGAAACGGGCAAACTATCTTCCAAAGTGACTATCCCAGTGTTCATTCCCACTAGTAGTGAAGCCATGTTCTTTTCATGGTAGATCATAGGAACCAAGAGAAGAAGCTACTTGTGCAGATATATTTAAGCCTTGTTTGCACCACTAACCTTAACATTTCCATAGTCAAAGCAAGTTACTTGGCCAAACCCAGTGATAAGGAAATATACCCCACTCACCACAAAGTCACAGCAATGGTAGAGAAAAATAATTCTATAACAGAAAAGGAGTGAAAACCTTAATGACAGGAAAGCAGTGCAATTATGATGATGCAGTCGACTAGAGGAAGCCTAGGAGCACTTTTGAAGATCTCCATGTGTCTCCAGAACAATTTGACCAATTTAACTGGATGGAAATCTCTTAAAGGGGTAACCATTTAATAGCCCTCCAGAGCTTAACACTACCACTTTTTCAATAAATTCTCTCTGAAAAACAATATAACTTCCAGTTTACTATCAAATGATTTGCATGCTGAGGGAGCCATATGGAAGCAAGAGGGACAAAATGCTTACACCTATGGAATATTATCAAGTATTCACTTTTAGACAGTATGGGATGGTTCTGGAAAACTGGCTTCTGGAATCAGAACAGCATTCAAATCCTGGCTTTGCCATTTGCTAATTGTGTTACTCCTGGGAAGTTACTTGACCACTCTTTATTAATGTCTTCTCCTGCAAAATGGAGACAATAGCATTACCCACTTTGGGTGGGCAGAACAATGGGCCCCCAAAGATGTCTACCTTCTAATCTCTGAAACCTGTCATGCTGCATGGTAAAACAGACTTGCTGAGATAATTCAAGTTACTGACCAGTGACCTTAAGATAGTGAGATTATAATGGATTCTCCGAGTGGGCCCAATCACGAGCCTTAAGAAGCACAGAAAGGTCTCCAGTTGACTGCAGAGAGATATGTCAAAAGAAGTCAGAGGGATTCCAAGCAGGGGAAAGGGTTGACACACTGTTGCTAACTCAGATACGTAGGGGGGCCCAGGTGCAAGGACCAAAGATAGGCTTCCAGGAAATTAGGGCAGCCCCACCCTGCAGCCAGGAAGGAAACCGGGACCTCAGTTCTATAATCACAAACAACTGTAATTGCCAACCTCTACGATCACAGAATCCGACTTCTTCCCCAGAGCGTCCACTAAGGAACGCAGCCCTGCACACACTTTGACTAGAAGCCAGTGAGACCTATTCTGGACTTGAGACTTCTAGAATACTGTGAGATAATAAATGGGTGCGGTTTCAGGCCACTACACATGTGGTGATTTGTTACGGCAGCAATGGAAAACTGATACGCCACCTCATAGCGTTGTGCTGAGAATTCAATGATGTAGAGCACTAATCATCAATCCCTGTTCACTGTTGTATTTATGTGTGTAACTTCTGGGGACTCCTACTGTTTTAAAACATCCAAACTGGAGCGCAATTTCGCAAACTCTCCTGGCATAAGAGTATCATTAGCGGAAGATTTTTGGGTTCTGGCTAATTAGATGTGGTACCTAACAAGCAGTGTTTTCTGTGTTTGTGTGCACAAAGGCCTTCTGCTGTCTGGCAACCACAGAAAACAAGTTGTTACAAATCCAACCACTGTAACTTCTCATTAAGTTTCCCTGGTTACTGGCCATCAGCGAAAGCCTTTGTCTACCTTGAAATGCAAATGCTACATTTCTCACCAACCAACTAGGCAAGATGAAAAGATCCTAGAACATGGTTGCAGAATTTAGGAGAGAGGAAAGTGAATTTCGACGCTTTTCTTCTCCTCCCAGAATCTCTTTCTCTTCCCATATGATTCCTTTCTTTTCTTTCTCTTTCTTCTCCAACAGTAGTTTTCACACTAGAAGCTGACCCAAAGAATGACATATGAAAGGTGAAAAAGTCGGATTTGAAAAGTCTAGAGGCAGAGTAATTTGAGTATGAAAACAAAACAAAACAAAAACACAAAACCAAACCCAAAGCACTGAGTCAGTAAGGGCAGGCTTGAGAGCCATGGACACAATGCAAACTAGGTTATTCTTGCCTTTCTACAAAAAGGTACATTTCTTTTAAATGATGCAGTAAGCATTACCTCCCTCTCAATCAGATGTGTAACTCCAGGAGAGAAATGAGTGTGGCCTGCCACTCACGGGTTAGAAAACCAAGCTGCTGCCTCTTCTGATCCAGCATTCTGCGACCCTGCTCCAAAAAACCCCACCACTGTGCACCTCCAATAAAAGAAAGCCACTTATTGTGGTGGAGAGTGGGGTATCAGAACAATCTCGCCAATCCCCATCACTCCACCTTGAAATGTCTGGTGTGCTTAGCAAACAACGATGATTTTAAAAACTGCCCGCTGCTCTGAGTGGGACTTAGGCAAATGGCCCTCTCCCTAGTTTCACAAATTATAATTGTGCTCAGGCTTCCATGAGACCAGGAGGGAATATTTAGTCATACTCACCAATCCTGCAGCAGGGGGAAAAAATCATAGTGGGGAAGGTCTACTAAGGGCTTTTATTTTCAATTACTCTTACCTGAGTTATCACAGTTTGGGTTCTGGACAAACAATTGCCATGGCAACCATTATCTCCAGCAATTTGTATTCTTTGCTCATTTTTGTTCCAGTTTTGCAAAGCATTAGTGTTTTCGTGTTCAATTTATTTTTACCAGTCAGTGATACTCACACAGGCAGCCATGCTTAACGGCCCCTCTCACACTGATATTATATTTTTTTAATGGCCATGCATAGGGAAGATGGTTTCTTTTGTTAACTGGGCATTAAAATGTACCTGCTCACACATCTGCTTTTTTTTTTTTACTGAAGTTTCCTTCAAAATGATTGAAAAAGATGGGCTGTCTTGAGGTAGCATCTTGCAACTCTTTGTAGTTGGGAACTGGTGAACAGGGCTGGCCTGAGCCGTACAACTTTTAAGGATGAAATTCAAAGAGCAAAGAATGGATGCCTAACTAGATTCCAGTAGCCCTTTCCCTAATCAAAGTACCAGCCTTACGGATCATTGCCTCTCCCAGCTCTATACCTGCCTCTCTATCACTTTCATAGATAAAAGTGCAACGTGCTGAGATTTGTCCCTTGAAAGGTCTTTAATATCGACTTTCCTGTACTTTTATGCGAAATAATTACGCATCCGTTTAATCCTCTACCTTACCCAAATGTTACTTTGGTCTTTGGTGCTATGATTAGCACATACAGGAATAAATGCATAGCTAGTTTCCTGCTGGATGAGTTTTGGCTCCTCTGTGTGGCTCGTTCCTCCCGACAGACAGCACAAGGGAGTCAGTTCTGCTTGCTGCCAAAAGGCTGTGGTGTAGACTCACGGTGTGTTTTCTGGTGGGTTTTTTCTTCTCCCACAAAATATCGAGCGTTATTACTCCAGGCTAATTGCACTGCCATGTGCCGTATTTAATTTAATGCTTGCGCTTTTCATTTTGCATATGGAGGTAAAAGAATATTTAGGGACATTAAGCATTGCTACAGTTGTTTTCAAACAGTAGCATCTTTCAGAATCACCTGGATGTCTTCTTAAACCTCAGATTCTGCATGTCTTGGGTAGAGTCTAAGAATTTGCATTTCTAGTAAGTTCCCAGGAGATACTGATGCAGCTGGTCAAGTCTCCACGTCTTTAGAAAAACTGCACCGTAGTATACTTGATTAAAATATCTAATTTGGGGGCATTTGGGGGGCTCGATCGGTTGAGCATCTGACTCTTGATTTCGGCTCAGGTCATAATCCCAGGGTCACGGGACTGAGCCCCAAGCCAGGCTCTGTACTGAGTGTGGAGCCTGCTTAAGATTCTCTCTTGGGCACCTGGGTGGCTCAGTGGGTTAAGCCTCCGACTCTTGGTTTTGGCTCAAGTCATGATCTCGTGGTTTCATGAGTTCAAGCCCCACGTCGGGCTCTGCGCTGAACATGCAGAGCCTGCTTGGGATTCTCTGTCTTCCTCTCTCTCTGCCCCCACCCCCCGCATGCCCTTCTAGTTCTCTCTCAAAATAAATAAATACACTTAAAAAAAAAAAAGACTCTGTCTCTCTCCTTCTTCCCCTCTCCCCCACTTGCATGGTCTCCATTTCTCTAAAACATAAAATATAAATTAAAATATCTAATTTGGTTCAAGTATAACAGGGATCACAGATTCTTTCTAAGATTCAAATAAGTTGGGGGGTAGGGAGCCTGCAGACCCTCCCAAGAGAAATTCATCCCCACAGAAGTAAAAAAAAGCATAATTAGTGGGCCCCGGAATGAATAGTTTACAAAAGAGGGATAAGCTTGAGTTAGGAGTGATATCTCTCGAGTCTGTCTTCTGGCCCAGCCCCAGTATACTAACATCTATGCCCTGTGGAAAGTAGGAAGCTCTACGGAAAATCTGCAAGATAGTCCATTGGACCCCAAGAATCTCTTGCTTTGGGGTCCTTCGAAAATGGAGCTGAGTAGAAGGGAGAAAGGGAGATCTCTTCTCCCAGCCTTCCCTCTTCCCCAGTGACGTCTCGACTCCGCAGTTTTGAGATTTAAAGGCAGTGCCTAGCAGAGCATTGGTACATTAGCACAGGCTGCCAGCAAAGAGGCAGGAGATGCCCTGCAGGAGACAGACACTTCCAACAGTGGCCAATACAGTCACACCCAATGGATGCTCAGCAAATATGGTGGAAATCAGCCATTGCTTAGAGAGAGACAGTGTTGCATAATAAACCACAAAGACATCGGCTGAATATCCAGAATAATTTCGACAACTCTGAGAAGAAATAGTTTATGAGCATGAATGAGAAAACCCTGAGACCAACTCAGTCACTTTATATTCATTTATTCACTCAGTCAATAGTCACCGAGTGCCGACTATATTTCAGACATTGTGCCAAGCGGCATAAAAAGAGATCAGCTATACAGATATGGACCTGTGTTGAAACTTAAAGTTCACACATTAATAAAATAATTAGAGCATATACGCTGTATATGCTGGTTGTTCAGGGTCAGAAACAGATGGAAAATTAGTTAAGAGTAGAGTAGAGTAGAGTAAATGGTGAAAGAAATGTTTGGCCAGAGTGCCAGGTAAAGAAAGGAAGACAAAAGCTTGGTCGTGGAGCGAGCAAAGTTTACACTGTCATGTTTTGTGTCCAAATAACATGTCTCAGTGGGATGCTGGGTTATAAGTCCTTTACAATAGTGGCCAAACAGGGCTGGCCAGACATGGTTGGGCTACTTGAATGAAAAAACACCAGAATCTGAATTCATCTCCTGAGTTCAGGGCAGCGGTTCCCAAGGTCTCATCAAGGACAAAGCAAGAAATTCTAAAGTAGGATGGGTAAGCTGAGCATATCTTTACTGCAGAGTGATTGCTCTCTTTTCATAGTGAGGTTATTCAGATTCTTTTTTCTCTATATAATTTCCCCGAATGGTCTCATCTCTTCCCATGGATGCGGACTCCTGTATTCACGGAAGCAGTCCTAGCTGCCACTGCATGCTTAATGCAAGGTTATTTGTTGTTCTCCCAAAGCCTGATGTCTGTCTGGGGGACTTCCTCTGTCTTGTAACTACACCACTAGGAGCACGTGGCCCCCAGGGTTGCTGTGAAGGAGAGTTACTGAAGAGTCTGCAGGTGTTTTTAAGAGTCCGGCTGGCAATGGCTTTCATCGTTACTTCCCCATTACCCGGGACCCTGTTACACGATTCCAGTTTTCCTGGAAGGAAACCTGGAAAAACATGCATTTTAAGGATGGCTAACAGTCTCTGCCAGATGCCTAGTCTCTGTCTCCACCTCTGACATCTCACTGGGGCTTCAAACCCACTTATCTGATGGCCAAATGGGACCGGTCCTCTCCAAAAGCAGCCTCTCTCTGCATTCCATTTATGAATACATAAGGCCACCCGAGTCTCCGATTGGAAAGCCTTCCTTCTTCCTTCCTCCTCCCCAAGTCTATCCATTTATGGTCGTAGACTGTTTCCTTCTCTCCATCTTCGCCACGGCCATGCCAGGACACAGCCGTATCTGCAGACTGCCTCTCTGCCCTCTCTGTCTCTGATTACCCACCTCCTGCTTCCTTTCCTCTCCATTCCCCAAATTCAAGCTAAGTTATTTATTGTGAATGGGAATTTGATCATTTCTCTTTTGTATCTTTTTTTTTTTTTTAGCTTCCTTTTGTCCTTAGGAAAAGTCCAGCTTCTCACCCATGGATTGTGAGACCTTGAATAATTAAACTCTCCTTCTATTCCCAGAAAAGGGAATAATTATTGAAGCAATTCAAAAACAAGCATTATTATTTAATTATCACTTGATAAATGTTACAGGAAAGTATTGGCTGCTAGGAAAGTGCTAGGGATATTTAACCTAACCTGGGGTGACAGGTCTAACCTCAACTTGGGGGTCGGCACAGGCCCCCATTAATTGAAAAATTAATATTTAAGCTGAGAGTTGGAGAAACCAAGGAAAACAGTGGGGACAGACAGGCAGTTCAGGGCCACAGGCTCACGGGGCTCAAAGACAATGGGAAGGGTGCCCCATATACAACATGGTTTTCTATGTAAATGCATTTCTTGAGTGCTACAAAGCTGTGACCCTTTTTCGGAGAAACAACATTTCAGATAAGAAAGCAGTGTGTAGAAAGGCTATGGGCAACTTAAGGAAGGTGTGCTGATCTCAAATACTTGACTCGAATCACTCTTTGTCAGTTTACTTGCTAAAATTTGATTTTCTAAATGTGAACACTCTCAAGTCACTTGGGAAATGTAAATTAAGCTTTTACCAACCCTCCCATATACGCACACTGACCAATAAAGTAAGACTTCACAGAGATGAAGGCCAAGAGTTTGTTCAGACCTTTTTTTTTTTTTTTTTTTTTTTTTTTTTTAATTTAGAATCCTCAGAAAAGTCTGGTGTATCCCATTCAAGGACTGGAACTTGAGAAAATGCTACCTAAAATATCGATAAATCTGGACCAATTCCTGCAGTGGCACAGGGTACCTCTCGCCCTGATTATACTAGAAAAGAGAAGTTGTCCAGAAGAGAAGGGGAAGGAATAGTGGCACCATCAACTTACCTCTCATTTTGGTGTCCAGAATGATGCCACTTCATTAAAAATACGAACAAAACAAAACAAAACAAAAACCATTAAAAGTTTTTAAACAACTAAGGGTGTTCATCAAGAATATTTTGCTTTGTCTTCCTTCTTTTTTCCCTTCTTACCCGAGTAGCTGTTACTAGGCTGGAATGTGGAAGTGATAGACAAGTTGGATAATCCCAAAGGCTTGCACTTTTTAGAATGAAATCGATCACTATGTAAATTAGCTAGAGCTTTCTATTGTAGCTGTTTGTATATTCATCTTATCTCTTTCAATGAACTTCGAGCTTCTGGAGTCCTAGAGTCTGTATTTCTTCAGTAAAATCCTTCTTGTTCATTTTACAACCTTGCTTATAATAGTCTAAATGAATGGTAGTGAGGGAAACACTCTAATCATGGCCCATTTCAAATGGAATAAAATCCAAGTTGGGTTACAAAGAGCTACAAAACACTGATAGGGGCTCTGCCTAACTCTAGGATTTCAGTTCCTACCTCCAGTCTCCTTAGTCAATATGTTGAGGTGACCTTGGCCCTCCTGTGCTCAAACACTCCAAATTCCCTTCCCACCCCCCAAACACTGGGATCGTGGCACAGCTGGGTTCTTTACATAATCCAAAGCTCGGCTCGGATGCCACCTGCTCGGAGAAGTGAACACAAACCATAGTATCTAAAGCAGGACCACGTCTGCCATTGCTTCTTGTTTCGTCAAGCTGTTGGATTTTCCTCATGTCACTCTATGAAATGACCTAACTCAGTCACCTGTGGATTTCCCTCTCTTTCTGCTGTATAACAGACAGTCCATGGCTGTCATGACTTGATCTGCCACGTGATACATATACACGTACGTGCAGGGACTGAATCCACACAACTCCCCACGTGCCACAACCTAGAGCCTGTACAAGTCAGCATCTATACCAGCAGAAGACGGATGTCTCGCTCAGATTAAGACAACGAGAGGAGAGTCTAATACGCAATTTATTTACTAAGTTGCAGGCAGTGCATAGAAAACTGCACTAGTATCCAGGGGCTGGTTAAAACAGAGGTGCTACCCAAGGCCAACCTAAACAGATGAAGAATTGAAGGGGATACCTAAGGCTAGCTAGAGAGCACCATGGAGAGAAGACTTCCTTGCCAGGACTGCAAGACGATGGGAGTGTGAGGGGGACTGAGGGAAATAAACACTCCTTCCTCTGAATTCTTCCCTCTGTTATAATCTCCTTAGGTTCCCCATTAACTGAACTAAAAGGAAGTTAGAAAAAAAAGAGGACTTTTATACCTTTTTATCTTAAGATGATTCTAGATTCACATGCAGTGGGGAGAAAGAAGGCAGAGAGATACCCTGTAGCCTTTTACCCAGTTGCCCTATTGGTAACATTTTGCAAAAGTGTAAATTTGTAAATTTGAAAAACAATGTTATATTGACATTCAAGATGCAGAACACTTCCATCAGCCAAAGATCCCTAATGCTACTGTTTTTACACTCTGTATCCATTTCCCTCTCACCCATGCCAGTGCACGAACCTCTGGCAACCACTTCTCTATTCTCTAGTTCTGTAATTTTGTTATTTCAAGACTGAGATACAAATGGAATCATACTGCTCCTAACCAGTGGGGTTTGGCTTTTTCACTCTGCACAGCTCTCCAGAGATTCATTTAGGTCATTACATGTAACAATAACCCATTTCTTTTTATTACTATTTCATTTTAGGCGATTATTACAACCTGTTTAACCATTCATCCATTGAAGGATGTCTGTGTTTTTTTAGTGTTACGTTATTATAAATAAAACCATTATGAACATTTGTGTACATGCTTTTATGTGAATGTAAGTGCTCATTTGTCTGGAATAAATGCCAAGGGTGCAGTTCTTGAGTTGTATGATAGTTTAAAACTTAGTGTTCTTTAAGCAACTGCCAAATTTTTTTCCACAATGGCTACACCAGTTACATCCCACCAGCAATGAAGGAACGATACTATATTTCCACATCCTTGCCAGCATTTGGTGTTTTATTTTATGTTATTTTTAAATTTTTATTCCAATGTGTGTGTAGTACCAGGATAATCATCTGCACTACCATAATGGCCAATGAAGTTGAACGTATTCATATATGCCTGTCTGTACACCCTCTTCAGAGAAAAGTATCCTCGTGTCTCTTGTCCATATTCTAATGGGTCTGTAGTTCTTTACTCTTGAGTTTTAAGAGTTCTTCATGTGTTCTAGGCACTAGTAGTTTGACAATATGTAATTTCTCCCACTCAACAAAAATGTTCCCACCTTTTAAAAATGTTTTTAATTTTTACAAATCCAATTTATCTTTTTTTTTTTTTTTTCATTTTAGAAAGCACCCTTTGGTGTCCACTAAAAATTCTTTGCCTGGTCTTACCCCCAAAGTTTTTTTTCTATTTTTTTTTTCCTAACAGAAATATTCTCTGTACATCTGGAATATATGAGGCCAAAGGAAGACCATGGAACTTATTCCCTTGCCTTTTGTCCTGGCACAAGGTTGTTAGCCAGTCTGTCTTCCTTTTTCCACGTTTCAGATACTTTTTACATTTGTTTCACATATAATGTCCAGGGCTGTTAGCTGTGCTTAGCAAGGTGAATAGGAAAAAGTATATCCACTCCATCTTCCTAGAAGACTTTTACGCAACCAAATGTCATTCTGTCTAAGGACAGAGCAAATTTAAGAATAAATACGGAAAGAAAAATGGAAAATATCCAATACAGGGCTTAAGTAAGAGAGGACATATACCTGCTTAGGCTCCTTTTACTTACACTTACGTATTTTTCTAAAGAAAAGCCAACAAACACTTGGAATATATTCTCCTAATTAAAAACATTTTAGTAATGGCACTGTATTCTATTCTATGACGCTATTTGTGAAAAAAAAATCCTTTTGGTAGTTTCTGCATCATTTGGAAGTATTTACACAGTTTTTTTTTAATTTTTTTTTTAACGTTTATTTATTTTTGAGACAGAGAGAGACACAGCATGAACGGGGGAGGGGCAGAGAGAGAGGGAGACACAGAATCGGAAGCAAGCTCCAGGCTCTGAGCCATCAGCCCAGAGCCCGACGCGGGGCTCGAACTCAGGGACCGCGAGATCGTGACCTGAGCTGAAGTCAGACGCTCAACCGACTGAGCCACCCAGGCGCCCCTACACAGTTTTTTAAAGAAAAGAAAAAATATAAATGATGGCTAAGAAAGCTTAAGTACTATGAAAAGCTGTCAGAAAATAATCTATATCCTTGTAGAAAGAGCTTTATTTTTTCTGTCCTTACATCCTTGTACCTCAGTAGAATATCTAATGTAATTTCATGCAGATGTTTGGACCCAAAAGAAGTAGAGACAAGATTATTTGAAGCAGATGAATTACTGTTGGATTCTACCCAAAGATCTATTTTCTCATTGATTTTCTTTTGGAAAGCTTCACTTCTTATTACAATGTCTATTTTCACTTTGTCCCTTAAATATGTTTTGTGCTCAAGTAATAATATCGGAAGTCACAGACAAGGGAGAACTGGAAGCTGGGTCTTGTCACACAAATTGGAAAGCGTACTGCAATGTCCTTCCTGAAGGAGACAGGAGAGAAGGCATCCCTCTGGATGGGCTTTTTGACAATATCCTTGACCACGTAACAATAGAGGGATAAATCACAAGCTATAACTCACTTATTGCACACAGCTTCACAAACAGTAAAAACTTGTACACATCTTTGCAGAAAGCATGCATTTTAAATCAACAATAAGTGTGGAAAAATCTCTCTTTTAAATGGTGGTCTGTATTTTCAGTGACAGTACAGTCTCAATAACATTCTATACTTATAAATTTCACTGGGCTAACAAAGAAGTAGTGGGAAAAGCCAGTTACAATAAATAAGCTTTTATCATCCTATCCCTTCATTCTCACATATTACATTGGTGTGGGATGGACACAAATTCAATAATGAGGTAACATGTAAGCTTCTAACTTGCTCTATGGAGTCATCATAAAATGACCATTTCAAAAAAAAAGTGGATTTTTTTTTTGGTATTAGCTAAAATAAAGTTCCAACTATCATCATAAAATGACCATTTCAAGAAAATAGTGGATTTTTTGGTATTAGCTAAAATTTCCACCTATCATTATTGGCTGAACTAAACTCAGAAAAGCATGAAATAACTCATGTGGAATATCAAAATCACGGACGTCAGAACACATCTTTATACTGACACATTCTAGAGCACAGATTGATTGTTGTGATTTGGGACATGATAAAATTCAACTACATCAATTACTTATTTTTATCCCTCTTTTAAACACGGTTTTATTGAGGTGTAGTTGACATACCATACACACATATTTAAAGTGTGTAATTTGGGGGGCACCTGGGTGGCTCAGTTGGTTAAGCGTCCAACTTCAACTCAGGTCACGATCTCCCGGCTCACGGGTTTGAGCCCCGCGTCGGGCTCTGTGCTGACAGCTCAGAGCCTGGAGCCTGCTTCAGATTCTGGGTCTCCCTTTCTCTGCCCCTCTCCGACTCACACTCTGCTCTCTCTCTCTCTCAAAAATAAATAAACATGAAAAAAATAATAAAGTGTGTAATTTGGTAAATTTTGACGTGCACACAACTGTAAGAACAGATGATGAACATTCCCATCATATCTTAAAGTTGTACCTCTTTTTCTTTCTAAATGTTTGTCTTTTTTTAGAGAGAGAGCGTGCACAAGTGCATGTGCGCATGAGTTGGGGAGGAGCAGAGAGAGAGGGAGACAGAATCCCAAGCAGGCTGCACGCGGTTGGGCGCGAACTCACAAACGGTGAGATCAAGACCTGAACCAAAATCAAGAGCTGGATGCTTAACCAACTGAGCCACCCAGGCACCCCAAAGTTGCACCTCTTTATAATCCCTCTCGACTAAGCTTATTACCTCGTTCGCAGACAACTACTGGTCATCACTATAGATTAATTTACCTTTTCTAATATTTGATATAAATGAAATCACTCTGTATGTTTTGGGGTTTTGTTTTTATCTTGTCTAGCTTCTTTAGCTGAAAATTATTATTTGATATGCCGTCCTGTTGTAGCAAATGTCAATGGTCCATTCCTTTTTATTGCTAAGTCATATTCCATTATGTAATACCAAAGTGTTTTAGCCATTTAGCTATTGATGGACGTTTGGTTTGTTTCTAATTTTTCACAATGAAAACTGAAGCCACTACAGACATTTATGTACAAGTATTTGTGTGCCATCATATTATTTCATTTCTCTTGGTTAATACGTGGCTGTAGAGTGGCTGGGCCGAATGGCAAACGTTTTCCAAAGCTGCTGCACTATTTTACATTGTCATCAGCAGCATGTAAGAGTTCCAGTTACTTGTGAACTTAGATGCAAAAATTCTAAATACAATGTTAGGGAAACAAATCCAACAACACATAAGGAGGATACTACATCATTTCCAAGTGGGGTTTATCCTAGAAACACAAGTTCAGTTTAACATTTGAAATCAATCAATGTAATGGACTTAGTCCATTCATTTATTCGACAGATACTTGCTGAACACCCACCCTATACCTGAAACTAGAGAAGACTTTGGAGATATAGCAGTTACAAAATTATATATTAATGTGTGTGTGTGTGTGTGTGTGTACGTGTGTGCACACGCACATGTGTGCATGTGCGTGCACCTTTGCAGAGGGCAAAATATAATGGAATCAGAATGTACTAAGAGACATAGGTAGTATGTCAAATGATAAATGCCATGGTCATAGGCAAGTTAATATTTGAGCAAAGACTTCAAAGAGATATGGAAGTAGGTCATGTGGTTATCTGGGGGAAGTGTGCTCCAGGTAAAAGGAGCAGCAGGTAAAAAATTTTGACGCAGAACTGTGCTTCTGGCCAGTTTTGCTGAAATGGAGGGAGCCAAGGGAAGAAGAGATGATATTAGATAAACAGTCGCAAATTAAATCACGCAGACCTGTGTGTAGACATTTTCAGGATTTTGGTTCTTACTCCTTCATTGTAAGCCTTGCAAATGTGTTGAGCAGGGGACTGGCATGATCCGAGCTACATTACAGGGCATCATTTTCTTGCTGTACCAAGAAAAGCCTGTAGGAGGCTAAGGGTGGAAAATCAGGAAAAATCCCTAAGAGGCTACTTAAAGAGAAATAGATAAATGCCATGGTCACAAGAAAGGTAATAGTTGTTTTCAAATTGGATGAAAATTGTGACAGGAAGAGAAAAGATTCAAGAATATCACCAAGGGCTTTGTTTGTTTTTTTCTGTTCTGTTGTATTCTGTTGGAACATCTAGAAGAGGTAACTTCTTATTTATTGAAATGGGGGAAGGAAGAACAGATTTTGAGGGAAGATCGGGAGTTTATTTTTAGATTTGTTAAGTTTTAGAGGAATTTGAAAGCCTTAGGTGGAGATGTTAAGTAGGCTATTGGATATTCAAATACAGAAAGAAGTTCAATTTAGAATATAAATTTAGTAGTATTTGGTCTATTGGTGGCAGTTAAAGCCATGAAACCAAATGAAATCACTTAGGAAATGAATGTTCACAGAGACAAGTTGAGAAAAACAAGCACCAATGTGGCCAAAATTCACAGAAAATGGGAGGTGCCTTTGGGGCATGAATTGGTAAGTAACCCTTGAGACCTCCAACATGTAAAAGTTGTGGCCAGTAAAAAAGGAAAGAAAAAATGAGAGTCTACTGTCTCTGAACCCAAATTTTTAAAAATGTATGAAAAGGTTGGTAGTGACCACTTTCTATTCAACACGTATTATCAAATATATTGAAAACCTGATCAGTCATTTCTCCTACCGTGGTACTAAACAGATGGAAATCAGTCTCTTTCACCATCTGAGTGGACAGACAAATATGGCTTCCATGACCCCTGCCTCACACCTTTCCTTCAATACTGTGATCTTCTCTCCTTGATTGTGTATGGGATCTCTGACTTGCTTTTAACTAATAGAATATGGCAAAGGTGATGGGATGTCACTTCTGTGATTAGGTTAAATTATATAAGACTCTGCCTTGCCAGTAGACTTGCTCTTATACATCTGCTGGCCTTGATGAAGTAAACTATCATGTTGCAAATTGCCATGGTGAGGGCTATAGGGCAAGGAACCATGAATCTCCTCTAGGAGCCGAAGGAGGCACTGGCCAAAAGCCAGCAAAAGAAGGAAGGCTCTCAGGGAGCACCTGAGTGCCCTGTCAGTTAACCATCCCATTCTTAGTTTCAGCTCAGGTCATGATCTCACGGTTCGTGAGTTTGAGTCCTGCATTAGCCTCTGTGCTGACAGTGTAAAAGCCTGCTTGGAATTCTCTCTTCCTCTCTCTCTCTGCCTCTCCCCCCTCAAAAATAAATAAATAAGCATTGAAAAAAAAAAGTAAGGGTCTCAGTCCTACAATGCCAGGGAAAGTTCTGGGGCAGCTTGAGTGAGTTTGAAAGGTGATACTTCTCCAGTTAAACATCCCGATGAGAACATGGCCCAGTTTATACTTTGACTATGGGTTGGTGACACTTGATGTCCACGTGTGCCTGGACTCTTTACCCAGACAAACTATGAGATAATTAATGGAGGCTGCTTTAAGGCACTAAATTTGTAGTACTTTGTTACACTACAACACACACACACACACACACACACACACACACACACACACACACACATATATATACACTATCCATTTGGCTTGAGGCATAAGTCCTGTTCCATATATCCATAGACCCATATATAGGACAGGTGCCTTGTGAACCATACTGACCCTGGTCCAAAACCAGACCACTAACCAAAGTCTATCCCTATTTCTAAATGATTCTTCTGCCAAGTATATCCAGTTTTTGCCTACTAGAAACACAGCTAAATTGGCCTAGACCCAATTGTGCTTAATGGCATTAACTCACCTGCTTCTGTTAGACTGAATTTCATTTTTATGTCTACTTTCATTCAGTAGCTTCAAAACAGATGCTTCTGTGCTGATCATGGTAGCTTGTGACTAAAACTTGCCTAGTTCTTAAGAGTCTGGCCTTCTGTCTAGGATCCTTGAATGCTATATACCCTGCCTCCTAAGTAGTTGCCTGAGTGATTCTAATACCACTCAAAGTAAACTACCTCAAATGCCATAGAAAATTCAAAGGAATATTAGCTTTGAGATCAGATACAATTGTCCATTCATCACTTGCTGAGTGACCTGGGAGAAGTGATTTCATGAATCTGAGCCTTAATTTCCATATCTATAAAATGTGACTACTTTCTTCAAGTTTGCTGTAAGGCCTAAATAACAAATACTGGTGAAAGGACTGAGATTGATGGAGAAGGAGCAGGAGGAGGAGAAGGAGAAGGAGAAGGAGAAGGAGAAGGAGAAGGAGAAGAAGAAGAAGAAGAAGAAGAAGAAGAAATTGTTCGTTTTATTGACTCTCCTTTCTTTCTGGAATTAAACAAACCAGAGTTGTTTTTTGTTTTTTTGTTTTTTTTTGCTTTTTTGGGTTTAAGTTTATTTAATTATTTTGAGACAGAGAGAGAGAGAGAGAGAGAGAGAGAGAGAGAGAGAGCGCATGAGCAGGGCAGGGGCAGAGGGAGACAGAATTCTAAGCAGGCTCCATGCTGTCAGTGCAGAGCCCAACACGGGGCTCGAACTCATGAACTGTGAGATCATGACCTGAGCCAAAATTGAGAGTCAGCCACTTAACCAACTGAGCCACCCAGGTGCCCTGCAAACCAGAGTTGTTTTGAAGTTCCACTCATACCTCTGAATAGAGAAAAATGTAATTTATTATTCCAAATATGTCTACTAAGATATTGACTTGTTTTTACAGCATCCATTAAATTCTGAAAAACAGTTACTCTGAGAAGTTAATACTCATTAGAAGCTTCAGAAAAAAATATCATTTGCATAGAGAACCAAGAGCCCTCATCAGACCAGCAGGATGCCCTTGACACTCAGTTCACCAACAACTTCAATGGGCTTCACAGATGAAGTTCACGGGCAGAAATATACTTAAAACATTCTCAAGCAAGCTTTGATCAAGAAGGCAAAGAGCGGTGTATTGAAATGGTCTTTGGGTAATTGATACAAATTAAACTAAGCTTTCAGTCAATACTATAATTACCAGGGTAATGAACAGTGAAAAAAAGAATATCAGTTGGTGTACATGAATTTCAGTTAAGTTTCAGAGTGCAGCTCAGAGCTACGTCTGTTCACCTATCAGAGAAGACGCAGAAAGAACCCTATGTCTCGGCTTTTATGGGCTGGAGGTCTCAAAATTCCTTTATATAATTTTTATCCTTCTTCTGCTTTTGGTAAAAAGGTCTCAGAGTTGACCTAAAATGAACCATTTAATACATTTTTAAACCTGTATTAAATACAGGTTTACATTAAATACATTTAATACATTTTTAAACCTGTATTAAAAAGGTTGCATATGGTTTGTATTATTCTTGATAATAATGGCCAATTGAATGGAACAAAATACGTGAAAGTCTCCATTTGCATTATTTTTATTAATGTCTTTTCCTTTGGTTTTTGAATCTTGAAATTTTACTTTGTCAATGATATCATTGGCCTTTTCAATTTCCTTTCAGCATGTTGATATTTTTTCGGATCAATTTGTAATAATATATATATATATAAAGAATCAGAAGCTTTTTATTTTCTGTAACGTGTGACACAAATATTCACCCTGGGTTTAGTCTTACCTTGAAATCCATTAAAAAAAAAAAAAGCAAGCTACTTGAGGAAGGGCATTTTGTTTGCTTCTTCCACATTATATTCTTAGCACATGCAAAAATTCCTGGCAAGCAATTGTTTTATAAGCTATAACGATTCTTCTGCTGGAAGGACACAGCACACTAAGGCTCGGATAGAAAGAGACTGACAGCTCTAAGGGGAAGAAGGCAGCCAGACAGGGCCATGTGGGGGCATGGGGTGGGGGGGCTGCACCCGAAGGTGAAGCAAGAGCCAGCTGGAGTTCTAGGAGGCAGCTTATTTGTGGGAAGCAGGGTGAGGTTAGCTGGGTTTTGTGAGTCTCCTGGGGACAGGCTAATTTGAAAAAAAATTAGGGTATACTGGGGCATAGGGACTGTCCCTACTTTTACCCCAGGGACATTAGGGCTCCAGTGGCCCTGGAGTATGGGAGTCTGAGAAGAGGAAGTGGATATAATTTGTCCTTAATTAATTTCTGTAGAAAGGGAAGCAACCAGGCTCTAGCCAGGACTTCCAAACTAGCTCCGGACTGGGTTTGAAGGATTTTAATATAATCTTAATTATATTACAGTAGATGTTCAGTATATATTTGTTGAAGGAATTGTTTAATGTTCAATATCATTTATGTTGCGTTTCTGAAATGGAAATTTTTTTCATGTTTTATGCATTTTAATACATAAGTACAGCTTTATAAATATGATCAGAAAGAACATCAGCACATTATTTTCACTTACTACTTTTCACAAATGGATATTCTCTCGTGTCTGTTCTTTCGGATGAGCTTCAGAATAATTTTCTTGAGCGGCAAACATTCCTTTGAAAGGGTGTTTGGAACTGAAACCAATTCGTAAGATGATTAATGAGAATTATTAGTCAATGATCTTGAATCGTCTCAACTATGGAAATGGTATGTGCATCAGTAGCTATCGCTGTGTAACAGAAGAACCCAAAATGGGTGACTTAAAACAATGATGATGCATTGTTTACCCTGGATTGGGTGAGTACAGCTGGGTGATTATTTTGTTCCACGTAGTATCTTCTGGAGTTTCTCACTGTCTACGTTGAGCAGGGAGGTTGGCCTCCCCCTCCCACTTGCCATTTAATGACGGCCATCTGCTACAGACATTCGTCTTTCTCCAGCTGCTCCCTCGTTCCCCAGTACTTCACTTCTTCCCCACAGGTCTTCACCAACAAGACAGCAAATACTTTGTTCTGTAGCAGCTGGTTTGCAAGTGGACAAGCCCTGATGCACCTGCATCCGTGTCAAACACGGATAGTTCATTGGCCAAATCATGTCACACGACCAAAGTCAAAGTTAAGGTTATGTACACAGAAATGACTTCTGGATAGAAAAGCAGCAAGGCCACATTGCAAATGGGCATTGAGACATGGAGAGCAGCTATTTATAGGCATTAAACTAACACAGTGGTCCCCTTAGCCAAAAATTGTTTTTATCGCACTTACATGCAAAATATGCTAATACCCAGGACTTCCAGGAGCCTCTCAGGCTCAGGCTCAATCTTGAAGTCCAAGGTGGGATCTAAATTAAGTCCAGATAGAAATGAATTTCCGTAATTGCAGAACCTCTTGTTCCAGAGATCTGTTAAGGTACCTGTGTCTTGTGCACCCAAAGAACACTATACATTTCCATTCAAAATGGGAAATAATAAGGGTGCCTGGGTGGCTCCGTCAGTTAAGCGTCCGACTTCAGCTCAGGTCATGATCTCACGGTTCGTGTGTTCAAGCCCCACGTCAGGCTCGGTGCTGACAGCTCAGAGCCTGGAACCTGCTTCGGATTCTGTGACTCCCTCTCTCTCTGCCCCTCCCCTGCTCGTGCTCTGTCTTTCTCTCTAAAATAAATAATAAACATTAAAAAAAATTAAAAAACAACAAAAAATACAAAATGGAGAATGGAAAATAGATCATAATAACTAATCCATAACAATTTTGAAATCTGCTAGGAACTTGCCCCTAATATCCATACTCTTGGGTCAGAAAATGATCTTTGATTATGGCCTATTTCTGGTCATTAGAAGGGCTTCCTGAACCTCCTTTTTAAAAGAAAAAAACAAAAACAAAGCTTTCGCTCCATCTGCTATGCTCCTTGCTACCTATAAAAATGTTGAAAGCCTCTCTTGATCTTTAATTTCTTTAATGTCTATTTATTTTTGAGAGAGACAGAGACAGAGTGTGAGTGGGGGAGGGGCAGAGAGAGAGGGAGACACAGAATTGGAAGCAGGTTCCAGGCTCTGAGCTGTCAGCACAGAGCCTGACACTGGGCTCAAACTCACAAACTGCAAAATCATGACCTGAGTCAAAGCCAGATGCTTACCCGACTGAGCCACCCAGGCGCCCCTGCCTCTCTTCGTTTTTAAATGCCTTTATCACTTTTAGTTCAAGCTGGCAGTGCTTTGCCTATATAATTCTCTTAAAAACTTGGCAGGTTTTTTTAGAAATCTTACTGGGGTCACTTAATGCCCCAATATATCCCTCAGCCATTTTATGAGATAAGTCTTGCCATTTCAGGTGTATGAGGCTTCTGTGTTATAAATACCTTGAGATTTTCTAGAGCTATTTTGTCTAATTGAGAGACAATCTTTTAAATCTTTCTGAGGTCTTAACAAACGCTCTCAAGTTCAAGTCTGGATCTGACCTTTACCCTATCTGTTGCTTTGGGGATTTCTGCCAGCCAGAGAAATTTTCAGGGCTTTCTATATGCGCTTTAATTCTGCTTGAAAACTAAGTAGTTCCTCCCACCTTACTTCACCTTCCCATATTTATTTATTTTTTTTAACTTTTTTAACGTTTACTTATTTCTGAGAGAGACAGCGAAAGAGACAGAGCGTGAATGGGGGAGGGGCAGAGAGAGAGACAGAATCCAAAGCAGGCTCCAGGCTCTGAGCTGTCAGCACAGAGCCTGACACAGGGCTCGAACTCACAAACCGCGAGATCATGACCTGAGCTGAACTCGGACGCTTAACAGACTGAGCCACCCAGGCACCCCCTCACCTTCCCATATTTACTATAAGCAGCTAAAAGAAGACAACTGACACTTTTTCAACATTCTTCTAGGAATCTCGTGAGCAGTAGCCACAGGTCGATTAGGTACGTGTTTTAGTTTCTACGTTATTACCCAATGTTCTACTGCACATAAGACAGGCCATCCTTGCTTCATTCTCCATTAGCAATCTCCAGTTTACACTCTGAGTTTTCCTGCTTCGACTGGGAATAGATTTCTTTAAAAGATACACAAAGACTCATGAAGGGAAACTTAAGAATGTATATTAATGAAAAGTCACATTTAAAAGGCAAGCAATTCATATAACTGGCAAAGGGCTCATATCTAGATCATGGGAAAATAGCTCCAAAACCAATAAGAAAAACGACAACCCAGAAGGAACATGGAAGAGAGGAACAGGCAGTTCAAAAACAAAGAAAATCCAAATGGCAAAAAAAAAAAAAGAGAGAGAGAGAAAATATGCTAATTAAGATTCAGGCAATGGACTTTAAAACACAATGAATACACTCACTATTAAGACTAATACTAAATCTGACCAAGGGTACAAAGTCTCTGTTAAGCAAGATGGACAAGTCCCAAATATCTATTGTATACCATCATGCCCGTAGTTAATAATATTGTATTGTATACTTAAAAATGCTTTAGGAGAATAGATCTTATGTTAAATATTCCTTTTGAAGTTTTATTCGTTTATTTTGAGAGAGAGAACAAGAGGGATAGAGAGAGATGGAGAGAGAGAGAATCCCAAGCAGGCCCCCCAGTGTCAGTGCAGAGCCCGATGCCCTGACATGCGGGGCTCAGACTCACAAACTGTGAGATCATGACCTGAGCAGAAACCAGGGGTCTCCCATCAACTGACAGAGCCACCCAGGCACACCTCTTAGGTTAAGTATTCTTATCATAAAAATATAAAGAGGGAGGGAAGAGAATTTGGAGGTGAAGGGTGTTGATGGCATGAATTGTGATGATGGTTTCATGGGTATATGCTCATCTACAATCTTGTCAAGCTGTATGCATCAAATACATGCAGGTCTTTGTACGTCAATCACATCTCACAAAAAGTAGCTTTAAAAAAACTGACAGAGTTGTAAAAAATGTCAACACACAGCTGGTGCTCAACAGACAGAAATCACCAGCTTCTTATTCTATTTCTTGGCTCTTTAAAAAACTTACTTTTTTTGCCAAGCAATATTAAAATAACAAGAATGCGAAAATTAAAGATGTCAATTGTTTACAATTCCACTTGATAGCCAAACAAATGTTTAAGTTTTCACTAAGAAATTAGACTGACAATAATAACTGATAACACAGAGCAAAACAAAATGTCATACACGGGGGTGGGGGGGAATATAATTTGGTCAACTATTTTAGAAAAAAACTACTGCATAGTCCACAGAAGTTTAAGATGCACTTATCCTACTATCTAGAAACACCAATCAGAAGTATAGCTCCAAGAGAACACTCACAATCATTTTTAATACACTTAAACTGGAAATGATTTAAATTTCCAAGTGAACTGAGATATAATTACACATCCATAAAAAAGGTCACCCTATATTTACTCCAGACAACACTGATGAAATACGGACACAAAATATTGATCAAAAGAAACTCTACGTTATTCCAATTATATAAAGAAAAGGACTCACCTAAGCTTCAGAGTTCTGGGATGTATACTTGAGCAGTAAAGGCGTGAATAATCGAAAGGATTATGATAATCACCGTGGGGTGCTGGAGGTGGCCCAGGATGCACCAGGAGAGCTGACTGGGGCATTTCAACCCAGGTCTGTGTTGGCAGCTTGAAATGAGTGATAGTAGGAATATTTACATTATTGATATCAGCAAACACTACAGACCTGAGTTTTTGTTTTGTTTTCTGGAGAAGGGGATGTGAAACATTTATCAGCACAGCACCGCCTAAAAGCCATGACAGTGGTCATCGTTAGGAGATGGAAGGGGACAGTTATCGGAAACAGGAATATTTGGGTCTGCTCAGACTCTAGAACCCATTGTGCTTATTCGCCACAGCTATAACTACATAGATTTTCCCATATGTGTTCTGTATCATAATAATCAGTTTTTCAAACACCTAAAGTAAATGCAATAAGGCAAGAAAAATAAATAAAAGACAAAGGTATTACTTTTACAGATGAGATGTTTGATCAATTTGATATAAATGGGAAATAACTGGAAGATTCCTTCACTTAATAAGTTCAGTAAGGTGGGGAGCCTGGGTGGTTCAGTCGGTCAGGCGTCCAACTTCAGCTCAGGTCATGATCTCACAGTTTGAGCCCCACATCAGGCTCTGTGCTGACAGCCAGAAGCCTGGAGCCTGCTTCGGATTCTGTGTCTCCCTCTCTCTCTGCCACTCCTCTGTTTGCACTCTGTCCCTCACTCACTCAAAAATAAATAAACATTAAAAATTAAAAAAAAAAATAAGTTCAGTAAGGCGTCCAAATATAAGATTAATTTATGATACTTGAATATATGAAATATTCTTCACATCAGCAATAAACAATTTACAAAGGCAATGCAAATAATTACCACTACAAATAGATATATTAAGTACATATGTAAAATCTAGCAAGCACTGTAGTATGCTATAGCAATGAAAAGAAAACTATAAACCTTTTTTAGAAAAGACCCTAAATAAGCAGAGAGAAAATGTATGTCTTCAGCTGGGAAGGCTCACTATTTCGTCGATGTCAATGATCTCACCAAATTATATATTCAAATTCATCACAATGAACATCAAAACAGAATATTTTTGAACATTTTAAGCTGATTAAATCCAAAATCCAAATAACCGTAAATAGAACTTGAAATGTATAAAGAACAGAGGATGACGTCCTATCAGATAGCTTCATATTTTATAAAGTAATAGTAAAGCAAGCTTTGCAATATTTGTAAAGGAACAAGTAGATTAACCTAATAGATAAGAGAGTCCAGAAAAAGATTTCTGCTAATTTCAGCTTTTCCGATTCTTGAAGCAAATTCAACAAGCCCACAACCTCATCTGGTGGAATGAAGACAGAGCTAGGGCACAGTTCCCTGAAATAGTAGCCCTTTCTCTATCTGTTAAGCTTTCCAGAGGGTCCACGTCCAAGCATTCAGTATTTGACTCTGATTTAATATTTATTTCCTGAAGAAAATGAAAATGCAAAAAAAAAAAACTCCATACATAATTAAAAGGATACAAAATAAAATAACAACGGGATGTTTTGCCATCAAGTTGGCAAAAAAAATAAATAAATAAATGCTTGGAAATGTTCAGTACTGGCAAAGATGTGGAGAAACTGGTTATTCTGATACAAATGAGTCACTGTAAACAGGAAAGCCTTTTGGAAGGCAATGTGTCAGTAACTAACAAAATTTGTATGCTAATTCCTTCCACAACAAACACTGCTTCTAAAAATCTCTCCTAAGTCACATAGCACAGGTGTGCAAAGACAGACAGATCACCATCATCAGCATCATAGAAATACAAAATAGCACTAACTGTACCATATTATTATAGGTAAGCATATCCATCAATATTTGAATTTTAATGAGAAAACGACAGACACATATTACTTATTTTTTAAATGAAGATAAAAAGTAAAGCAAAACAAATCTAAGTTAAACTTTGGTACATTTTCCATTTTTCTTATCAGCTAAGCCTAAATTCACATTTTGAGAAGATTCTGAACAGACAGAACTTTCATGGGGAAATCTGTTCTCCTCTACATGGAATTTAGAGTCCTTCAATGTCTATGTCTTTAGTCTTTGAAGTAAACTCTCTAACTTTTTGAGCAACCAAGGGATGAAGTAAACAAGACAGAACACAGTCTCTCTTTGTTTTTCTTTTTCTTTAAATCTGCAAGTTAGAAAAAGGAAGGAGGGGGGTGGCACATAAACACAGAAGTTATGTGACTCCTATTGCCCAATAGCAAAGTTTCTCCCTGTTGCTATGACATCTCTCAGGCTGAGCTCTCATTTACTTTTCAAAAATAATAGCTCCTGTTTGCAAATGACACATTTCTACCCCATCATCCCCTGGCCCTCTGTCCCTACCTACGCATCGTTCCAACTCACAAATTACAAATTTAGAAGGTAACGTTTCCTAAAGAAATACAAAATTGTTACCATTCTTCTACTTTTCTCTCAGTGGGTACGCCTACAGTAAATTTACAACAAATGTGACAGGTCAAACCAGCAGGTTATCTTGGAAATAGTCTTGAGAATTTTCTGAGGGACAGTGCCTCCCCAGAGTAGAACATTTTGAACAAAGTTGAACAGAAGACTTTAGAACAGAGGTTAGCCTGGCTTCATCACAATAATATGCATGCAGTTGTGAAAGGAGTAGGAAAATCCTCAAATCGTGTAGAAAACTGAAGAAATAAACATAAAGGGTTTCAAGATCCTTCTTCATGATGTATATCTAGTGTCATTCAAGGAAAGAAGAAGTAACCAGAGTGAAAGGCAGGTGCTGCATTTTATTTATTTCTATATTTATTTATTTTGAGAGAGAGAGAGAGAGAGAGAGAGAGAGAGAGCGCACAAGTCGGGGAGGGGCAGAGAAAGGGAGAGAGAGGCTCTCAAGCAGGCTCTGCGCTGTCAGCACAGAACCTGATGTGGAGCTCAAACTCAGGAATGGTCAGATCATGACCTGAGCCAAGATCAAGCGTCAGATGCTTCGACTGAGCCACCCAGGTACCCCAGGTGCTGCCTTTTAAAGAATATTATGTTCTATGTTGATAAACTAGTAAAGCACCGTGTTAACTGACATGAACAATCAGGCCTTCTGAGATTCTTATTTGGGCACATCCCTTTTTCTTTCATGGAGATGCCCTAGAATTCCTGATGAATGGTTGGCAAGAACTGGAGAAGAGCCCATTCCTGAAATAAAGGCTCTGAAAGAAGGGACACAAGTCCACAGAGAACCTCTCACAAGCCATCTTGTTATCCTACATTTTGCTTGAATTGGAATTAACATTCTGGAGACACATCTGGAAGATTTGGGTGTGAATATCTACCAGAGGAATATACTGTTATCAAAATACACTTAGAAATGAGGATGCGGAACAAAAATCAGATCTTACAGTCCTACCTGACCTTTAATTTATGCAAATGGGAATAAATGTAAGATAGATGTGTACACACACACACACACACACAAATACCTGTTGTGTATCTGTTGTTTGGCTAGATAGGTAAATAGATACATAGGGTCCGACAGGAAAAAAGAAAAACAGAAAGATACACAAAATTATGAGCCATCAATTACTCAAGGAAAGGATACACTTTCATTCTTTTAACAATATATACCCCTCAAAAATGGAATTATGGGTGTTTTCACTTTTGTTGTGCTTTTTAAAGATATTTTTCACATCTAAATAATGACCTAGACTGGACTTTATTATCAGAGAGAATGCTTTAAATGCCTTTAAAAAATGATCTTTCCTTCAATTAGCCATATTTCTAGCCAGGATACTAGTAACTAATCACATACTCACAAGAATAGTATAATCCTGAAAAACTGTATGAAGATCAATTTCTCAAAACTGTATTTCTCTCAAGTACTCAAAAGTGGCTTTCTCTTTTAAGAAAACACTGTTGTGAATATTCTTATAAAATTTTGCCATACTCAACTTGATTAAGTAATTCTCTGTTAAATCAATGATGATATATATCCCATTTGTGATTAAGGAATAGGAAAACACTGTCAGTGAGTATAAATCGGTAAATGCTTTCTGGATAGCAAGTTGGCAATAATGATTAAAATTTCAAATTCCCATATCTTATCATTCAATAACTCTCCTGCTTAAAATTATTATTAATAAAGCTCACAAAGATATGCATTATAGCATTGTTTTTAATAGCAAATATCTGGAAATTTTTTGAAATAAAATATTCATCCACAGAAGACATCTATAACTGGGGCTTATATTCCTAAAAACTAAGTTGTTAAAAAGAACAAGCTGTGTTTATGGGTGTTGATGTGGGAAAGGTAAGTGAGCAAAGGTAAGGGTCAAAATAATGTATGTGATATGATCTCATTTAAGAGCATTTAAAAGAAACAGAATATACAGAGATAAAAATACATAAACACTACATGCCAGTTTGAATCTTTTTTTTCTGAAATGAGGCCCAGATATTATTAATGGTTTTTTTTTTTTTTTTTTTTTTAAATTTTTTTTTTTTTCAACGTTTTTTATTTATTTTTGGGACAGAGAGAGACAGAGCATGAACGGGGGAGGGGCAGAGAGAGAGGGAGACACAGAATCGGAAACAGGCTCCAGGTTTCGAGCCATCAGCCCAGAGCCTGACGCGGGGCTCGAACTCACGGACTGCGAGATCGTGACCTGGCTGAAGTCGGACGCTTAACCGACTGCGCCACCCAGGCGCCCCATTAATGGTTTTCTTTATGAAAAGGAATGGCAAGAAGAAAAATTGGGAAGAAAACTTTTAATATTTTTTAAATTAACCCTTTATATTTTACTTATGTCTTGCCTGGTAGATGCCATTTATTTACTATGCAACAACTACAGATATTTAAGCATTTAAAAATTGAGGTGTATAAAACTCAGAAATCATATGTGGCTCTGATGAGTCTATACAAACACATATTCATCTATCTACATAAACATGTGAATGATATGTTTGTGAGTATATATGTAAGTATTACATACAAGTAATCTATATATAAAGGCGTATGCATGTGCATATATATGAAATACACAGGGATATCTTTCTCTCTTTGAATTATGTCACCAGTTGGCATCTAATTTTAAAAATTTCCCTACAAAGAACTCATTCTCATGCAGTTTCCTTCCAAGAAAAAACAGTGTCTAGATCTGCATGGGGAAAAGTATTTGGGTGAATGTGCCAAGGGTTAAAATATAATGGAAATTAATTACTATCTCCCCTACATTTTATTAATCTGGACATTTTCTCGCTTGAGAACACATGATGTGTTGAATTTATGGTATACAATCCTGTTTCAGAGAAATAAAGCATCTTAGATTATATCCTTTTTAATTCACTGAAGTATAATGGATAATAAATTATTTAGTTTAATTAAAACCTCTTTATCAGATGGGCATTTACCCATGACATTGTTATGCACAACTGGTGTTCTACAGAAGGCATCATTTCTAATTCTCTTCTCATTTCATTCACGGATTCCTTTAATTGCATTTCAAATTACATCTATTTCCACAAAGTCATACTATAAACCCGTCAGACATTTGTGCCTACTCCTTTACCTTCAGAATTAGAAATCCCTCTCTTCTGTTGGCTTTAAAATTCATCCTTTTCCCCTCCGGTTTGAATGGAAAACCCAAGGAATGCTACAAGATGATATTTAAGGGGTTTAGAACATACTGGCCTGGCTTGACCCCCAGCTCTCCCTAGAGGAAAATTACTTCTCTTCTCTGAGACTCAGCTTCTTTTCTCATCCAAAATATGAAGACCAATAATGGTTTTGCAAGACAACGAGGTAATAAATGTAAAACAGCACATTTCTAGGCACTTGGTAAAAAGATAAGTTTGATATAATCATAATGACTTTAATCAAATTTTACTCAATGTCTTGAGATGAATTTTCATTTGGGAGGCTAGAGCAATGACACGGTGCAAAGACAGCCTTTTAACACTAAAACCTCCGAGTTTGGAGATTGCACTGGAGCATTACTAGGATTCTGGCATCAAAGTTTAATTTCCTTGGAGCACAAAGTTCCCTGAATTCTCAAGGGTCCCACTTCCCCTCTCCACTCCCTCCCCTTATAAGTTCATTATATTCTCAATTTTAATATCATTTGAAGTTGCCTTTTTTTTCACCGAAGGAGAGCTGACACACAACGTTACATGAGTTTTAAGTGCACAACATGGTGATCCAACAATTCTGTATGTTACGCTATGCTTAATTGCCTTAATTTTTGTAGGTTGCCAGATTCTTACACTCGTTATTGACGTGTTATAGGAAAGACAAAGAAATTAACTGGATCGAAGTATATAAGAATCTGTAAGGCGCCAGAAATAAGGATTTTACTAAAAGTTTTGTGAGGAGGCAGGAAAAAGAATCATCATATATACCACAAGACAAGATATATCATTGAATTTCTCATAAAAGTGTATCTCTTTTTTTCCCCAATGACCTTCTTGTCTTTAACAACCTCATCTCTCTCCTTTCCCTTCCTAAAATAGTCTAGTGAAAGAGAACAAACAAACAAACAGAAAAAACCCTTCCGTCTTTGAATCTTCGCTCTTTGGTGCCCCATGGAGCAAAATCAGGTTCAGGAATTGGCTAAAAGCGCATCATCTGATTTTCCTTAAGCGCATGACTTGGGGCTCCAGTCAGAGCAATGGCACGGAGCACAGCTGTCTGTCTAACTATTTGAGGGTACCGAACTCACATGCCTTTGTTCTTCCTTCTTTCCTCTTAGGGAAAAATCTATCCTAGGTGTCATTTCCCTCATTTGCATAAACGTGAATATTTTTAAAAACATGACTCCTACTCACAGTCCATACTCTCATAGGCAAATACCTGACTACCTACACTTGAGGAGAGGACTTCTTAATTTCAGCAAATGCGGGGTTAGTAACAATGATGATGATGGTGGTGGCAGTGGCGGTTGGACATGAAGAATAATGACAAGAATACAGGAAAGGTAAGCAGGATACAGCAGGATCCCTCTTAAACTGCACAACAACTGTACAAATAGGGACTGTGTCTGTGTCTTCTGAGCGGGGATCCGGGCACTAGAGAGGTGGGGTCATGTATACTAATTCACACGGGCAACGTGCATCTAAGGTGTGCCCCTGTCCAAAGCCCAGTCTCTTCACAAAATTGTACTTTATACTGACTCCTTCAAATGCGAAAAAATAATTAAAAACTAAAGTAAAGTAAAAGATGCTCACTGGTAATGGTTTCCATTTCTACTCTGCCCAGTAAACATATTTTGTGCGCTTATGACATGTCAGATACTAAGCTGGTGTGTTGGAAATTTTTTTTAAGTGGATCTCATTTATATTTTTCATGTTATCCTGCATATCTGCCTTGTCCAAGCAACATGCTGTTCCTTTTGTTGAATTAACTGTTTTATTTTGTTGTTTTTGCTACTGTTTTTGGTGGCAGGAAGAAATGGAGATGCTAGAAATCAGACCTCGATGATTATGTCTTCATCAGAAAGCATCTAAACTTTGTCCACTTATCCATAAAGCCCTCTCTCCTTCCCTATTCAATTTGCAATCTCAAGTGGATCAGACTGCTCTGAAAAGAAGATGACACGATTTCTAAGTCACAGTGACCATGACAGTGGAGACACCTGATATCCCTGTGATGTTTGCTGGAGTTGGTAGAGGTGGATTACGCCCAACTACTTACACGGAAATTCTTATGCATGTGAATAGCCCTGGGGGAAAGATAAAGGGATCTCATCTACCTTTTCATGCCATTACATAAAAACTACATTACTTATCTACTTCTGTCCTTGCAGCAACCTTAGAAGATAGGTATTGTTATCTTCATCGTTCAGATACGAAAATAGAACCCAAGAGATTCAAGGATGGACTAAAGACCTCAGAGCTGGAGAGTGCAAGATGTGGGTCTCAAGCCATATTTTCTCATTCTACCCCATCACTTATGGCCTCTCTTCAATACAACATTATAGAATCTTGTCTCTATATCGTAAAATTCTGCACAACGGTACAGATTATTACTTACAGGCATAGTAGGAATTCTTTACATCCTGAAAATATGAATTAAACCTTCTCCATTCCCTAAAGGAACAGCCTTTCCACTTATGCCTCATGAGTCATCTTGCTGTACAACAGAACACATCTGCTTTGTTTGCCGCTGTGCAACCTGCACCTGCTCCAGTGCCTGTTACAGAGGAGATACTCAAGTAAATATTACTGAAAGCATGGATGAAATAATGATGGATGAGCAGCAAATGTTTATGCTATTAGCCATATTCACTGTAGCATAAATTAATTCCAATGTTTTCCCCCCTTGAATCACTTGCCCTTTTCAGGGTTTGAAATTGAAAGCAGAGAGAAAACAAAACAAAACAAAACAAAAGGCTGAGCTAGAGAAGCTCTAACTGGGGAGCTCCTGGAGGCCCCACAGCAGCCTATCTATTCTCGTAGGACAAAACCCATAAGCTGAAACAAACAAGCGAACAAAAGAAAAAAGACATGAAAAGGGCACAGCGGCATAGGAAAAATGTGAACCCAAGTACCAGGATTGGGTAGCATCTGGCCAACAGCAAGGGGATGGAACCACACACAAAACTTCAAGATAAATCTGGGAAGCCTGGTGGGGAGGGGTGGTTAAAGTTCCACCTGAGCAAACCCCCTGCTATCTGTTAAGAACAAACGTAAATCCTCTCTGAAAAAATATGTCCTCGACTTAAGCCCAAATTTCCCACAGTTCAAGGTCAATTACATATGAGTCTAGAATTAAAGACTACAGAGTGTGAAAAGAAACAAACCACAAGGGTAAATGTCCACACGAGTTGTAAACAGCAGAACTGGCCTCCAAAAATTTCACATAACAGAATCATGGAATATGAAATATGCCATAAAGGTAACTTTGCAAAAATCTTAAAGATATGAAATAATAGAAAGATCAGGGACATTCAGTAAGAGAATCAGAATAGAAAGGAAAAAATATAAGGCTTTCAAAAAATGTTTTAAAAAGCCATTGGAGGGGCGCCTGGGTGGCGCAGTCGGTTAAGCGTCCGACTTCAGCCAGGTCACGATCTCGCGGTCCGTGAGTTCGAGCCCTGCGTCGGGCTCTGGGCTGATGGCTCGGAGCCTGGAGCGTGTTTCCGATTCTGTGTCTCCCTCTCTCTCTGCCCCTCCCCCGTTCATGCTCTGTCTCTCTCTGTCCCAAAAATAAATAAAAAACGTTGAAAAAAAAAAGCCATTGGAATGGGGGGTGGGGGGAGAGTGGTTACCCAGAAAATTAGGCAGAACTAAAAAAATCCCGAATAACTAGAGAACAGAAAAATTGAAAATAATTACTCCAAATGTAAGCCAGGGGTAAATATTATGTAAACTAGTGAAAGATATTTAATCTGAGCTGCAGAAAGATAGAACCTGGGTGGGTTAAAGTGTTTTTGAGAGATTAACTGTATCTTTGAATCAATGATAGCTATCAGAGCAAATAAATGAAAAGAAATCCCACAGTATAGGGGAACCAGAGAAGACCAAACACCATGAGAAGATTGTATTAGCAGTCAGAGTAAAATGACAGACCCAGATCAAGGAAAGAATTCTTCTCACAGCTTCTCTAAAGCAACATGAATCTTACAAAGAAGCAAAGAGGCTAACTCTCAACTGAGAGAGCCCATACCCTGTAAAATTATACTTCAAAAACAGAAGTGGAAACAAAGTCATTTTTATATAAACAAAAACAAGGAATTTTTACTGTAAGCAGGCTTTTATTAAACAAAATCGTAACGAGTAAACTTGAAAACACGACATGATGCTTTAAATTATCTCCCAGAAGGAAGGTCTGAGGTACAGAAAGAATGAACAGTAAAACTGATAATGGTGGATATTGTTAACCAAACATTCAATGTAAAATAACAATAATAATGTCTAGGGGTGCCCGGGTGGCTCAGTCATTAAGCCTCTGACTTTGGCTCAGGTCATGATTTTGTGGTAAGTTCAAGCCCCTCATCAGGCTCTCTGCTGTCAGCACAGAGCCTGCTTCAGATCCTCTGTTCCCCTCTCTCTCTGTCCCTCCCCCTCTCATGCTCTCGTTCTCTTTCAAAAATAAACTTTAAAAAACTTGGGGTGCCTGGGTGGCTCAGTCTGTTAGGCATCTACCTCTTGGGTTCAGCTCATGTCATGATCCCATGGTATCATGGGTTCCAGCCGTACATCAGGCTCTGCTTGGGATTCTCTCTCTCCCTCTCTCTCTCTACCCCTCTTCCACTTGTGCTGTCCCTGTATCTCTCAAAATAAATAAATAAACTTAAAAAAAAACAAAAAATAAAAAAATAATGTCAAATTTACTGAGTTAACTAATGAAAATAATACACTGAATGAAAGCCTGTTTTCTTAAATATTTATTTGGGGGGAGGAGGGGTAGAGAGCAAGGGAGAGAGCATCCCATGTAGGCTCTGTGCCATCAGTGCAGAGCCTGACATGGGGATTGATCTTATGAAGCATGAGGTCATGACCTGAGCCAAGATCAAGAGTCGGCCACTTAACCAACTGAGCCACTCAGGTACCCCACACAGGCCTATCTTTGTAAGAGTATAGTCAGAGTTTAAATATTATAAGTTCCTTTAATTATTTGGCAGGGACAATGATATTAAATTTTGAATAGGAATAGAATATACAGTTTCCAATATGAAAGTCCCACAAAAGGGGCGTCTGGGCAGCTCAGTCAGTTGAGCGTCCAACTTCGGCTCAGGTCACGATCTCACAGTTTGTGGGTTCTAGCCCCGTGTCAGGCTCTGTGCTGACAGCTCGGAGCCTGGAACCTGCTTCAGATTCTGTGTCTCCCTCTCTGTCTGCCCCTCCCCCTCTCATGCTCTCTGTCTGCCCCTCCCCCTCCCCCTCTCTCTCTCTCTCCTTCAAAAATAAATAAACATTAAAAAAATTTTTTAAACACACACCAAAAAATTAGAATAATGGCATAAAGGAATCATGACACATTTTGCCAATGGTAGGAACAAAGAAAAAGCAGCAGCTTAAGAAAATTGCAACAAGGCTGATGCAAAAAATCACTATGACAGAAACAAGTCTAGATATATTAATACACACCAGAACATACAGGAAATGGTTTGTAAATACCAAAACAAAAGAAAACCAAGAAACCAAAACACAAACAGCAAAACCCCTGAAAACCAGCCCTATTATTAGAACCCAATTCTGCCGAGGGCCTGTGGTGTCTAAGGAGAAATTCTTTCCAAGTGTTTATTGATGGCACAAAATGAAAACTGCGGTTCAAATCCCAACAACAGAACCCAGCATCGACTGGACCTTTACTAGGGAATAGATGCTGTTGTTTCTATCAACTAAAACGTTAACCCCACAACTCTGTAACTAGCATGCCTATAACCACAGAATGAGACAACTAATCACAGAACCACTGGGAAGCTCACCCAAGGCTCTACCTCCAGGGAGGGAAGGAGCCAGCTTGAAACCCACAGCAGAGGCCATGTGGGAGTCACCTCTCTGCTCTGCCGCGTCCATTGTTATTTTATGCCCTTGCCGGAAGTTCAAAGCCAAAGCATGCACACGGGGAAGGGTAGTGGGGTGGAATCAGAAGTTACCCTTCTTGGTTGAATTTAGATCTTCAGAGACTCAAAGGAACCAGCTCACTACAGTACAGCAATAAAGAAATTGCACGCCTGCCCGGCGTTGGGTGACGTAAGGATCCATGTGTCGCTTGCACGCTATCCTGAGTGTTTACATTAACCCACATTCTCTGTGTTTAAGGTGATTCCCTGGTGTGGGTGACAGAAATCCACTTCGTCTGTCTCTCTCTCTCTCTCTCTCTCTCTCTCCCTCCTCCTGAGCCCCATTTCCAATAGCTCAGCCCCCGCTGGGTGTAAGGGGAATGTGGACATGCATAATCAGAGGGGGACCCCATCCTGGTCACCAAGGCTGAGCGAAGACAGACACAGGCCCGGAATCATCTTCCTTAATATTCCAGACCATCCTCTGCCACACGTGCTTCCAGGTGATCGTTGTAAGAGGTGGGGTTGAAACAGTACCGCTTAACTGAGTTCATTTTCTGAGCCCCACAAGGTCTTTTCTTGATTCTGGACAAGCCTGACAGGGTACCACAAGTGAGAAATTGTTTTCAAAGACGCATGCGAACTTGTCAATATGTGGTCTAGGACAAGCATGTTTACAGAGGTAGCAGTTTAGATGGGGTGGGCCAAAAGGTTGAGGGCTCAGAAAGTGGAGAGGAGAAGCATAAACAGGAAATTGGGAACATAATTTACAATTCTTTTTTCAAATCACATCTTTTTCACCTTTTTTGCCTCAGATGATATGGACCGAACATCCACTCTGTCCTCAATGCAGAGGTGGGTTTTGCTTTGCTTTGTCGTGTGTGTGTGTGTGTGTGTGTGTGTGTGTGTGTGTGTGTGTTGTTTTCTTTTTTTACCCTACGTAGACAAATTCAAACAGAATTAGGGACTAATTACCAGGAGGAGCTGATAGCGTTTCAAGACGCCCTCTCTTCTGTCAGCGCACACAGTCTCTATACCACTGTGATCTTGAACAACTCTTTCTGTTTCCATTATTTCCTTCCTTCCTCTGTTCTCCCTGCCAGGGAACTATCGCCATTTCTCTCGACTTCCTTCTGCCTCTTGGCCTATAGAATACGCTAAATGCTCCCGGTACAAGTCTTCTTTTTCTGTCCATGTTCTTCCTCCCCCAATTAATCACAGCATCACTTTCTTAAATGGAGTGAACCCACTGCTCAATATGGCATACTTTCTGAGCCTGTGCTTTGGGGACAAAGAGAATGGAAGAAACCGTTCAAAAGAACCTCAAAGCAGGTTTTCTTTTTTTTTTTTTTTTAAGTTTATTTATTTATTTTGAGAGACAGAGCGAGTGAGCAGAGGAGGGGCAGAGAGAGAGAGAGGAAGAGAGAGAATCCCAAGCACTGTGAGTGTGGAGCCCAATGCGAGGCTTGGACTCACAAACCGAAAGATCATGACCCGAAGTGAAACCAAGGGTTGGATGCCACCCAGGTGCCCCAAAGCAGGTTTTCAATATTCTTTTGCAAAGGCCCACACTTACCATGATAGTGGCTGCTTTCTTTAATAATTTTCATTGAATAATAACTTGGATATAAATATGGGTCATCTGCCAGGCATATGCTAAACTCACTCTACATCTATTTTATTTAAGGCTCCCAAACATTCTGTGATCCTTGATCTTCCCCATTTAATAAATGGCTTCAAAGTCTGGAATCAGACTCAGACAGAATCACCAGAGCACATGTGCTCCTGTCAATAAGATGCAGGAGACCCGGCCAGAGCGGAGGGCTGGCACATCCCATGCAACCTTAATGTGACTGAACACTTAATGTGAGAGCCGTTGTGCAAGGGGTTTCCGGTGTGGTGTCGTCACCGCACATTACGACAACTACAAGCTTGGGGAGGAGGAAATACTGTATTCGTGTTTACTACAAGAGCAAGCGGAGGCTAAGTTACTTGACTTGCTAAGGAATTTGACCAAAGCACAGGGCTAATCAGTACTAGGTGTGGCACCAAAACTCAGGTCTCTCTGACTCCAAGCTCATCTCTCAGTGGGTAGGACAGGCAGCCCCCTGACACTGGCCCAAGGGATTCCCCATCTCCCGCTGGTCACGCCTTTGTGTCATCCTCTCATCTCCAGTGTGGACTAGACCTGCCGGTTCCCTTCTAACAAACAAAACATGGCAAACTTTGGGGACGTCACGGCAGACATTGGCCTACAGAAAGACCATGACTTCAATTTCTCTCTCTCCTTCTGTTTCTCACTCTCCCTGCCTCACTCTGCAATGTCCACATTGTGAGTACCCCTCTGGAGAGGCTCACGTGCCTGGAAGGGATGAGTCCAGCTGACAGACAGAGAATCTGAGACCTGCTAAGGGCCCCAAGAGTCAGCTTCATAGTGAATTTTCTAAGACCTGCCGGGTGAGTGAACTTGGAAGCAGATCTTCCCCCCAGGCCAGCCTTGAGACATCTTGGTCTCAACCAACACTGTGATTACTGCTTGATGAGACACTCTGAAATAGAAACACCAGCTAAGCTGTGCTTAGACTCCTGATGTAGGGAAACTGAAATAATACATGGGGGATGGGTGGGATACATTTGGGACAGGCAATGTATTCCAGAAAGTATCCACTCCTTCATCTAGAAGTTCTATATTAAAATCCCTTCTGGAACACGCCCAGCTTTATGGCCAAAACACACAATAATCAAATTTGCTGGAGTAACTGAATAAATACTATGTATTCATTTGGGTTCACCAGATTTCTATCAGAATTCTTTTCTTAAAAGTTATAGTTATTAGTTTTATATAATCACATAAGAAATCACATAAGAAATATGAAAATAGCCAACCATAAGCCTGCTAATATTTTGAGCATGCTCTTCAAATTATATATGTAATAGGGGCGCCTGGGTGGCTCAGTCGGTTAAGCATCCGACTTCGGCTCAGGTCATGATCTCGCGGTCCGTGAGTTCGAGCCCCGCATCAGGCTCTGTGCTGACAGCTCAGAGCCTGGAGCCTGTTTCTATTCTGTGTCTCCCTCTCTCTCTGACCCTCCCCCGTTCATGCTGTCTCTCCCTGTCTCAAAAATAAATAAACGTTAAAAAAAAATTTTTTTTTAAATAAAAAAAAATAAATTATATATGTAATATAATTACTTATATATATTCAAACAAAAACTAAAATCCTACTGTAATCCTGCTTTATAACTTATGTTTCATTAATATTTTTCCACTTAATTTTTAAATATTTCTGCATTTTATTGAATGTTCTACCAAAAGCCTAACACTTCTGAAGGGGTAAGGTCTGGAATCACTTTCATCATTTCTACATGCTGGCTGAGCTTAGCCTCAGAGAATAAAAATCCAGAACTTTGGAGCAGAGACATCAAAAAGCGGGAAATTCAAAGTTAATCATTTGATTTTACCTACTGGCAAGATAGATGCTACGTTACATTACTAATACTTAATATTTATGGAGAAAATTTATCATAAATACTTTACTATTTGCTTAACACTAGGCCAGAAGTAAACTATTCAAAAATTAAAATTATATCTGATTCATTGCGTGCTTATTATTTTTTTAAATTAAGATTATGGCCCCCTCTTGCTTTGCAATGGCAGAATCTCTATATTCTGGACCCCAAACTAGTCAGACTTCTTATATAAGCAAGGCAAGTTTGCTGTGAACTTTGGAGAGCAAGTGACAGATACTAAGCAGTTGACCAAGAATGTCTTTCAGGTGGTTTCAAGAAGATGGTCAAGTTCTCTTTTTAAAAGCATAAGACAGTAACATGTGACTATTCTGAGTGTTAGCTTTTAAAAAGGAAAGCAGGTGTTGGTGCCTACATAAGCATATCAGTCCAGTGGACTGCTCTAGGCTACTATCCGAAGCATATAGTCATGTGGAATTCTAAGAGATCACACCTAAGAACATTTTCTGTATTTTAGTAGACATATAAAGGATTTCCAGACAACGAGATCAGTAGGCTTAACCTCTCTGAGATTAAATTGGGGAGAGGGGAAAGGGGACATTCATTTGAGACATCCATTACTCTGGGGAAATACAAAGGCTCTTCTAGAGAAACCATGAGTTAAGAAGTGGTTCACGTACTAGATTAAAAATACTAGGTTTTAAGGCTTACCTGAGAAAATGGCAGAAATTCTAAGACAGACTGTTTGGAGGCCCGAACACTGTCAGTACCGCTTTGATTTATCTTTCCTGCCAACCTCCATTTTTCCTTTCAAATCAAAAGCTAAAGTAAGACACACATTTGGGGGAAAGTTGTCAAAATTCATTTTATGGAAATATGCTACTCAGGAGTATCCTTTGATCAGCTGCCGCATCTTTTGAAATTGAAATTGAATAGATTATATGGTGATCTACCTCTTCTCTCCTCTGAGTTCAGCTGGAAATAAATTGGAAATGCATGTGAAAAATACAAACTCTTTTTTGGTCTGAGCTTCCCTAATATTGCTTTTACCCCATCTTTCAGCAAGAGATGTCAAAGCTACTGGCAAATGTGCCTCCTGAAATCCTCACTAGAAAGACGGGCATGCTTAGCTTAAGAAATCATATTCATAAATTGTTCACATAAAATGTGTAATTAAACCAAAAACTCCTGGTCTTTAAGATACATGGATTCCAGGACTAACTCATGCCCAGCTTCTAAAGAATTGCAAAGTTACCTTTGGGTTTGGTAAGTCCACCTCTAGCAGTGAGCAAATCAGGGGGATTCAAATGGTAGAAATGTAAATCAAACTAGATTAAAAATTAGATAATTATAAAGGCTGGGGGGGAGGGGTAGGTGGGTCTCCCCTTCAGTACAGATAGATCTAGGATTTAAACACTCGCATCAGAAGTTGATCTGAGAGGCTCTTCTTTCTCCCTCTCCCTCACTCTTTCCACCTTTAACTTTTCTTTCTGTTCTGTTACATTTCCTTCTATCTTCTTTTTTTTTAAACGTTTATTTATTATTGAGAGACAGAGAGAAACAGAGCACAAGCAGGGGAGGGGCAGAGAGAGAGAGAGAGAGACAGACAGACAGACAGAATCCGAAGTGGGCTCCAGGCTCTGAGCTGTCAGCACAGACAGTTCGAACTCACAAACCTCTAGATCATGACCTGAGCCGAAGTCGGATGCCCAACCGACTGAGCCACTCAGGCGCCCCTCCTTCTATCTTCTTATGGCTACTGATACTCCAGACTCAAGGTGCTCATGGCACTTGGTCTGTTAAATGAGCATGCCTCCTTCTTAGTAGCTTCTATAAACACCACGGTGTTCAGGCTACCTGGGCCAGGATGGGTCACTTGCCCATCACTGAACTAGACGGGGGATTCTTGGATTAGAACATGCTGACGGGACCGCTTGGTCAGGTACCCACCCGTCGAGACTGAGGAGGGAATAGGAGAGTCATGCACATGTGACTCACAGGGAGTAGGACTGGGGACAGGTGGGCCTACAAAAGAAAAAACTGAAGGGGCGTTCTAGAATAAGAAGTAAAATCCGAGCAGGAAAAAAGCAACAGATGTCCACTACACTGCCCACCAGCCAAAACTTCTGTTAAGCAGTGTGTCTTTTTCTAATAAAGCCAACACGTATTTTAAATTCCTCATTAGGTTTGGAAATTCTGTGAGACCCTTCTTTTGTCAAAAGTGATGACAAACTCCAAACTAAGAAAAATAATCGGTAGACATTTATCACAGATGGCAAAGTCTATTCTAAGTGTAGCTTGGCATGATTCTCACCGCCAGCATATATAATGCCAAACACTGGACAAATCACTTGAACTGATTCCTACCATCTATTTGATTGGCAGTGAAAAACAATTTGACCAAAATCTGTGATGTGCTTGAGGACTGACTCTGTGAAGAGAGAGAGAGAGAGAGAGAGAGAGAGAGAGAGAAAGAAGAAAGAAAGAAAGAAAGAAAGAAAGAAAGAAAGAAAGAAAGAAAGAAAGAAAGAAAGAAAGAAAGAAAGAAAGAGAAATGAGTCAAGCAAATGTTCTGGAACTGTAGCTATGGGGTTAGAGCACAGCTGTGGTGTATACAGCGAACGCATAAATTCCACTTCCAGAAATGGTCTTTTATAATCTCTAGTGCTTCAAGATAGCTCGGCTGATAGCCCAAGGGATATCCAGGTTTCATCAAAGCTCAGACAATTCAATCCAAAAAACAAACAAACAAACAAACAAAAACCACCTCCATGGCCTAACAAAACCGCTCTGAAATGGTCATTATAGACAATTCACTTGATTTATGTGGGGGCTTCTAAACTGAGTAATTAGTCTGGTCTCTAAAATGAACACTGAAAAGGCCACTGGCAAGTGATGGTAACGAGTTCAGCCACGTCTTCTTGGTCACGTCTATAATTTACCACCCATCTGTGGAAAAAAATTACAACTTCAAATTAACAGATGGCCCCGTCCGTGGCTACAGAAATGACAGATTCAGACTGAAAAATGAGTTCAATCAAATAATTGCAGGTGTACCCCGCTCTCCTCAAGTTCGTTTTGCACCACTGCAACTTTGACCCAAGACCTATGTCAGTGCCTGTCTGTGCTCAACAAGAGAAACCCAGAGAGGATTTCGACTGCCACGTGAGAGGATGTTGCTTTGCACCATTTCAGGGTATACAAGGTTTCCTGGGAGCGCCCCACTTTCGGAGAGAGCAGGTCATACCTACATGTGCAAGACTGTTCCCTTCATAAAAGTTAATAGCCACAACTGTTTTCAACTTTTAAATCCATACCGCCATGTAGTCAATCAATATTTATGGGGTGCGTGTTGTGGGCCAAACCATGAAGTCTTAGCAGTTAGGAAGGCAAAGATTCAGGATAAACCAATAATGAAATAAATACCACCATAACTTCAGAGTGTTCTGTGGTCTGAAGAAAAACGTACAGGTTAGCATGACAGAAAGGCAGCTGTGCAGGGGTGTGGGCGTTGGGAGGGAAGAGTTCACCTGACGCAGAATTAGCGAATCGGGATGGCCTCTCTGACGGGCTAGAATGAAGGGAAGGGAAAGCCAAGTGAAGGTTTGTATCTCTTAAGCCAAGAAAAGAGCAAATGCCAAGAACTGCCCAGGGAACAGGTTGAAGGAAATAAATGCATTCTACTGCTTTAATTGCTTTTATTTTGTTTTTTTTTTTTTTTAATTTTTTTTTTCAACATTTTTTATTTATTTTTGGGACAGAGAGAGACAGAGCATGAACGGGGGAGGGGCAGAGAGAGAGGGAGACACAGAATCGGAAACAGGCTCCAGGCTCCGAGCCATCAGCCCAGAGCCTGACGCGGGGCTCGAACTCACAGACCGCGAGATCGTGACCTGGCTGAAGTCGGACGCTTAACCGACTGCGCCACCCAGGCGCCCCTAATTGCTTTTATTTTGAACTAAGGGAAAAGATTTTTAAATGTTTTTAACGTTCATTTATTTTTGAGAGACTGAGAGAGACAGAGCATGAGTGGGGGAGGGGCAGAGAGAGAGAGGGAGACACAGAATCCAAAGCAGGCTCCAGGCTCCGAGCTGTCAGCACAGAGCCTGACGCAGGGCTTGAACCCATGAACCGTGAGATCAGGACCTGAGCCGAGGTTGGATGCTTAACCGACTGAGCCACCCAGAAGCCTCCAAGAGAAAAGATTGCTAATGGATTTTTTTCACCTAAAGCTTTAAAGCTTTTTTGCCTAAAGCTTTAATTTTTAAATGCTTTAAGTTTTCCCTTTCCTTCACATGTGTGGGTACACTGGTCAGTCTGCAGATGGTTTCCTTCCTGCATCAGAATGCAAACTCCTCGAGGGCAGGGTTTCTTTTTTGACTACATTCCCAGCCCTTAGAGGGGCTCACCATATATGGGCACTCAAGTATTCACTGGTGGAATAGAATTTAAGTACCAAATATTTGCAAAGTGGCTAAAAACCTAAAACTTTGCTTTGTGGTGCACGTTCAAGAATGTTCAACTGACAAAAGAGGGACACAGAAAGAGGGAAAAGAGTCAGTGGAATCAATGCTGCAGGTTTTGTTTAGGTTCATGTCGCAGGGCTTTCGGATCCCACTTCTGACACCAAGGACGGCTCTGAAGGTGATTAGAGCTGATCCCCCCATGCACTATATAAATTCCCAGTGATAGAACTTTCCACTTTTCATTTTCAACCACTTTTCACTATTTGGTATCTCATAATGTATTCACTCAACAGACATTTGAGCACCTTCTACATGCTGGGCATCTCTAAAAAACACAACAGCTAACAAAACAGTGAAAAAGAATCCCTGAATTTAAGGAGTTCATATTCTGATGCAAAATTGGAATCGTCCACAGACTGGCAAATGTGACTCTCATATGTGCAGGGAGGAGCAGACACAGCCTACGTGTGGCTTTTTGATTGCCCTGCGTGCCTCACAGGCCCCCCACCCCCACCATCACTTCCACCCACTCCTGAGGTGGAGCTGAGGAGGAAGACTAAGTCTTGCTATGTCTCTCTCTTTAATGCCCAGGCTTATGTCCCCACCCAGAGAAACTCTCATGAAGAAATGATGCTCTTAGGTCTTATGTTAGGTTCTCTGAAGATCTGTGGGAAAGCGATCCACCAAAAAAGTGGTCCTGGAAAACACTGGAAAACAAATGAGGAAGAAGGATTGAGTCTGGAAGGAGCCAAGAAATGGGGCAATATCAAGCGAAGTCCCATGGCAGGCGACCTTCATTCAGTCCTACAGGGAAATCTGACCCAGTGCAGGTCACAGCTGAGTCACTGCAGTGGGGACAAGGCAGTGTGACCGTGGTACCATCAGTCGTTGGTTGAGGGTTGGCACCAGGGGACTCCACTCTCCCCGTATTCAGGCAGGTTTATGAAAAGGCAGGATCACCATTTCATTAACTTCCAGGGGCAAATATTAATACATTGTTTTGCGTGAAGGTAACTAGAAGTTAGCTGGTACCTGCCAATATTAATGGTGATAATGAAGGCAGAGCTGAGTCACTGCAGTGGGGACAAGGCAGTGTGACCGTGGTACCATCAGTCGTTGGTTGAGGGTTGGCACCAGGGGACTCCATTCTCCCTGTATTCAGGCAGAATTGGTTCTTAGTGATGGGCCTGGAAACTGGTTTGCAGGATCAGGGTTAAGAAATCCAAGGGGTTAAGTGCAGAGTACAAACTACATCTCCTTCAGCAGTGGTTACAAAAGCATGGTCCCAGACCAATGGCATTTAATATCACTTGTTAGAAATACAACCTCTAGGGACCCAGCCCAGACCTACAGAATCAGAAACTCATGGGGGCGGGGGGGGGGGGGTTGGTAAGAAATAGCCCCATATGTTAACCAGCCCTCCAGGTGACTTTGATGCACACACAGTGTAAGAGCTACGGAGCCACAAGGATGTTCACACACAGCAGGCTCCTCTTGCTCCTGAGCTAAACTAAGCTCCAGCATGTCCTCATCTTCGCCATGGGGAGATCAAGAAAAATTATGCCCAATTGGACCTGAACAACATGTCTCTTCCTCAGTTTTCCAGTGTCTAGGAAAGCTAGACTCTCCAAGCCAACTCTGTCTCTAATGTAATACCTTTTTACCTGGGTTCTCCTAATGTATAGTCAGAAGATCAAAAGGGGGGCTCCATCCACCCCCCAATGAAGATAGCATCTCTGTAAGTAGTAATGCATCCTCCATGCTCATGACAATAAAATACTGTGTCTGAGTCCAACGTCCAAGAAATGTGTGTCTGAGTCCAAGAAATGAGGATGATTCATTAAGAAATAATGAAAACACCTGTAACCCTCTTGGCCATTCTCCAAGTAGCTTTGGAGGTCAGAATTTAAAATCTATTGTCAGTGGAGCACCTGGGGGGCTCAGTTGGCTAGGCATCCGACTTCATCTCAGGTCATGATCTCGCAGTTCAACTTCATCTCAGGTCATGATCTCACAGTTCGTGAGTTTGAGCCCCGCGTCGGGCTCGGTGCTGACAGCTCAGAGCCTGGAGCCTGCTTCAGATTCTGTGTCTCCCTCTCTCTCTGCCTCTCCCCTGCTCACGTTCTGTCTTTCTGTCTCTCAAAAACAAACGTTAAAAAATTTTCTTTTTAATAAATAAATAAAATCTATTGTCAGTTGTGAAAATGGGAAGAAAGTTTTCATTTCCTTAAAATGTCTGACATCCCTACATATATATTTTACTCTTTGTTATGAAAACCACATTGTAAAGCAGTATAACATAGGGATTAATTATAAGGCGTTATCCTCAGACAACCTGGGTTGGAATCCTGTCTTCCACTTACCAGCTGTGGGAACTTTGGTTTCTTATTTAATGTCTTCAGACTTCATTTCCTTAGATAAGGGAAAAATCACAAGGCCTCCCTAGCAGGGTTGTTAGAAAAACCATGTGAGATGAAATTTAGAAGTCCAACACGTTGATCACCATAAATATTCTACACACATTTGTGGCTCTGCCTTCATTATCACCATTAATATTGGCAGGTACCAGCTAACTTCTAGTTACCTTCACGCAAAACAATGTATTAATATTTGCCCCTGGAAGTTAATGAAATGGTGATCCTGCCTTTTCATAACAATTGCTAAGCTACTTGTCTTAGGAAGTATTTTCTGCCCTTCCCTACAATCAACTCTAGAAAAATAGAGAAAACATTTGCTACAGGTCAATTCTGAAGTAGTAAAACTTTGGTTTGTGAGCATAATTCCTTCTGGAAACATGCTTGTAATCCAAAGCACTCGTATATCAAAGCAAATTTCAAAAACCATTGGCTCAGTTGTGATCATGTGACCTTCGGTGTCACATGCTACTCATATTGCAAGACATTGCTCGTTTATCGAGTTAAAATTTATTAGAAATGTTTGCTCGTCTTGTGGAACACTTGCAGAACAAGTTACTCGCAATTCAAGGTTTGACTGTAATTACTTTCGATAATTCCTTCCAAGGATCTCTGCTTATCTTGTTAGGCTTTGCATCACAAGCCTTTAAAATTTTGGAAAACAAGGTCTCCAAACCCTTTTCAAGAAAAGAAACCAAAAGAGCGATCATCTGCTCTCGGTCAAGGCAGGGACAGCTGGCCACAGACAAAAGGTACCGTGCCCAATGTCTAATGCAAAATGGAGGTAACGCCTTGTCCCCAGCTGTTCTGAGCCCTCAAGGAGGTGGAGATAAACTGTGCATGCCACATTCCTTAAAACCGGAAGGATTCAGTCCAGATGTCAGAACTACTAATGCAGGAAAAAGGCTCATTTTGACTTTTTCCTAATGGAGACAGCAGGACACAGGGTCTGGGGCGTTGAGTGGCACCCTTGTATTAGCTTAGGTTTCTCCTCTGGTCCCTGTGGGTTTCTCGATTAATGGGTTTGCTATTACCCAGGCTTTGATCTATGTGGACTTCCCACTGGTTTTCACAATACGAAGCCTCCCTGGCTTTATTACAGTGCAGCCTATCCATAATGCATTTAATATTATTTCACCATCCACACCTCTACCCATATTATAGTTTCACCGAGAGGTGATTTTCCTCTCTAAAAATAAGGCACTGTACTTAGAATTACACTTTTAAGATGACAGTAATCCAGTAATCACTTCTAGGAACCCAGACTTTTAGGACAATATAATTATGATACACTTAGATATGGGGATGATGTGAAGAAATGCTAATTCCATCATTCATATAGTTCAAGTCCATTAAAAGTTGATATACATTAAAGGTGAGCCTGAAAGAAAAGCAGTCTTAGATCAAATTCTTCCCTGGTACAAAAGAAAAATGACCTAAAACGTTGAAAAATTAAAAAAATATTATCTAAGACATGTTGCATGAAGTTCTTTCCCCCACGTCACTTAAAAATAACCCAGACGAGGGGCGCCTGGGTGGCTCAGTCGGTTAAGTGTCCGACTTCGGCTCAGGTCACGTGCTCATGGTTTGTGAGTTCAAGCCCCGCGGCAGGCTCTGTGCTGACAGCTTGGAGTCTGGAGCCTGTTTCGGATTCTGTGTCACCCTCTCTCTCTCTCAAAAATAAATAGACATTAAAAAATTTTTTAAATAACCTAAACAAATAATTTTCTCATATTATAAAATATGATATGACTTCAAAGAAGGTGGTCGCTTTCTCTCACCTTTTCCCCTTCCACCTCTATTTTATACAAGATATTGTTCCCCATTACGTACTTCTCCTTGAGGCACTTTATCTCCTTGAGGAAGAAAAATGGAAGGTCTTTCTGTATTATTAGATTTGTTTCTATTCTTTTATTTTCTTTACAAGACACAGTTTTCTTTGTGTGGAGAAGGTGGGGATGTCAAATGCCCTTCAGCATTCAGTATCTGTTAAACTGTATCTGCTCATCAGTAAGTCTGAGGGCGGGCAGCATGCAGTGAGATTAAAAGTTTCACTCCAAGAAATCCCTTCCATCTAAATTGCGGACAGAGACAGAGAGACAGAGAGAGGGAAGGAACTGCCAAAGTGTAAAATGTATTTGACTACAATACAAAGCAGTGTTTTTTGTGACAGCAAAATTATATCCTGGGCCACTTCCCTGAGGACAGTTCACTGAGAAACAGTGCTGCAAAGTCAATCCGTAGGAAAAATATTTCCATCTTCATTTGAAAGATTAGCACCTTGTTCCTTTTTGTTACCAAATTGGAAATAAAACCAGTTTCCTTGCTTTGTATAAGGCATGAAGGAGGAGAAATGTCTAGTTTATGAGATGGACCCTTGGGGCTCCGGCTCTGTCTCTAGTGTCAAATCAGCTCCCTCCACTGGGCTGAAAATGACCAAAGTTGTTTGCATGGTAGGATTTCCATCCATGGCGTCTGCGAAAAGCTCCAACCTGGTTGGACACCAGCTTACAATGGATCAAGGCTAAGAGTGCTATCCGGGCTGCTGTGTGTGTTTGGACAGCAAAATGCATTAGCCAGCGTACCAGCAAAAAACATCTCCATGCAGGAGGGTGTGCATTAACACATTTTGATCTCTTCCATTTAGATCCTTTCCATCTATGTTGGCGTGTGTTCCTGATAAATATGAGGGTACCCCCCCCCCAAATTGGAAAATGCATTTTAAAATCAGGACATAAAAATTTATCAATGGAAGAATAGAAAAAGTAGGCACAGGGAGAAGAATGGTGTAGGCAGACTCTGAAACATTCAGTCTCCGCTACGTGTCATCATGCTGACCATATAAGATTGTTGTCAAGCCTGAAAATACACTTTTGGGTAAGCTGCTGATATGAAAATAACATGTAGAGGGTCTGTCACAAAGTCGTAACTCATAGAGGGTCTCTTACAACTTTGATGTTTGGGTTAATTGGTCTTTCTTCAGCTGCAAACGGCAGAAACCTAACTGAACATGATTCACGCTATTGGAAAGCACAAGGGATTCCTTTAGGCACAGCCGGATACAGGGTTGCAGATATCCTTCCATTTCTCGACTCCGATTTTTCTCTACATCCTGAGGCAGATTCTCTTAACGCGGCGGTAAGCTGCTTGCCAGCAGCTGAATCCTCACGTCTATGGGGCCAGCAAAGCCTATTTGAAGGTAGGGAATAAAGGGGCACCTGGGAAGCTCAGCCGGTTAAGCCTCTGACTTCGGCCTTGGTCATGATCTCACAGCTCGTGAGTTCGAGCCCCGCGTGGGGCTCTGTGCTGACGGCTCAGGGTCTGGAGCCTGCTTCGGATTCTGTGTCTCTCTCTCTGTCTCTCCTCTGCTCATGCCCTCTTCCTCCCTCAAAAATAAATAAACATTAAAAAATTTTTTGAAGGTAGGGAGTAAAGATAGGTCGAAACCTTATCACCTCCCTCTAATTCCAGAAAAAGTCTGGAGGATAATTCTCATTGGATCAGGAGCACCCTATGTTAAACCAAACCAATCACTGACTCTGGCCAACTATAATCCCATGAGCTGGGAACTGATCACCCCCACCAAAACACAATGGGCCAAGGGTAAGAAAGAGAGGCCGCCTCAAAAGAAACAAAAACAAAAACAAAAAAAGTGGACTTAGGTGATCAGAAAATAGGGAATGAATGCTGAGAAGGGATCCACTATAAAATGGCTGCTGAAATGAACCAGAAAGCTTTCAGTGGGTCCAAGAGCAGGACAGCGGTAAAGAGAACATTTAAGGTAGAAAGAACAAATGTTGGGGGGTAGAAATTCACAGTACATATGCAAGAGGTAAACAAAGCAGACTAAAGTGGTCTGTTTAGAAGAATAATGAGAAATCAGGTTGGCTGGTTATAAGGCAAGAGGGAGAACAAATTCGTGTCAGGACATAAAAGTAAATTTCAGAGTCTGAACTTAACACAATTAGCTATAGGGAACATCTGTATATTTTAACAATGGTTTCAGGTGGGAGAGGAAGGATTGAACACGGTTGTGTTGGAGAACAGAGGCCCTAGCAGTGAGGAAACTATGGCAAGGAAGTTTGTGTGAACACATAAAGGATATTTTTTCCATGTCTAAATGTTTTCGATAACTATTTAGCTACAGAAATGTATGTGGTCTCTATCTGAGCCCGAGGTGGGAAGGACAAGCCTTAAAAAATTGTAATGGGATTAATTTCAGTCCTTCACCTACATTCTAGAAATGTGTTGTTTTTTTTTTTTTTTTCCAAAAGCTGTTCTGCAAAAGGATGTGAAAAAATATTTTATGATCATAGAGTTCTGGGGTCAAATAGATTAATTCCAACAAAAAGATTTCTCTAGAACTTCACAAATATGAATATCCAAGTGAGAGACATGGTCTGCAGCATTTCCCAAATTTATTTGTCTCCAGAATCCTGGCCTTCCATAGAGTATCTCACGCAACTAGGGTTCCACAGAACCTACTTTGGGAAACACTCTTCACTCCCACGCGTGAAGAGAATTCAAACATTTACAAAATATTATCTTATCGTGAGTCTTTGGGCAAGCAAAACCAAGGTAATTCTGGACCAGTCTCAAGCTGCAATATTTTTAATGTTATAATAGGGTAGTGGGTCTCAATTTTCTGTATTGAATAAGTCATCTCTAGGCTAGATAGATATACAGCAAATATCTAGCCAGACTAGAGTTTCGGTGTGTAAACATGGTGGCATTAATCTTCACATGACCATGACCATAAGGCAGTCAAATTATGGTCAAGTCCAAAGTACCAGAAGGAGTCACTAGCCCCTGGAATAGTGTTCCAGGCCCCATGACAGCTGAATTGAGACTGAACTGAACAGAGTGGAGACATTTTAGATCTTCAAAATTTTCCTAAAATCAACATAATCTCAAAAGGGAGTTATTTTTCTGGCAAAAAGAAAGCAGAGCAGTGCTTTTCCATCTAGTCCAAATCATTTTACGCTATTTCCTTCCTTATGATACACATGTGTTTAGGGAGGGAATTGGACAAATCGTGACTTGTACTGAACACAATTGATAGGTCTGCTTCAGATAATATGACAAGTTTCTCTCGGCTCCTTCTCCCCCCAGACTCAGAAAATGTGTTGTGATTTTTCTCTAAGAGAAAAAATGTGGTTCTACCAATGATCAGTTTGTAAGTCAACACTCACAAAGGTTGAAAAGTGGCTCTCTAGCATGTATCCTCTTTATCCCATTGGATTTTTAACCTTCTTCTCCAAACTATAATCAGAGACTCAACGGTAGATCCCCAGAGGGCATACTGGAAGACATTTCATGGTGGGAAAGCAGAAAATACTCCTTTCTATTCATAGAAATATAGTAACCTCTTCTGAGTGTGGTGTTATATGGATTGGATTGAGATCATTCATAAGATCTTTTGGGAATGAAGCTATTCTTCCTAAAAATAGGTTTCTTTTGAGCATAATTACCTTATTCAGAGGATAAAGAATCAGGCTTAAAAAAGCAAGGAAGAGTTAGAACAAAGCCACTGGGCATAAGAGACATGAAAATGAGAACTGAGTATGGATGAGTGCACGCGTTAGGATATCCATGAATCAGAAGTCATACACTACGACAAACACTTCATTGGACTTGATGTGTACATAAGATTTAGACCTCATCCTTTGTACAGGCAAAGGGGTATGCTAGAATAAGTAACTGTCTTACCAGCTACTCTACAAACACTAAGATATTCAGTTGGGACCTCTCAATGTTTTCACTCTATTTATATTTATTGAAAGTAAAAAAAAAATAGGTGTTAAGATACTATCAGTTGGAACTAAAGAAGAGAACTGTGCTCTTCTTCAGGCATGAGGGGTTAGGCATCATTGTTTTTCCAGAATTAAGAGAGGATATAACAACATGCATGTCTTTCTCCTGGCTGATATGTCATATTGTGGCAACCGTTGCTAGCTGCCAACCGAATGGTCATTTCTATGGTTCCTATCTTTTTTTAACTAACAGAACCCTCATTTTGTTTAAGCAGGCATTATATTCATCTACAAACATTTCTTAACCTTTTCTTGATGTGTCCAGGCATCCCAATTCTGCCCAAGGAAAGGCAGACAGACACTCCCATGAATGGCACCCCTTCCCAAAACCAAACAGCAGATCTCATTTTGTCTTGTTCTCTCCTCCCTTCCTGGATCATGAAAGATTCTTGAGGTTCTGAATTGGAATTAGAGTATGAATGGAGGAGTCCACATGTACATGTACATGCACATGTGTTGACAACTAGTGCTTACATCGTTTATTATATGCCAGTATGCACAAATATGGTTGATTCCTTGGCCAGAACAGAGAAATATAAGGAGCTTTTGAACGTATTTCTGTGCCAAGATGTACAGAAGAGTTGAAAAACTGATGAGAACATGCCAAAAGTTCCAAAGAGACAGCCTGATGTCAAATCCAGAAATTTTTGAGCATTTCATGAATAATGACAGCAGGTGATTTTCACATACTAAATAAAAATGAACCCATGTAACTCTACTGGACGGGAGTACACACATGCATTAAGGAGGAAGGGAGAGCTTCTGATTTTTGGGTTTTGTTTATTTACTTGTTTTCCAGTACAGTACTCATACTACTAACAAATAAATGTTGAAGTAATGAAAGAGTTATAAATTCACTGTTCTGCAAGGACTACAGCAATAATTGATTCAGGCAAAATCAGTGGTGGAGATTAAAGTCCTCGCGGTGAACAAGATATTCACACAATTTAAAGTATCTTCCCACAGATTACTTAGTAATTACAAATGGAGGAGAGAGGTGACTTCATAGTGCAAAATCTGGCAGGCACTACCTAGAAGAAGTTAGCAAATGTCATCTAATCAAAATTGACTCAAATGGGGCACCTCAGTCGGCTGGGCGTCCGACTTCAGCTCAGGTCATGGTTTCGAGCCCCGTGTCAGGCTCTGTGCTGACAGCTCGGATCCTGCTTCAGATTCTGTGTCTCCCTCTCTTTGCCCCTCCCCCACTCGTGCCTCTGTCTCTGTCTCTCTGTCTCTCAAAAGTAAATAAACATTAAAAAAACATTGACTCAAACTGATCTTGCACCTCCTGGTGTAACACATGTAGAAGGACACAACACAACATCACTGATACAGTATTCCTGCTAAAAATGCACTGAGTCCAATCACAAGGAAAAATCAGAAAAGCCCAAATGAAGGGAATTCTATAAAACAGCTAACCTATATTCCTCAACATTGCCAACATCAAGAAAAAAAAAAGAAAGATTGGAAAACTGTTAGCAATTCAATAAGAAACTAAAGAGACACAGCAACTAACAGAAATGTGTGGCTCCAGATTAGATCTTAGAGCTGGAAAAAACACTGCTCATAGAAACTTATGGAAACAATATATATAACATACAACTTTGTACTTTGGGACATGATCTTAAATATTTGAATATGGAGTGTTACGTCAGATAATGAAATTCAAACGGTGTTAAATTTCCTGATTTTGATAAATATGCCAAGATTTATGTCAGAGAATGTCCCTTTACTATGAAAATACAAGGTGATGACACAGGTCTAGAAGGATTGTGATGCCTGCAAATTACTCACAGATTGTTCAGGAAAAAACAAATATGGAGAGAGAGCCCAAGAGGGAATATGCACGAGAAGAAGAAAATGTTAATCATTGATGAATCTAGGTAAAGAGTATGTCACATTCATTGACTAATTTTTAATATAACATAAACTGAGAAAAAGCATTTTTTAAAAATCTGGTAAACAGGATATTCAAAAATATATTATGCCTTTAAGTCATTGTATTATAATACAGGATGGTGTCTGGGTGGCTCAGTCGGTTGGGCGACTGACTCTTGATTTTGGCTTATGTCATGATCTCATGGCTCGCGAAATCGAGCCCCAAGTCAGGCTCTGTGCTAATTAATCCCCTGCTTGGCATTCTCTCTCCCTCTCTCTATCCTCTCTCCCTCTCTCTCTCTCTCTCTCTCTCTCTCTTTCTCTCAAACTAAGTAAACTGTAAAAAATAAACTAATTAAAAAGTAAATAAATGGAGGACGAATTAAAAAATAATAAACTAAAGAAAGCAAGAAAAAGGAATAAAAATAATGACTGATCGGTGCATTAGATAAAGAAATACATGACAAATAAGCTTAAGAGATCATTTCAAAACAATCATTAAAGAAGTTCTCTTTGTGGTCAAAACAGAAGATTAGAGAAATCAAAGGAACTTAAATTAGACGCACAATTAAATACATAAGAGCCTTATAAATGTTATAGAAAAATAAAACATGTTGGGAATGCAAGCTGGTGCAGCTGCTCTGGAAAACAGCATGGAGGTTCCTCAAAAAACTAAAAATAGAACTACCCTATGGCCCAGCAATTGCACTACTAGGCATTTATACAAGGGATACAGGTGTGCTGTTTCGAAGGGACACATGCACCCCCATGTTTATAGCAGCACGATCAACAGTAGCCAAAGTATGGAAAGAGCCCAAATGTCCATCGATGGATGAATGAATAAAGAAGATGTGGGATATATATACAATGGAGTATTACTCGGCCATCAAAAAGAATGAAATCTTGCCATTTGCAACTACATGCATGGAACTGGAGGGTATTAGGCTGAGTGAAATTAGTCAGTCAGAGAAAGACAAAAATCATATGACTTCACTCATGAGGACTTTAAGAGACAAAACAGATGAACATAAGGGAAGGGAAACAAAAATAACATAAAAACAGGGAGGGGGACAAAACAGAAGAGACTCATAAATATGAAGAACAAACTGAGGGTTACTGGAGGGGTTTTGGGAGGGGGGGATGGGCTAAATGGGGAAGGGGCACTAAGGCATCTAGTCCTGAAATCATTGTTGCACTATATGCTAGCTAATTTGGATGTAAATTTAAAAAAATTAAAAATAAAATTAAAAAAATTGTTAAAATGCATGTAAAATACTAAAAAAAAAGAAAAAGAAAACATGCAACTTTGTGCTAATAAATTTGAATATAATGGTTTCATTCATTAATTAATAAGATAATACAAATAAAATTCACATGGATTTATTAAAACTCAATTTTAGAAACTAAAAAAATGGTTCTTTCTCAGTTACTGCTCTTTAAATTTTAATACACACACGTTCACACACACAATTTGTACATACGTATACAATAATACAGAATTCTGGACTTACATGGGCTTAATTTTTTGTTTTAACTTCTCTTTCCCAAGAATGTGGATCCCCATTTTATGTGCTATTCCAGAATTTTTTAGAAGATTCTCCAGTAAAACAAAATCTCTGTGTAAACCTGACATAGATAAAATACGAAAAGCATAGATCTAACTCATCCATAAATACAAATGCAAAAATCCTAATAAAAACTTGGCAGATTATATTTTGTAGTATATTAAAAGATGATAAACCACTACCAAAGAGGGCTACTTCAAGGAATGAAGAATGTTTCAGAATTTAAAATAAGTGAATTTTATTTCATGTAAATTACACCTCAATAAAGCTTATTATTTTTAAAGTATGCGATTGTCTAATATTTATAAACTATATACTCACATCAAATATGTATATATGCAGCAAAATCTGTACATTAGGTTGGCATGGACAAATAGACTACAGGAAATATAATGTTTGGTGATAGATTTGGGCAATATTTATTTTCTTTACTTTTTTTTTTGTAGTTTTCAAATCATCTACCATTAATATAAGACAACGTCATGATAGTATGAAGAAAACCATGCATATCACTGTTCAGATCCTCAGTAGAAATTAAACAATCTAATGTGTGTGTTTGGGGTGGGGGGAAGCCAAACTCTTTAGTAATTTTGGTTTTAAGGCATCTCAGTATATAAGCTTCCTTGGGAACGTATCTTAATGCCTAGAAATACTACTCTAGTCAGCAACAGCAAAGCAATGAAATGAACTAACAACCTCAAACTGTCTCCAGATCTTGGCTTAGACATTGCTTTTTATTTACTTAGTTTTGATCCTTCACATTCTCTTCTAATGAGTCAGTTGATTGCAGGTTGATTAAACAGAAAAAAATGAACGACAGTGATATTGTTTTTTCCTCTAAAAAGTTCTCCAATGATTTCTGAAATAGATAAATAACTTAACACTCTGATATTTCAAGTTAAACTTTCTGCCTTTTACAAAAAATACACTTTCTTAATGAGTTTTGGACTATATTATTTAGCCTAAAAGAAGTCCTATAAAATATAAAATCTGACAGTTGAATTTTATAATCTTATTTTCTTTTTAAAATTTTTTTCTAACATGTATTTATTTTTGAGACAGAAAGAGACAGAGCATGAACGGGGAAGGGTCAGAGAGGGAGGGAGACACAGAATCTGAAACAGGCTCCAGGCTCTGAGCCATCAGCACAGAGCCCGACGTGGGGCTCAAACTCACAGACTGCGAGATCATGACCTGAGCCGAAGTCGGACGCTTAAACGACCGAGTCACCCAGGCGCCCCTATAATCTTATTTTCCGACAAAATTGACATCGCCTCCATTTAAATTTATAGACATTTCATACTAGATATCAATTCTGATGACTAATTAATGTGGGCAAATGATTTTGTTCTTTCTGAGATTCATATTTTATTGCCTTTGTTAGTGTTGTGATCCACTCCTTTTGAAATCTCTTCAGAGTTTATATGTAAATAGCATCAATGTATTTTCTCTTTTTTAGGATTAAAAGAGGTATAAAGTTTAATATTATGAAATTATTTTCTAAAATATTTCTAGCGTGTGGTTATGAAAACTTGTTTGGAAATGTACTAAACTGGAATTAATTGGCATTCTGATTTCATTCCTAATGTGCTGCTGTCTATTGTTTGGAAAATAAAGGAAGATGAACCGAGCTGTTGAGACTGAATGATCTATTGACTATCTAATTAATGTGCTGGGCCATTTCATTAGCATTCAGATGTTTTATGTAGATTGACAAAGCTCCTGTGGTTTTGTAATCTGTGGAAAGACTGGGAATTTAGATGACCACTCTGGCAAAAAGGCCAGGGCAGTGTCTCAAGGTGCAAGATTAGGAGGGACCCTAGGGAAACTGCAGCTCCCGGGTGCTAAGGATGTGACCATTCAGGCAGATGTCAGTCACCTGAAGTGGTCTGAGGACAGAGGGTGGCCTTTTCTTAAGGCAAATAAAACCCCCCTCTCCCTTCTGCCATAAAGAAACCATCTCACCTCTCCGTCCCTCAGTTTCCTTATTTACTACATGGTCTCTGGTGCATCTTCCAGCTGTATCCATCCTTCATTCAAACTAAGAGTTAATAACCGCTGAGGCATCTTCCTCCATACAATCACTTTGGAAGACAACCCTGGTGATTAAAATGGGGTTATTCTTCTATGACCCAGGAATTGTACTATTAGGTATTTTTCCAAAGGATACAAAAATGGTGATTCAAAGGGGCACATGCACCCCAATGTTTATAACAGCACTATCAACAATAGCCAAACTGTGGAATGAGCCCAAATGTTCATCAACTGACTAATGGATAAAGAAGATGTGGGGTACACACACACACACACACACACACACACACACACACACTGGAATATTACTCGGCAATCAAAAAGAATTAAATCTTGCCATTTACAACAACTAGATGGATGGATGGATGGAACTAGAAAGTATTACGCTAAGTGAAATAAATCAGTCAGAGAAAGACAAGTACCATATGATTTGACTCATCTGTGGAACTTAAGAAACACAACAGATGAACACAGGGGAAGAGAAGGAAAAATAAGATAAAAACAGAGAGGGAGGCAAACCATAAGAGACTCTTCAATACAGAGAACAAACTCAGGGTTCCTGGAGGGGAGGGGGTGGGAAGGTGGGCTAAATGAGTGATGGGCATTAAGGAGGACACTCGTTGGGATGAGCACTGGGTGTTATATGCAAGTGATGAATCACTACATTCTATTCCTGAAACCATTATCACACTACACGTTAACTAAGTTGGATTTAAATGTAAAAACAATTCAGCCATTTTTCAATACGGTATTTTGTGTGTGTGGAAAGAGAGTATAAAAAACAAGTTCTTAATTGCTCAGAGCCACTTCACAAACCAGAGGAGAAAATGCCTACTCATTTAATAGTTAATATTTATCAAATAGGTCATCAAATAGGATATCTTCCTAAAGCCCAAGCTATTGATTTTCTTCCAAGAAAACGAGTATAACCAAGTATACTGCCTGCCAAGCACGAGGGTCACAATGATAAGCAAGCACACAACAAACAAACAAAGATCTCTGCCTTCCTAGAGCCTCCAGTATAGCTGGAATAGAGTTAGCAAATTAGTAAGTAGCACCAGAAGAATCAGAAAGCGTGCTAGGTACAAAGGAAACAAACAGGGTGATATGCCAGCGCATCCAAGGTAGAACCTTTACATAGAATCTCTCCTGTGAAGAGATGACATTTCAACCTGATACTTTGAAGGAGCCAAGGAGCTCACCAAACCAAAACCAGAGGGGGGCTTTCTTTTTTTTTTTTTTAATTTTTTTTTTCAACATTTTTTATTTATTTTTGGGACAGAGAGAGACAGAGCATGAACGGGGGAGGGGCAGAGAGAGAGGGAGACACAGAATCGGAAACAGGCTCCAGGCTCCGAGCCATCAGCCCAGAGCCTGACGCGGGGCTCGAACTCACGGACCGCGAGATCGTGACCTGGCTGAAGTCGGACGCTTAACCGACTGCGCCACCCAGGCGCCCCCAGAGGGGGGCTTTCTTTACGAGGGAACAGCAGGTAAAAAGGCCATGAGGAAGCAGAGAGCTTGGAGTGTTCAAGGAACGGGCAGAAAGCAGGTGAGCTTCGGCGTGGTCAAAAAGCAGCAAAGAGGCAGCAAAGAACTGAGAGGTAAAGTTGCAAAGGAGCTCAGTCGGCTCCTGCAGAGTCTTGTCAGACACAGAGGCACCTGGATTCCGTTCTGCGCACAGTGGTTTCCTTCCGGGAAGTTACTCGTGTATTTCATTGTAGCGGACAATGCACATACAGAGAGGTACGCTAAGCATTAATGTATAAATTATAAGGTGTGCCATTGTAAAATCAAATGCAAGACAAAAAATAGAGCCTTGCCAGCATCCCAGAACCCCTGCCTACCCCCTGTCACTCAAAGCTACCTTCCCTCCTTCCATAGGTAAATGATAGTTTCACTTTTCAAGTAATAATTTTTTTGCTTTCCTTTATACTTTTCCCACCTAAGTATGAACTGCTAAGCACTACAGCTCAGCTTTCCAGGTTTTTAAAGTGAAATGAAATTGTTCTTTGTATCAATTTGTGTCTGGCTTCCTTTGCTAAGTATTACTGATATAGGGGCCACTGGTGGCTCAGTTGAAGAGCCAACTTTGATCTTTGCCATTTTTGATCTCCAGGTCGTGAGTTCGAGCCCCATGTTGGGCATAGAGATTACTTCAAACAAACAAACAAACAAACAAACAAACAAACTTTTTTAAAAAAATCACAAGAAGTATTATTGATACAACTTAAATATAATTTTGGAAACTCGTGTTGTGACATGTAGTTACAAGTCATTCACTTTTATTCTCTATAATGTTCCAAGGCATGCCTATCCTTCGATTTAATACTTGTCTCCATTCTGTTGTGGATGCACATTGGGTTGTCTTGGGGGTCTGCTGATACGAACATTTGTGTACACACTTCGCAGTGCATGCATACACTCTTTTTGTTGGCTGGCAGTCCTTTGGTGATGGAACTGTGGTGTATCTTCAATTTAGTAGGCAATACCTCCTCCAAGTCATTTTGACTCTTTTTTTTTTTTTCTTAACGTTTATTTATTTTTGAGAGAGAGAGCACAAGCAAGGGAAAGAAAGAGAGGGCAATGCAGAATCTGAAGCAGGCCTCAGGCTGCGAGCCATCAGCACGGAGCCCGACACAGGGCTGGAGTTCAAGAACCATGAGATCATGACCTAGCCAAAGTAGGATGCTTCACCAACAGAGCCACCCAGGCGCCCCGCCTCTTCTTTTCATTGTCATTAAAACTTGTTCTGCTAGGAATTTACCCAAGGGATACAGGAGTGCTGATGAATAGGGGCACTTGTACCCCAATGTTTATAGCAGCACTCTCAACAATAGCCAAATTATGGAAAGAGCCTAAATGTCCATCAACTGATGAATGGATAAAGAAACTGTGGTTTATATACACAATGGAGTACTACTTGGCAATGAGAAAGAATGAAATCTGGCCCTTTGTAGCAACGTGGATGGAACTGGAGAGTGTGATGCTAAGTGAAATAAGCCATACAGAGAAAGACAGATACCATATGGTTTCACTCTTATGTGGATCCTGAGAAACTTAACAGAAACCCATGGGGGAGGGGAAGGAAAAAAAAAAAAGAGGTTAGAGTGGGAGAGAGCCAAAGCATAAGAGACGCTTGAAAACTGAGAACAAACTGAGGGCTGATGGGGGGTGGGAGGGAGAGGAGGGTGGGGGATGGGTAGTGAGGAGGGCACCTGTTGGGATGAGCACTGGGTGTTGTATGGAAACCAATTTGACAATAAATTTCATCTATTGAAAAAAAAAAAAACTTGTGCTAACAGTGGGTGAGACCTCCTGCCCCATGACTCACTACCGATTGGTACTGTCATTCTTTCCCATTTTAGCTCTTCAATGAGTGCTTTTATTTTTGAAGACCATTGTGCATGCTGCATGATGGGGCCAAGCAGAGCGGGTATACACGGCAGGTTCTAAGGACAGAACAAAGAGGACCAGCTGCTAGATTGGGTTAGAGAGCTGAGAAAAGGGCAGTGTCACGTATGACTTTAATATTTCTGGCTTTAATAACTGGATGCTGCTGCTGATGCTTTCTGAGATAGAAAGGATCAGAAGCAAAGAGCGTCAGATCTTGCGTGGGCGTGTGATGCATGGGATGCCTATTACACACCCACCTTATGTCAAATCAGTATTTCAATACACGGGTCTGGAGCTCAGAGGAGAGGTAACTGGCAGACGTACATTTTTACTATTTGCAGAATGATATCATTTGGGGAGAAACACAGATACACAAGAAAGATGGTCCAAAATTCAGCCTTGAAGAATCGTAACTTTTTAAAAAAAATTTTTTTTAATTTTTTTTTTCAACACTTTTTATTTATTTTTGGGACAGAGAGAGACAGAGCATGAACGGGGGAGGGGCAGAGAGAGAGGGAGACACAGAATCGGAAACAGGCTCCAGGCTCCGAGCCATCGGCCCAGAGCCCGACACGGGGCTCGAACTCACGGACCGCGAGATCGTGACCCGGCTGAAGTCGGACGCTTAACCGACTGCGCCACCCAGGCGCCCCTAAAAAATTTTTTAATGTTTACTTATTTTGAGGGAGAGAGAGTGTGCAGACAGGAGAGGGGCAGAGAGGGAGGGAGATACAGAATCTGAAGCAGGCTCCAGGCTCCGA